>NC_135182.1:19988008-20345508 GCF_041146795.1 Maylandia zebra | reverse complement strand
GGATGGACTATAGTGGATGTTGGCAGTGAGGCTGGCTGCAAAGATAAATCCTGGAAACATCATAGAAGATCTTAGCTGAATGAAGTGTTTAACTGACACCAGATTACTTGAATGTTTCCTATAATAAGATGCTGTTACTCTTTCCTCAACATCAGGAATAAATAATATGAGCAATCAAGTAAAAGGTATTTGTCTGAATCCAACTAATATTTGTGTAGTACTGCTAATCTTTTCAGTTTTAGTGTATTAACAACAGAATAAGACAAGTTAAGAGTTCAAAATTAAATTATATTAAGCAGAAAGTCCCAATGCTTCACAAAGCGGATTTGCAAATTTCTGATCGCAGGAGTAGAGAACGCCCTTCATTAGAGCGTTGTAAATGCTCTATGGTTAGAAAAAATGCCAGAGGCAGCTTAAAGTGCCTACCTTGTCATCATTTGTAGTAGACTCAGGATGAGGCAGAGGGCTATCTCGATGTGTCTCTATCACTGTGGGCTCCTCAATTTTGTTGCGGATGATAGGTGTCGCAAGAGGTGACAAATCCAGGGGTAGCTGTGGAACAACAAGAAGCCCAAAATGATCACAAGAATTAACACAGACAAGACTCAGATGATCTGCTTACACATTTAACAGCGAGAACCACCTTTTTAATTTCATCTTCAGTGGCTTTTTTGAAGTCATGGTCAAAAGGACTGGCGAGTTCATTGAAGAGCCCGACCTCCTCGCAGTTCTTCAGGAAGCGAGTAGGCGTTGGGGTTTGGTCTGCAAGGGAGGAAACTCTTGAGCACAGAGATGGAAATGTAAAGCATCCATCACCTCTGAATATTCCATCTAACAGAGCACTCACCTGCAATGATAACAGTGTCATTCCGAGCAGGGCCAAACTTCAGGGTCATCTCATGTTTGTGTTTGTGGACAGCCAAGTGGTCTTCATTTGTGAATCTCTATGCAAGGTTTCAAAAAATACAGCAAGTGTGACTGAAAGAAGTCTCACTTAAACCTTAAAATTTTAATTCTGACCAATAATTTAGTCTTCTACGTCATGGCTGGATTCTAGCTTGACAGCTTTACGGCCTCTAATGTGTGGCTGTCGAAACTCATTATAAGCTTTAACTGCGAAAGCTGTTATATAATTGTGCCCAACCCGTTTATTTTTATGAGTATTGACTAAACAACAGAAACAAATCCTGCTGACCAAAACCACGAGCAACTGAGCAGCAACAAAGCAACTCTAATGTTACTATGAAAGCAGACCTGACTAAGTAAAATGGACTCTAACAAACACTGGACATTGGACTTCATAAGGTTAATAGCACGATCTACATATGTACTTATCAGAAAACTCACTGAGTACAGCAAATACACATCTAACACCTGTGATACACTAGACATGCCCTCAGAACTGTGAAAAGGATCTCAGGACTCTGAAGACCCATTTATATACATTAAGTCAAATTAAGCATCTCCAGATATTAGATGAGCAGTAAGTAAATAAATTAAGAAGCTTATTTTGATCTATTTAGTCACGTTAATTTTGCTTTGATGAGCCAAAATACTTTATTTTTCTAATGAGTATTTGTTTGTTTCCTATGCAGACAAGAGGGAATAATTACAAAGTAAAACTAAATTTGAAAAATGCAGATTATCATTGCTTATTGGTCAAATTGTCATTTAAATCACTGGCAATGGTATTTGCATACATTTCACAAGTGGAGCATCTTTTTTTAGATGACAGGTTGTGAGTCTTTTAGGAAAATTTCAATACTTTTTGAATTCAGTTCATCTGAATTTTATGTATTTTAGCACAAAAATGAAATAGTTAAGTGTAAATTTTGACCAAAACCTACACTTTAGTGGGTTTTAGATCATATAATACATAGAGTATGTCAAAATTACTTTAAAAAAATCACAACAAAAAACAGAGCACCTGATTACCAGCTAGGCATTGTGATTAAGTTCCTTAGAGCCCCAAATCAATGTATATGAGTAGGTGTTGGGAAGTGTACCCTATTGTTAATGTTTCCAGTATTGCTATGATGGGATAGGTTTTAAACTTAGTTATTTAAAACCATTTTTGCTTTAGTTTATAATGTGCTCATATGGCACTTTAAAAAAAAAATGTTTGGGTCTATATACTACGTCAATGAAAAAGTGACCAGTTTGCAATGTATATATCTATGTATATCAATGTATATATATATTTTTGGGGGGATGTGGAAATGTGGATCCAGTCATGTTCATCTGTACCGTGAGATTTATGAAACACCTGTGATCAAACACTTACCTGTCCACACCCAGGAGCAGTACATAGGAAAGGTTTATCATCACTCATATTAAGGAATTCCTGTTACCTCGCCCTGAAATAACAATAAATAAATAAAAGATATATATATATATATATGTAAATAAATATCACACCTGCAGATATGCAATGATGTATAGTTCAAGAGCTGACGGTATACAAATAGGGCTATAGCAAATAATAATTAGTGAGAATAAATGTAGCTCATAAATGTGTAAATACAGGGTGGTTGGAGGATGCAGTGGTTATAAAGCAGAGCTGGAAATTTGGACAAAGCCTATGGATGCAGGGCGGCTGCTTTGGTTGTTTACACTCGTTGTCATCATAAAGAGGATTATCGCTTCACTTGTTTTGGCACAACAAGCGACTGAGCCACGCATCCAGGGCTACCATCATCTGACAGCTTCTGTGCTGTAAATATAGCAGCTCATTTTTAACAGACATCACACACATGAACATCTCACTATTACGTTACTACATATGTAGCGCTCATCTCTTCCAGTCGCTTCCACGGAATAGCCTGAGCCCTGCGTTAACATACTAGCGTCGCCATATTAGGAGCTAAATATCACTGTAAACAAAGGAGATGTCAGCGTTTGTTTCGAGGCTGTCTCGTCGTAACGGAGCACGAGTACCTCACGGTCCCAGTAATTATGTCTTTTACCGCAGCTTTTTACCCATTCGCTATCAGTTTATGTGGTCACTTACCCCCTCAGCCACAACCCTCGATTTCCAAAATCCCACGGTCGTACTAAAGCATCGCGAGAACAGCTATGACTCTTCCGTAAACGTCACATTCGGACCGACGAGCCACATACACTTTGCTCTTGTTGTCATTGACCTTCAAGTAGTTTTGGAAAAGAATTAGGAGCAGACATGTTTTAAGGCATATAAAATATCCTTGCTAACAAAAGTCATATTTCTGATGTTTCTCCTTCCAGAAAATTACTGATTTAGTTTTCAGTGTTTTCTGGAGGCTCCAACTTAATCCCTTTTATTATTTTTTATACATAAAACAATCTCTAATCATTTTGTTATTTTCATTACTATTATTTTTAATGTTTTAACCTTCCAAGATTTTTTTTAAGCGTTAAAAAAGTAACAGATCCGATATGTTATCTGACCAGAATCCTTTTGTCACTGCTGATGCTCAAGACTTTCAAGGTTTTAAACATGATTTTAGGCAATCTGTGAAAGGCTCCGGTCCCCCATGACCTGTTTTGGATGTGTGAGAAAAAGGGTGGATATAAACCATAAACCATCCCTAGTTAACTGCACTAGTTTACAATATACACTCCATTTTGAACTAATATATATATATATATATATATATATATATATATATATATATATATATATACACACACATACACATACAATATAGATCACCATTTTATATTGTTATACATTTGGATCTATGCTGATCATTTTTTTTCATGACAAGTGACAAATATTACCTTATCATAGTAAAGGATTGTACAGCAACAGTTTGTGTGAGCCAAATCTTAAACTGAGATATTTAAAGATCACCCTTAACAATGAATGTTAAGCATTTCTGCTTGATAAGTGACTTAATGATTATCAACTCTGGCATTTTTTAAGACTGATTTTACCTCTTCAAATTTAAGCTCAGCCAGTGAAAGCAGCCAACAATAAAGGTGTAATGACTACAATCTGTCAGCTTTTGAAACCGGGGGCTTTCATCACAAGTCAAAAAATTCAAAACCCATTACTTAGCTCAATTAAAATCAGCTAGATTTATTCAGTGGCATTTACAAAAGCAAGCACTCACTTGCTGTCTGAATACAATATTACTTAAGTGCAGCTGAACCAAAAAGTCATTAAGGTGGACCCCAAAAAGCTTGCATGTTATAGTCTATGAAAACAAGGCTGAGTAATGGCAAGTCTAAGCACCTGCTTCACAGAAAAGATGACATTCATGAAGGCCAAGTGCTTTCTGTTGTGTTAGCATTTATAATCCAGACATAAAAGTTACTGCCATTGTTAAATAGTCAAACACATGTATTTTAATCACGTAATTTCTTACATTTGTACAATACATGTCTTGGCTTTTTTGACAGTGTCTAAAAGACTTGAAAATGTACATTTCCCATGACACCAACACGGAACAATTTTGGTAGCCACAATAAAATATGTAGTCACATCTGTAATGAAAATTTTGTCTGACAGCAGAGTTTTACATAGCGAACAGGATAAGGAAAGCCACCATCAAACAGAACAGTCCCATGGCTTCAGACAGGGCGAATCCCAGGATAGCGTATGAAAACAGCTGCTGCTTCAGAGATGGGTTCCTGCAAAGAAAGGAAGAAAATAAGATATCAGCACATTTACAGAACACACAAGGAATCAATTAGCGTTATAGTGAAGAATAAAGACACTAAAATTAAAACAAACCTAGCATAGCCAATGATGAGACTACCAAACACTGTCCCAATTCCAGCACCAGATCCAGCTACTCCGACTGTGGCGGCTCCAGCACCAATGAACTTGGCGGCAGTGTCAATGTCCCTGCTGATAGCGCTTGTCTGGAAGCCTCTCAGTGTAGCCTGGCTCAGGGGGCTCTGAGGCAGCAGAGCAACACTGCTCTGTAACAAGAGAAGAGGCACTGTAAACACTGTCCTTTCGCTGCCCGCCTCAATGTAAACATCAGCTGACATTTAAAACAGTGTGGCAACAGATGACAGGAGTAATATAGGAGGCACAGTCTGAAATTTAGGGAAATTTTAAGCAGTTCTGTCACACCATTAATCAAAAAAATTGTCATTTTACTGGCAAGTTTTAAACGTAAAGATAAACTACAGAGCAGAAATCCACACATAAAGGTTGAACTATTTATTGCATGTGTGTTTTAACTTGTATTTTATTTCTTTTAAAACTTTGATCTGTTGCTTTCAGACACTGCAGACTTGCATAGCTGGTCTTTATCTTTTATGGTAAGCACACGGAGTTTACGTATTATGAAATGTGCTATACAAAATTGACAGTGGTAATTTAGGTAATAATTTCCAACACTGCACTGTTAAGAAGGGCTGTAGAAGTTGCAGAAAGCCTGCATTTCTTCTTACCTCTGATTTGACATCAGGCCTGGACAGCACAGAGGCAGACAGAGGTCGGTAAAGAACCCGGGAACCAGCACGGACCTGCAACAACAACACCAAAAACACGAATAATGAGTCCAGATAAACAATTTACATGAATGTATGCTCAGTATCACACAACACATGTGCTTTAACAGTGGCAACTATTCCCCATTTGTGGATATGTTTGAAGGTGGATGACTCCTTGAATGTCACAGTGTAATTCATTGCAATGTGTGACCTGTGGCGCTTAGTGATGACTGCAAGTAGTATTAAAAGTTTACTGTTGAGCAATGATGTTGGCATATTACAATAAAAATCCAGTGCAAGTTAGCTAACACCCATTTGTGTTGTCATTCAAACTGGTTAGCCTCCAAAACCAGTATCATGACCTTGGATAAAGACACTCCAGGATATATGTACGTGCAAGCTGGCAGCCCAAACGGAAAATGTAACCATTTCTGTATTGTTTGCAAAGTGCGAGGTCTTGTGCACTCTGCGCCTTGTTCTGCTAATAGAAGGCCTAAATGACCTTAGCTAGCGGCCATAATGGGAGCTACGTGCTAAAGGCTAACGCAGGATTATAGATGCATTATTATTAACAATTTTAAAAATCGCATGCGTAAATTTCATGAACATTGCACCCATTCTGCTGCCATTAAAAAGGAATGTGAATTACTGGTTTAGCATTAGCCGGCTAAGCTCCCGGCCTAGTCTGATACCCTTGCAGGAAAGCTGCAGTCAAGTTCAACCAGAGGCCCACCGGCTTTATTTGCGACATTAAGAGAAGTCCGACTCAAAGAAACACACAGACGAGGAGAAACTCACCACAGCCGGCGTGGAGACGAACTTAGCGCAGGCGTACATTTTCTAGTTTAGGTAGTTTTAACCGGTTCGGTCAAATCTGGTTGAATCCCGGGTTTCTCTATGGAGGGAAGATCGGAGAGAATTAAGGTCAAACGGGTGTAAAAATGCCCAGTAGAGAAAATAACAGCATTCATAAGTGCATTCACATCCGTTCTGTATGTTATCCTCACTTGCCCACTGCAATGCGAAGCTTAAAGAGAGGATGAAAAGGGATTTATAAAGATACGTTTCTCATTCAAACTGCCATTACACACTTACCGACTGCAGAGGTCGAACCACAGTGGAAGAGTGCGCATGCGCGATGGGGTGTTCGTAAGATGCCCGGATGGTGACTGGGCAGGTCGTTTCAATTAAACTTTATTGAAAATCAGCCGGGAAGAAACTTTATCAATAAATGTTTTAAGTACGTTTTTTTAAATTTTAATGTGAGAAAAAAAGTTCAGATGGACATTTAAAAATGTTTTATACTATTGGAAATGGCCAGTTCTACTACATCCAATGTTAAGAAATCAGGTTTTTTTAAAGTAAAAAAAAAAACCCCAATTACATTTATCTGCTTTTCCAATTCTTTCTTATCACCAATCACTGAGTCTGAAGCATTACTTGATACTTTTCTATATTTTTTAAACAGGTTTAGAAGAAGGATGTATTTCATTACTGAACAAAATCATGTAACTAATTAACTCAAATAATTAAGTGGCAATGCTAAGTTTTTGAGTAGGGATACTTAACATCAATTTATCCACTCTTAAATATTTATGTGTACCCACACACATCCTCAGTCCTGCTGTGAAAATGAGTGATTTTTTTTTAAGTGCAGATACATGATTAGTTTCTCTTTCTCTCGAGTAATATATTTGAATTTAACACGGCCAACACTGTGAGACCATTTTTCAGGTAGAGGTAGAATTCAACCCCACATTTCAGCATTAGTTTTTCTCTCATAACAAAACCTGCCCGCTGCTGTCCACCTCTATCACCTGTTGTGGTGTGAATTTAACACTCTGTCCAGGGGGACTGATGACTAGGGCCTATCTATGCTCCTCACAGGCTGATGTTGGAGCTGCAGGCTACCAGCACCAGGCAGATTTGTAATCGTGATGAATGACTCCACAGCAGCTGGTCTGTGATGGAAAGGTAATGAGCATGGGGAGCATGCCTTTGCTGCAAGCTGGCTTAAAGGAAGGAAAGTCCCACTGGCTCCTCAGATATGATCTTTTCAGTTTTACAATGAACATGAAACCACAGATTTCTGACCTCATAACCATTGAGTGGGATCAGTCAGTAGATCATATATGTACCAGAAACACAGAGGAAGACAGTGATAGATTTTATGCATTGAGAAACACATAACAGCTGCATGCTACTCCATTCTATTGTATTGTGTTGACTCTGTTCTGGTATAATTCGTTTTATTCTGTTATGTACTATTCCCTTCAGATCTACAATTGTACTGCTGTTTATTCTAACCCATTCAGTTTTATTTTGTTCTGTTCTATACTGTTGTATGCACTTCTTTTTAATGATATTCTGTTCTTAAATGTTCCATTCTGTTCTATTTTATATCTTTATATCTTTGTATTTGATCAGAATCTGTGACCTATGTTTATTTGAACTTTACATTGCAGAAGTGAAAGGTGTTTGGAAGCTTGCATTACAGACCAGAGCCAAGCATCTATGTCGCCACAGTGGATCTGCCACACCTCACTCTATCCCCAGCATCATCCACCTGTCACACCAATCTCCTTCTGCATGTCCTCCTTCATTACATCTCTAAACCTTCTCTGTGGTCTTCCTCTTGTTCTCCTGCCTAGCAGCTTCATCTTCAACACCCTTTGTACAAAGTATCCACTATCCCTCCTCTGCACATCATTTCCCCCTCTCCTCTCTAACTTTGTCTCGTAACTGCTCAACCTGAGCTTTTCCTCTGATATACTAATTTCTAATTTTTTTCCATGTTGGTCAATCCCAATGTAAATGCTAATATCTTTAACTCTAACACCTCCAACTTGCCCTCCTGTCTTTTTCTCATTGCCGCTGTCTCCAACCTGCACACTGATTGGCAATATCTCAAATTACAAACTTGTTATCTTGTTATTGAACCATTGTATGGTGAGTACAGCCTGAAACATGTACAGATTTTCTAACGAAGAACAAGGTCATTCTCATTGAGGTCCAGCAGAGGGAGCAATAGGGTCTGATGTGATCAGAGCCTTTGTTGCTGGGGTCATGGTAACAGCACAAAAGAGGAGAGACACCAACCCATTCCACAGTGACACTGTTATAAATTTCCTAGTGAATTAGTCATTAATTGTGACATAGCAACACTCCTGTGGGTAAAATACTTTTTATATATTTTTCTGATTCTATGTCTGGTTTGGACTAGAGCTCTTGCACAAAAGACAAATAGGTAAATGGCCTGCATTTGTATAGCGCTTTTCTAGTCCATAGGACCCCAAAGCGCTTTACACTACATTCAGTCATTCACCCATTCACACACACATTCACACACTGGCGATGGCAAGCTACATTGTAGCCACAGCTGCCCTGCATGAATAGAGAGCTTTCTTGGCAAAATTACCATCTGACAGATTCAATTTACCCCGTTGCAACTGAATTGTGTTAATGCACAATGTAGAATGACAGAACACACTTTATGTCCAAGTGCTGCGCAGCAACTTATAGGTCAGAGCTAACCGTATGATAAAACACGAAGATTTACAATATATTAATTGCAAGACGGCACACATCAAAGTGGCCGTTAACTACCTGAGGTCAATGTCATACTGTCTAATTAACCGGGCAGCGGCTGTGTGGTCCTACATGGCTGTGGAGGGTGGAGAGAGCAGCCGATCCCACCCCCCTCCCCCCGACACCCTTTACCCACCTTTTACTTCCTCCCATTCAGAGGCACGCACGCACTCGCTGTCTGAGTTCTTGCATAGAACACTCTGAGACATTCCATTTGCATGCCCGCCCCATCAAGCTGGATGCACTCAGACTGGTAATAAAAGGCATTGACCCCCTTAACCTTTATGAATTACAATTTGTGCCTGCAGCACGTCCTGTCAGAGGCCTCAGAAAAGCAGGCACCTCAGCCGGGGTGTGTGCGTGTTGTTTTGCAGTTGTTAAGGAGAGGGGAAAAGGTTTTTACAGCTCCTCGTCGGAGCTTCTGACAAGCAGGGAGGAGGCGGTCTGACAGCAGAAGCAAGGTAGGGAGGGACTGCAGCGCTGCTGATGGCTCCATGCTAATCTCTATCGCTGGATCCTGCACTAAACTACTGAGGCTCCTTTCTTTGTCAAGAACAGGGAAACACAGCCTGCAGGGCTACAGTTCACTTGTGTTCTGCTCCTGGTGTTTTTACTCATATGTAAACCTTTTAAAATCTGTCTGTGGAGAGAAAAAAGCAGTAAATTGTAGGATGGGAACACTTGTTGAATGGTTTAGATCACATAAACACATGTTCAATCTAACAAAGAGTTTCTTAACTTATTACTTACTTGTCTGCTTTAAGCTTACAAATATATGCTTGTTTTAAACTGGAAGTGGGTTAAAACAAGCAATCTGCAGACCTTTAATGATGGAAAAAAGCAATAGTACATTTCTCAATGTTTTCGGTTTTTATGCTGAGACTGTGATTGTACCAGTTAGCTATCTGAGAATAATTCATTCAGTATTTTTATTTGTTTGTGTAGCCAAAATGTAAATTAAAGGGAACCAAGTATATAGCCCTATGTGTTCATCAACACATCAGTCTGATAAGCCTGTTTTATTCTTTCTGTGCCAATTAATAGTTAGCAGCAAGGTTCTCGAGTACTGAACAGGGCAGGTTTTAATGAAATCAAATACAGCATGAAATGAGGAGCTGGGGGGCTTGGTGGGTTGCAAAGTGGGTGACAGATGCAGCCGTGTTTTTATGCTCACCGTACACCCCTGTCACATGGCGCAACTGTGCATGTGCAGTTATGCACCTCTCAATTTTTCTAACCTGTATTGGCTTATGGTGATCTGCTTTTTATGAATGCACCTGGCCAGTACTTATAAAGGTTGGATGCTGTCTATCCTTGTGCTTCACGTTTTATTGCTAGCTGTGGAAACTGTTCTCTGTATGCTGTTGCTAAATGGTCATCTCTGTACATCCATAGACTTTCCCACTGGTTGACTTTTATCTACAAATCTCTCCTTGGGCTGGTTCCTTCTTATCTCTGTGTGTTTATATGTGTAAAAGCCGCAACCAACATAGCCTACGCTCTAGGGATGGGAATCAAGAACCGGTTCCTAGTAGTCCAATTCCTTGGAATCATTAGTCTGCCTACCTATTGATCCTGCTAATCATTTCTTGCACTTGCAGTATTATCAGCTGATTACAGTTTGTGTGTCAGAGGAGGAAAATAGTGATGGAGTCTAGAGCGTGGATATGGACATTTATTTTATTGCACAAAAGGACGAGAAGAATGGAAGTGGAAAACTGCATCAAGGACAGAAACAACTGCATTATGGGTGCTAACGAAACTTCGGTTCTTTACAAGCATCTGCCAAGACAGCATGCTAACGCTAAGCTAGCCAAGAACCAAGAGTAAAAGCTGAGTGAATCCAGCAGCCAGATCCTTAACTTCAACAGGTGACAAGCAGATGAGCAGTCAGGCTGCAGCCTTCCTTTCTACCTGTTCACATTTCTAAAGTAGAATTACTATGGAAATTGCTTTTTTGTGCTGGGGTTCATCTTTGCTTTGTGTGGTCAACTTTGTTTTCTACTAAGAGAAAGATCTTAGCTAAGTGTGTCCCCATTAGGGATTTGTGTTGGTTTGGGGTTCTAGCCTCAAGTTTATATTGTTAAATGGTGACTATGATTATGACTGTGTTTCAGAACATTTTACAGAGTAACATTAAAGTAATGTAACGAGTAGTATAACAAATTACTTTTTCATTGCTTTGCTTTTAAGAAAAGGGTTCTGTGTAACAATGACTTTTTGAATAACGACCACAATACTCCAACAAAACAAAGAAGGGAAATACCTCAACAAATATGCAGAAACATTTCACCTCCAACGTGCATTTAATTTGCATGAATGCTGCTTAGCAATGGTGGTGACTCTCAAAACAAAGCCAATGACGACCCAATAACAATAGATAAGAGAATCGACAAGTGATATTGTATCCCATCCCTACTGCACTCTCACAACATCATACAAATGCTTGTCCCGAGAATCAGAACAGAACAAACAAGAGTTGATATAGCAACAAAACAATTTAGGCACATAAACCAATCATTTTTGCTAAAATATTATTCGAATTCAAAGAAATATAAACACAAAGTCCTTAAAGAAATAAGTGCCTATAACTTCAGTTTTTTTCTAGTACTAACACAAAATTAGGTAGCTCTGGTGCTTGTAGTTTTGCTTCACAAATGAAAAAAATCCTGAGTGAAAGAAACTATTCTGGCTAAATGTATTCATGCAGTTTGGTCTATAATTATCAAACCACTTTCACATTTTCGAATGCTAAGAGCCAATATGTAGCAGGAAAAGTGGTCTCAGTTTATTAATCATTATATGTTCACGAGAAAAAATTTCCAAGCCCAGCAAAGCTAAAAAATGTGACTGCTCCATTTCTCGTGGGTGGCACACTTGGTAATTACAGCACTGATGATCATACGCTATCATAACACTTGCAGTTTTAGTCCCTAAGCAAACTGGAGAACAGGTGTGAAATCAGGTGGCGACTGAATCCAGGTCACAGCTCTGCAGAGCCGCAGGTTGTGAAAAATTTTAGCAGTTCTTTAACTCGTGTGGAAAGATTCTGAGAATCATATTCAGCGAGAGTACAGACAGCCTTCAAGCAGCGGCTCCAATAATCCAGAGCTGGAGTATGCAGGCAGTTTCCTGATACAGCTGAAAATCATCCCACAGAAATGAAGCAAGCATTCTTTATCTCGAAAAGATTTAAAGGACATTCACAGAAATCAATTTTTCTGCGAATCCATAATAACACTCATGTTTGCGCTGCTGCTGAGCAGAGCAGTTGGACGTGGTCTGGGAAATGCTGAAGGCTGCAGTATCATTAGTCTTCATCCTGACTTTTTAGCTAAGTCTGTAACACCCCTGCATCCACTGCATGCCCTGTTCTTACGAGCATTCCAGTGAACAGGGTGATTTTATTAAATTATTCCTTAGCAGAAGTACTCTATTGGCCAATATTGGCTGGATTTTAAATAAAGTTTAAAAACTGACATTTTGTTTTTCACAAAACACCAGCTTGAACCGAGCTTTAATCCCCTTTCCTCTCTCTGTTTAACATCAGGAAATTCAGTCAGCGACTGCGTGAACAGGAGCGTGGCTGACAGGGGCAGCCGTGCGATGATTGGTTTACGGATCTCTGCTTTCTGTAGTGACTTCAAGGTCACTAAGATTTACAATCAAATGGCTTATGACACTTTAGTAAAAACCAGCCAAAGCTGATGACAGGAAAAGAAACGAAGGCGATGGCGTTGGAGGAATCTGCTTGACCTCACAGTGTGGTCCATGACTGGATGTGCTGCCGTCTGTTTTTATTACAACAACCAACACAGATATGCACGTGAGCAGACAGAAGGTTGTTAAGGATGGCATATGGAGAATGAATTTGATAGACAGACACTATATGGTGCACACTGTATAGTAGATTATAAGAAAGGTGTATTTCAAGCTCGAGGAAAACTGCAGTTTCAGTCTACTACACAAAAGAGCAATTAAATATGATTTAAAGGCCAATCTGTAATGACAGTGTGCTGCCCCCTATTGAGATATTACTGCCCTACTACTTATAGTTTTAGACGGTGATTTAGTGTAGTGTTCTGTCTAGCTCGGTTTATTTCAGTCATCACTCTGAAATTTAATGGCTGGGTGTTGATTTAAAGTGCATTTAACTGCTAAATGTGTCTTTACCTGAGTGTGGCGATGCTTTGACAAAGCTTTGTACTCCTCATGAACAAAACAAGTCTCTATTTTAAAATAATGATGGGTTTATGATATGCAACTGACAAGCAGCCCTTTAACTAATGTGAATATTACCTCCAAATGACTAAACAATAAGTGGATGGGAGTTTTGTTTCAATCATCAGCAAAATTAGTGGATATGAGACTTATAATATGTTCGGCATAAACTGAAATTCCAGGCGTGTTTACTTAGCACTGACACGGAACGCTGTTGATTTTTATGGGAGGCATATGGCTGCTTTTTATTGTGCTCAATTAAATTGCTTTAAACTAGGATCAACTTTTTGGTGCGGCAATTCATTCGACAACGTCTCCTTACTTAGAGGTATTTACCGTGCGGCTGCTGCAAACGCCGCCCGCACAGTGCTCACATACTGTGGTGTCAAGTATGAGGCTGTCACAGCAATATTTACTGAAAGAGCCCTTCCTGCTTTTAATGGCCTGACCTACATCCCAGTTCAGAGAGCTAATAAAGGGCAGTCTGGTGTAGGTCCTGGTGCTGCACAATGTCACTCACAGATGCCCAACTCAGCAAGATCCGGAATGCTCAATTAGTTGCTTTTATAGGCCTCATTAATATGCATTAACTCTTTTTCCAGTGTACGTGCACAGCCAAACAGTTGCTCCTGGCCACATATTAACTAGGTAACAGATTTTTAAAACCCTTTTGAAAACATGTTACATTGTTGCACTATGAAAAGATATTATGGAGATCTAAAAAAAAAAGGAGGGGGGTTAGCCTAAACATGACTAAGTAAAATATCCTAATACATTGGTGGAAGCGCATTTATGAATTTTAGCTATTTTATTATAATTCACTAGTTCTCGGCTCTTCCTAATTTTCCAATACTAGATCTGACTCTTACCATAAACACTGATAATATACAACAGCTATTTAAAGACTAGTTGAAAACAATACAAAACACTACACAGCAGCTATAAGGAGCTTGATCTTTACATTTACATAGAATCCCAGCTCAGAGCCCCAGACAACAGATAGCTCATCACAGAACCCCACACAATCTGGTACCACTCCTCCCACACAATAAACCGATGTGGCACACAGCAAGCTGAATCAATCATGGCACTTTATTATCCTGTCACTAGTCTGCTTCCTGCAAGTGTGTTTACCCTGTCCATGGCCCTGCGATTGTGGCTGTTCAGTGTACATTAAGACAGACATAATTGAGATTGTGGGCGGCCGAAAGTACGGGGCTCAACCTGTTGTCGTTAATCTGTCATTTTGTCGAGAGTCACAGCAGCGGTGACCTATAGAAGGCTCCGTCTTGGAGGCACTGCTGATGGTGCTTTGTTGTTCATGGCAGAGGGCCTCACCTATTTTAACTTTATTGGTTTGCCACCAACGGAGAGCCCAAAGAAAGTGTGATCTATTGCCCAACCTCTGGCTTCAATTTCTCTGCTCTCGTCCTAGCCATGCTCAGTACTTTATGTTCGCAGTAACTCTCTTAAAACTCATCACCTCTACATTACATAAAGGTATTCATGATTTGAGTTATTAAGGGTCAGACCTGTTTGATGAAAAATAAGTTGAAAAACGCAAAGGAGGAACAGTCACGGCCCATGTAATGAAAGCTTAATGCTGCTCTGTAATAGACTAAATTATTATAGGCAATCAATTTGAATTAATTGGTAACCCTTCAGATAGCTGCAGCCTCCCTTTAAATTCGATTACTGATGGTTCTGGTGAAATTTTGCCTTCACTTTGTATAAATTAGAGCTCTGGAAAAGCATTTACAATATAACAAGATATAAATGAATGCAATCGTACCGTTGGAAAAGGTACTTTTTACAATCGCACACCATATTAGAAATAATAGCTGAATCTTGCCTCAGCGGACTGTTATTAATTACCTGGCAAATACAACCTGTCTGTTTTCAACCTGAGCTATAGCGGCGGCGAGAGATCACCAAAGAAAATTAAACAGCAATCAAACTACATTTCTTTCATCATAATTCTGATTGTCAGGATCACCTTCCCCGAGATGGCTCATAGCATAAAAAATCCTAGTTTTTATTAAGTGGCTCAATTTGCTGCCGTTCATATTTCATATTTATGCTGCATTACAACAGTGTCATACGTGTATCCTCCGTTCTTGTTATTTCTGGTATGCAGTGTGATTTAATAGATAAGGAAAGAGGGGAATGTTGCCATGAAACTGGATCTAATTGATAGTTTGAGATGATGTAGCATATAAACAGCAGTATCTGGCTTCTTCTGAGCAAAACAGCACAATATTTTTACGCCACACCTACACAGAAACAGCAGCTGCAACACGGAGCCCCTGGAATGGTTTTTTTTTTTAAATCACATCATGCATTGCTCTTAACCAACCATGATTTTTTTTTACACTGCAAAAATTCACAAAGCAATTGGTTAAAACCTCAGAGAGGATGTAAGTATCTGGCTCGGTGTCTTCACAATGTTGCTTCCTTTATAGCGGGGGGTTATATCAGCCTGGAGACCCATAAGTTATGAAATGTCAGGATCCTATGCATTCTAATTGAGTGTGGAACAGTTAATGGCTGTGGAAATTCAGCCGCTTGACGTCTTATTCCCCTGTGCGCCGTTTCGCAGCCGAGCCCATGAGCCTCAATTAAATGACAAAATGGGCCCATTCTTGAAAATAACAACAATAAAAACACAAGCCTATAAGGCAATAATATCAGGTCTCACCTTGAATCAACAATGGCCACAGCTTGCAAATGGCTAAGAGCTGAAAGAGGAGGTCTTTACGAGATCATTTTAGCAGGAATATGGCGCTTGAGAGGTCTTTATTTATTAGTTAATCTACTGCTGATTATTTTCTGGATAAATCAATTAACTGTCTGGCTCATAAAATTTCAGACCATGGTACAAAAAGCCTAAAATCAGCATCTTTACATGTTCCTGTTGCATCTCAATAACAGTCCTCAAGCTGGAAATACTGAATGATGGAATGATTGGCCTTTCTTGATTATTAGATCAGTTACAGATCAAACAGACAGCTGATTCAGTGCACTACCACAATACTGTGCACCTAAACTACAAGAATAAAAAAATGATCTTAAACTTCAGGCTGACGTACAGCAGGTAAAACTCAGCCTGTCCTCGGTACCCACAGGATTTCTTTTTTTTTTATAAGTTTTTCCTCTAAGTCAGGCCTACTTTTTCCACCAAACTAGATCATGTCCCAAAACGTACCCCTCCCCAAAACTAAGCTACATACTGTATGTGCTACTGAATAAAACAAAACAAAAAATCTGAATCAATACTGCCTAAACCTTTTCCCATTTTCAGCAGATGTCTGCAATCTATAAATACACATGGAGCATGTCCTATTAAATCCCGTGATATGGTGAGGGTCTAAATATTGACCCAGTCCTGATTGGAGTCGATTTTTTTCACGCCCTTGCTTATTGTTTTTATAACTCTTTGACTTTAACCCCTTTACTGCTTCGCTGATTTCATGCAACAAACAATAGCTTTTCAATAATTCAATTTATAGCTCGCCATAAATAGAATTCAAAGGACAGTGCTGTTGCAAATGAACACAGACGATGCTCTTGGCTCCGGCAACACCCTGCGTGCCAGAGGAAGGAGAATATTTATTTTACGGTTCCCTCACATTCCCATTAAAACCAGGAAGCTACATTTCCAAGCATGTGGTGTAAATGTAATATACAGAGTTGAAAGAGACAGATGGTAGAGGGGAAATCTCACATGGCAACACCTTGCAATGGTACCAGTGCAGCTAGTGCCAATGAAGAAATCCTCCCCAAACCATCCAAGGCCAGATTAGATCCATTAATACATGTTCATGTGCATCTATCATGTTCCTGCTCACATACATGTCCGTGTGGGCTGTCTGATCCTGGCTGAATCATTAATGTAAATGCCAAAACAGTGAGAGGTGATGTCTGGGAAAGGATCTAAGACACAAGCACAGAAATGAATTACCATCCTATTTATTTATCCAGGCCTTTCTGTCAATCACAGCAATAATCAGAACTAACTCATTCAGATTTTGAGAAAATGGAGGATGCATTCCGTCCAATTTTCAATTTGGAAGTGGCAACTATGGCCATGATGAATGTCTGAATAGTCCATCTTCTTCCTCTCATTTCTCCTAACCTTTCCTGACAGCTTAGATATTGCCTACCTGGTAATTTGCTCTACAATAATTGTTACTGTGAGATTTTCCCCCAGCTTTTAACAAGGATTCTTAACACCCTCTGTAGGTGACAAAATGCAATTACAAACACAAGTGCCCCATCGTGACTGGTCATCAGCAGCTGCCACCTCCATTCTCCAGTCCCAACTGGTTCCATTAATGAAGGAGAAAAAAAACCCCCAAAAGACATGCAGGCAGAGTCGGCAAACATTTGCTGGGAATAAAACTTTAATTAAAAGATATGAAGCTGCTTTATTGATTAACAACATCAGTGATTAAAATGAGCGCCTGACATTTTTTTCCACCCTGGCTACTTTGTTTCCTCTCAGAGATCATTTATTGTTGCACGGTCCTCTTTATTGATAAGTGTGTTTGATGAATGCAGATGCGGCAGTTAGGAGAGCGGGCTCGCTGATGGAGCGATCATATTGTGCGAAACACCAGGCTCAGGCAAGAACAGCTGTTGCAGCTCCATCCACTGGGACGCCATGTTTCACCACCACCCCGAGTGCACATGCAGGCATGCTGCTGTAAAGCTGCAACCAAACGCATTCACAGCGCCCTAACAACTCTATGAATTTTATGACACATCACCAGCACTCTCTCGTCTCTGTCCGGCACTAAAGCCTTAATTATTGGACTAATTGCTACGGCTATATTCATCTCTCTCTGTAATCCTTTGGTGATTACATTTTGTGTTCAATACAGGCTTATCCTTTAATTAAAAGGATTATTAACCTTTAAAATGGAGACATGTGGGATTAAACCCTCAAACGCTGGTGTCAAAAGCTTTTTCTGTTTCTATTTTTTAAAGTGAGCCGAGAATGGGATGCATCATATCAATCATAATCAGGAGACTACAGGGCTGATCAGATGTCTCATGGCTCCACTACATGTTAGCCTTTTCAAGGAACTGACTTACAACAGCTATAAGCCATCATCTATATCTTCTTCCAATTAAAGTCCACAAAATGCTGACACATTACACCTGGTGGGTGAGCAATCAGTGTGAATAGATGGATAATGATAGAGATCTGACCACAGAGGATCTAATCGTGGTGAGAACAAGGCGAAAGGGTGAACGAGTCAATGGTAAAAAACTCATTAGAATACAGACAGTGAGATATTTGCCTCGGTAAGCTTCAGAGTCCTGAGCAAGCAAGAGTTCAAAGTTCAAAGTCAGCCTAAGTGGAGCCTGATTGAAAATCATTGGAAATCTTGGACAAATACGAGTACGCCTCAGACAGTGAAAGTGGTGCATCGGTTTGGTCGGGTTTGGATGACACCTCATTGATCAACACACAGCCCTCTTCATGAACACCTGCGTGAGAAACTGTAAGGAGGAACACATGCTCTGATTAGTGCATGAATACATAAATATAAAAGATGCTCTGTTGATAATGTCGGTGTCACGGCTGCTGCTTTGGTCACCCGATACGGCATCATTTTGTCTCATCGATACCCGCCTACATCAATAATGCGGCTGAACTATTTGGCACCAACGAGGCAAACGTGAACCACGACACTGAACCCCTCCTCGGCTGAGTCAAGCAGTTAGAATCAAGTGCTGTTTGCCCATGCCAAAGCCACGCTGCATTATCCAGAGCAAGTCTTCATTTGAATGTCCTAATTAGTTAATTAGTTGGTGGTTAAGGATGATATGAGCATCTCATCAATCTCTCTATCTCTAAAAATAAACACCCTGGGACGGCAGTGGTGAGTCATTAGAATGCTGATGACTGTGGGAAGTGTCTGTGAGGAGGAGAGGTCTGCTTGTGACACTCCATATTTCCACAAACCACCCGGCAACATAAAGAAGACTGAGGAGCTATTGCTGTGAGCATTGTATGGATGGCAAGTCAAGCATGACTTAATGAGTTTAGAGAAACTCTGAGGAGCTCAATTACGGTTTTTTCATGCGTAACTTTTGGGATCCATTTACTTGTTTATCATCGATGAAGGGAAATGAAAATTAGGCATGAGAAGAGAAAAAAGATTAAAACAAGTTTATTTTAAGAAAGCACCTGTTATGCCTTCAACTTCAGCTAGAAAGCAGCTTTTTTCGAAGTGACTGTTTCCGCCCTTTGTTTCCATAAAGTCCTTTTGAACAATTACTTTTGGCAAAGTAACAGCAGCCGTATGAAAAGAGAGTTAAGTATGTTCTTCATTTCTGCAGCAGCATATATGAAAAAAAGAGGGTAGGGGAGGAGGAAAGAATAGGTTAAAAATAGTTAGCATATGGCAGCGTATGATTGAGTTTCCAGGGCTGTGAAAATTCACTCTAATTATTCAACAGTATCCCTCTGTCATCCTTCCCTATATGCACCCCTTTGCATGGAAGTACAAGTGACTTCAACTAATATACATAATTCTGCTACTTAATTGGCACAGATCGGGTGAAAGTGGGCTAGGAAAAATCCTTAGAGACTAATAGGGGCACATATCATTGGCTCCATCAGAACAGTAGTCCCATAGGTGATAGAAGTCAGCAAATATTTCATGAGCTGCAATATCAAAGTACCTCACCTCTGGAGTCCTGCGCGCTATCCTGCAACGAACACCTCTGAAACAGTTGTGCTGTCAGGTGTATTTATAGCAGGCGGCCCGATGACTGATGCTAATGCCATAGAAATTATGCAGTGCTCTGTTGCTGTCATAACAATATGTTACGCTTAAACAGTAAGGTTAACTAAACTAGTCATTTAAGTTATAAGTGGGCCACTGGCGTATGTTTGCATACACAGATATGGATTATGCCAAGTGCTGCGCTGACTCCAGCTGCTTTTCATAGACATTATGCTGGATTTAGCCTCATGTTGACTTAAATAATTTTGTGATGGATGGAAAAAAAATTGAGGATTACATTAAACTGTCGCTGGGAAAAAGTTAAAGGTTGCTCCTGTGCATAAAGTGGACAAGACCCATACAAAGGCGCATACAAAGAAGCAGACAGACAGCAATAATGAAGAGGCTCACTAGAAGGAGTGCAAAGAAATGTAAAATGTACTTAAAGATACAACATCAAAAACAAAGGCATTAAAATCCTAATGCAAGAAAATCTATGTACCATGATCATCCTATAGCTGGGCTGCTGCTGTGCAATAAAACAGCATGTGTTAAAAATGCCATAATGCATAATTTGCTGTAACAAGCTCACAACCCTGAATACGGTTAAATAACAGCCTCTCGTTTCACTGCATGTAACGAGCTTAACAGAGGAAACCTAAAATCACAAACACTTAAAACAGAGTGTTGCGATTGGCGAGGGCAGCCATTCGCAGGAGTCATTAGCACTCATAATTAGCTCTATAAGGTTTCTTAATAGATAGGGAATACGAGGATATTTTCCAGGAATGGGTGCACCCAAGGGTGTCAGCACTGTTCACTCAAGATGCTTCTGTATGTAATTACGGAATGAAAATGCCACAACAACATAAATTACACAAATTCGAGGTTTCAAAACAGCCCCGATGAACAGCCCAATAGTTCACTGCACAGTTCAGGTCATACATGACAACATACAAGGACAACTGTTGATTAAGAGCTTGATATTCACATCCCGTTAGGTGGTTCCATTATTTATATGGCATCCTGTGGTTATGCAGTCTTTAAGACTGTGACGGTATTTTTCATATAAGCAAAATTATGTCACAGCACTAACAGGACGTTTAGCATATTTTAGGATTTATCTGCCATCAGCTGTATAGAATATAACTCGAAATGTTATCTAGTACTTTTATCAATGTGTAGGATTATATTGTTTTTGACTTTTTCATAGTGTTTTCAGGTCTACAAGGTATAAGAGCAGTGGAGTTTCTCTGATAATTCAGAGAAAGATGTTTTAAGAATATTATCTTTGATTTGATTGAGAGGAAGAATTAAATTTTTTTTAATTATCTCCAGTTTAGCTTTGTGTGCGTGTGCCTTAAAAGTGAAAACAGCCTCAGTAAATCTGTACATGAGCATAGAGTAGAAGTGCCTGCACAGAGTAAAGTGGACTCTAATTGAATAAATCATACTTAGGTTGTTGATGTCTTCAATTTTATGGCCCAGTGTTTTATAATGTTAATGTAGGTCAACAATACCAAGTAATACTTGCAATAACCTGTAGAAGTAAAAGCAAGCTGCAAACCTGAAATACCAAAATTCCTGTCCCTTGCCTTCACACTCTGCATATTCATGTGGAGACGTGTTTATAGAGATTAGTATTTGCCCAAAATACCTGAATACATTTGTAATTTTATGAGGAATTTATTTCCATTATACTTCATGTTTACATGAATTTGTCAGGATGCAGTAACAGAAAAAAAATATTTCAGGTGGACTCTTCACCTACCAGATCTGCAGCATGGGAACATACACATTTTCAGGGGTCTGTTTAAAGCCACACTCTCAGGTAATTGTAATCAGTGCAATGAAACATGAACATACATGAGTGTTATTAATCTCCCAACACCTAAAATTAACAAAGACTGCCAAAAGACACTAAATGCTAAATGGTACAATAGCTCCATAACAAAAGGCTCACTATATCAAAACAAATTGTAGCCACTAAAGGAATCAATTTCTGACATTTCACCTCTATCTATAAAGAGTTCACTGACCCTGGCTCTTAAATTTACTGCTCTGTGCAGCCTCTATCAAAATGTTTGTCAGCAACGCGTTTTGCTGAAAGTTTTAGTGCAACACATTGCAAATCATGACATGTATGGATTTAATGGGCCCTTGAGCCATCCTTATATATGTCACGTTGTTCACACAGGATAAATATCTTAGCTCTCGGTCGGTGTAATAACAAAGGAGAAGATTTGCGGATGAGACCCCCATTGCTAATCTTAGATCTTTCCGAGTCTTTCTGAATGAATCATGAAAGCTTGTGGATGTTAGTGGAGGCTTGTTAGCTGATTCTTGGAGTCATGCAAACAGATGCTTCTAAAAGAGTAACACACACTTGATTATGCAAGATGGTAAAGCTTTAAAATGTGAAAGGTTTGAGATTTAGTTCAGTGCATTGTTTGTGTTAAAAAGAATGTCAGTGGTGTGGTAGGACGCTAGCAAATAGAAAAACATCAGCTATAATCTCAGCTCTGTCTTTTCCACAAACTAACACAACCCACATGCGAGGTTTCTTTTGAGAATCACAGAGAAGTGAACTGCTCAAGCTGAGGATTCCCTCTAAAGCAGCAGAGATGACTTTTTCTATCGCGGTGAGAGGCTGTTCTGTTAGCCCAGGGAGAGGGATCATGAGTACAATATTGACTTTAAATTACAGCAATAGCTGCTGCTCATGCTGTCTCAGGACCACGCTGCGGATCAAACACAAAGATCAGGCCAGGATTAGGAGAAAGCCACTGACAAGCGCAGAGCCGCCTCTCTGCTGCCGCAGCGCACACGCTCACACGGCACCGCTCAAATCTCACACTAAGCTCTCACTCTCACCCTGCAACGTGTAACACGCAGACCTCGCTGTCATCTCATTTACATTTCAAAGCCAAAATTGATTGCAAACAAAATTATCTAAACACGAGGGGTGAGGGTGGCCGGTTGTGTGCCTTTGTCAGCACAGATCTATTCTGAGGACTAGAGGATGGCAGCATTTCCTCCCCGACTCTCACGACTGCTTACAGGATACAAACGTGTTCTTGCAATGCCTTCTAACTGGGCTTTTATTTTCCTTTTCCTGGCAGTTAAACACAAATAACAGCATGGATGATGTGCTGGGATCCATTGTCTGTGCTCAGGGAGGAGTGCAGGATATGACTAGTGTGATAAATGATCACACCTTGTGCCTGGCATGACAAAGGAACTGCAGCACAATCTGCATGTGCTCCATCCTTTTGCTATCATTAGGTGTAATTGGGACTCATGGCGAGGCATGTTCTTTTTTCTGCTGTGGAAGTATCAGGAATGGAGCTGCTACTCCTCTAATAGGTACAGAAAAAAGCTACAGAAGGGAGACACGTCCAGGCCACTGCTACAGCAGTAACACTGTGTCCTGATATCACACTTCTGGCCTAAATGGAAGCTCAGCGAGATCTGTGCATGTGTCAAATCCCCTTAACTCTAATGTCAAACCAAGTCTATTGTCATGTCAGACTACCCTTTTTGATGTTGACCTTCAAGGGTGTGCACACAGGGGCCGTTATTGGCATCTGTCTGAGGAAGCCAGAACATGTTCCCTCACTATAAAAACAGTACTGATTACAGTGCTGCTCATTAGCTATAATGGGGATACATGTGGAATTTACAGCATTGTGTAACAAGGTTAAAACAACCTCATGAATTCTAGTATTCACGCAACATTTTTTTCCCCCCCTGCAGTACTATTATTCATCATTAAGACAAGTATATCCAACTACACAGCTGAATATATATATAGTAGCAGGGACTAAAGTGGAATAGTAAATGTGGAGGGATAAGTGTGTGTGCATGTTGCCCCTGTTTGTCAATGAAATATTCAAAGACCCCCTATGCGCTCTTTAAATGCAGTTAGAGTACTTTCTGGCAGCAACAGAAACACAAAGTCTTTGTTTCATGACCTCAGTCTGTGTATCCTTTCCCCTCCTTTGAATCAAAGCCCCCACACCATCTTTAGCATTTAGAATTAATTGCACAGTTATCCTCAAATTAATTCCTAACTGTTTTACAACACACAGAGAGAAAAGGGCAAACCAATTATTATTCTGTTTTCACCTTACAGAGGGGGATATTATGCAAATCATCTTCTCTACATGAGAAGGAAAAGGGGCTTTATTTTCCTCAGCAGATGCTACCTAGACAGTCTAGTGTTCTGTGGGGGACAGGAAGTGGGGATGCTGTGAAGATCTGATCGCTCCACCTGGCTTCCTACTGACTCCATATCCAAGCAATAATAGAAAACACACTGATTAATTATTTATTTCAAGATATTGTTTTTTTTTCTGTATCTCATGCTCGACAACTAAGGTTAAAAGGAATGTTCCAAGTGCTGTCTGGAAGTATTTTACAACTTCTGTGCTTAAGAGGTAGAGGTGTTTCTTGATGGAAGACAAAGTCCCTTGGCTAGGCAGCCTTGCAAAAGGTTTTATTTGCTACTTTCCCAGGAAGTGAATACATACTAAGACAGAGCAGCGAGCCTGTGAGCCAGACGTCAAGATGTGGCTGACAGGATAGCCACGAGAAATGCTGGGTTTTAGAGAGGACAGGCGGCATCTCGCCTCCCTGGGCTGCTCTGCACTTCTGACCACAGCGAGTGTTTATTAATCTGAGACCTTGAGACCTCCGAGAAGTTGCTAAATAAAAACTAAAACAGAGACATGCAGCAAATCCAACTTCTTAACAGTCAAGAGCCATAATGCTTTGTGAGCTGATTTAAAACCATCTTCTTCTTCCAAGGTGGTACAAACAAAAGCTTTAATGAGCTGTAATGATGAGCTAAGGTCAAAGCACTTATCATCTTTACAAATCAGGAGAAGATGTGCGCATGGAAATAAGCTCCCATGAGTATCCATCATCACCTCAAAAAACTGCATGCAGTGGCACAGCTCCAGGTGCTCGAGCAAATTGGGCTTCCAATGTGGAATGGCTCAAACGTCGGCTCAATATTCATTACTCTCTCTGACTGTGATCTGCTGCAGTTCTGCGAGCGGGTGTGGGTAATTGTGTACCTCATTGTGCACGTGTTTGGACCAAACTTAATCATGATGTCAGGCTGTTAATAAAAGGTTATTAAAGGAACAAAGATCCAGGTTTTACATATGTTAGGCAGGGGAGGTCTCGGGAACTCCTGTCTCAGAGGTAAACATGGGCCCTCATGACAAATGATGCTCATGCTGAGATCAGATAGTTAACAAGAGATCCCCTTATTAACCAGGTCTGCATAGATAATTGGCACTTGAGCCTCACATTTTGAATCTGGCCTGAGTGGTGTCATTTATCAAGAACCTGAGCATGCTGTCAAGGCTCCATAATAAGCTGCAGTAACTGATGAATCAAGATTAAGCACTAGATTGAGAATGAAGGAGGAGAAAATGGGCTTCAGCCATGTTGCAGGGGGCTTTAGTCTAATATTCATAACATTAAAGTGGTGATATTCCTCACAGAGAGGGATTAATGCAGTTTGGAAATCTGGAGTGGAAAACAGCTTCAGCCCGACTGCAGCATAAAGAGTATCAGCACTGTGCATGGATCTGCAGTACCGATAAAGAATCCTCATATATTGTCATACAATAATGTCGCTATATTTTCTCTAGAAATTTCTTTTTTATGAGAAAATGTGTTGTCACATCAGGTTCCATGAAGATTTCCTGCTCTGCAAATTATTTTCTTTATACATATTTTACTATATAAATATAGTATGTTGGAGTTATATCTAAATTGTGCATTAATTATCCACCAATGTATTCCACAATTATCAATTCAAAGTGAAGCCATTGCTTGACTCTGCATCCCCGTGTCTGGAGCTGCTATGCTACTCTGTTACATGCGCTGCACACAAGCGATGACAGTATCTTAAACAAAGGCAGCTCTGTTGGAGAAACCATGTGATGAAACCATTTCTATTAACCCAGATTAACCCAAGCACCTTTTTCTGGATTATATTCTTGAGAAAATAACAATAACAATAATATATCAAGTACTCATGTTACTCATGTTTCACAACATATCTGGGGGTGCTATGCTGCTATTAACCAAAAAACAAAATTTTAAAATTGTTTAATATATATAATATTTATGACCCAAATGAGACGGTACTAGATCTAGCTGTTGCCTTAGTTTAAATAAATACTAAGTATCTCATTTTGAGCAAACCGTATTCGTCACACAATATCATTTTCATCAGCTAAACAACACAGGAGCTCGTTATGGCTATTACACCTGCACAAGTATATGAAGCATAATCATAGCATAACAATCTAGCCCTTCCCTATCATACCTTTTTAATGTGGTTATGACTGTGTGTCTGAGTGCACGTGTGTCTTACTGTTTATCTCACTGGTATATAAGTGCAGATAATTACAGATGATGGGCTGGTGATCAGCTGCAGGTATGGGAGCCACCTCAGGCCTTGCCCAGCCTTGCACCTCCACCACTCCCCTGTTCTGTCGGGCATGTTTGGCAGCGTCTTCTTTCCCTAAGTCTCCAGCTGTCCAGTGGGGTGCGCCAAGTCACAGCAGGAGTGCCTGCCTCTCCATCTATGGCCCATCTCTTTCTAGAAGTGTGAGGTGTGTGTATGTGTGTGTGTGTGTGTTTTTTAGGGGGGGTGGAGGGGGTCCTTGCTGTACTCGCATTACTCACTAGCAGACGGAGCATGCTGCCAGCACCCAGCATGTCCGCCCACACGCCCCTGCCCTGCCGGTTAGACCTCACGGTTGGAGGAGATGATGGAGAGAATCTGGGATCCTGGAGGGGGGTGGTGGATCCAAAGGAATCTGAGAGACAGAGAAAGACAGACAGAAGCCCAGAAGCTTACCTTCATCCCACAGGCCGATCCTCGGACAGCCCGACCTTAAATGGTAGTCTGAATCTCTCCTTGTTGGGTTTCTTTGCGAGGGAGCAAAAGGGGTGTGAAATGACAGCTGACTTACTTGGTTCTGTATGATCACTTTCACGTATTTCTGTGCTACTGAGTCTACAGGCATCTTTCTTAGCACAAAAACTGTAAGATGGTATTCATGCTGAGAATGCATTTCTAATGAATTATTATTAGGAATACCATTAACACAGTGTAATCTTTTCATAGTTATTTATGGAGAAGATTTACCAAACGAGCAAAGTTTGAGAAGCACCACGTTCTGCTACATGTCTTGTCTGAGCGAGCCCTAACTTACAAAGCAAAGAGGACCACATTTTACATCCACGTTTTCAGTTAGACAGCAAGTCGCGTGTTAAGAAACCTGACTGATGTTAAACTGTAGCAGAATATTTGTAACAACTGGCTGGAAACAATTTTAAAAAAGTGTTTCGCATTATATTAATCATTAGCCCTGGGCAAAATTTTCAACAATAAATCCTCATCCAAATATAAATAAGTAGAACTCATTATAACCAGCTGGTATTACTTTCATGTGCCCACAGGGGGCTCTAGTGTACCACAGATTTTACTGCTCAGAATCTGTTAAGTGCAGCTCAGAGACCAAGGCAGTGATTGTGTTAAGGGTAGACCTTTTGAACTGCTACGCTATACAATCGATACAAGCATTAACCAGTGCAAATTAAATCCAAAATGGGGTAAACAATAGTTAAAACAGAAAAAAAAAATCATAATGTAATATCATGCAATGTCAAAGAGGTGCAAAAAACTTAAATTTCTGAGTAGATACATACCTTTCCCCCGATCTTTTATATATAAATATATATATAGCTGTGTGTGTGCATGTGTGCGTGCATGTGTGTGCGTATGAAATTCCAAGGAGGTGAACAGTACTTGATGAGCTAGCTCTGGAGACCTCTGAATTTTAATGATGTTGGAGATGATATTGTGTGTCCTTCAGCTTGTTATACTGACACAAGCACTCCATAAATCATCATACCTAGCTATCGTAAAATCAATACCAAACTGCTACCTCAGCGCTAACCCGTAATAAGTTTTTCAGCCATCTAACAGCTTAAACTTTGCTGTAATGCCGTTCGACCTATAGGTTAAGATCAGAGCATGCTTAATTTGTTTTGTAATAGAGACTTTCTAATCCTTAATGAAGCGCCTATTAGGGAGGCTTTTGTTGGCACATTGGTGATCAGTTGGTGGAACAGCCACTGCAATTAAGTTTGAATCTTTGTCCTGGAGCAAAAAAAAAAAAAAGAAAAGAAAAGAAAAAAAGGAAAATAAAAAAGTGGGTGGAAAAAAAAGGAAAGCTTGAGCGGTCAATAAATGTTAATCCAGTCAGAACTCGTCTGTGCCTTTGAACAGGACTCACGCTGGGTTTTTTTCACATGCACTTGTTTCATCCTTTCCTAAGAGAGGCCATCCCTTAAGGATACTGCCACTGATCCTGAGACCAGACTACCACTCACTAATAAGAGCCCATGTGTAAGCAATATTGTCCACATTAAACACATTATTAGTGAGCTTTGTGTAAGACATAAGCCATAAATACATTCACTGAAATAAACCCAAGACCATAGTTCTTTATGGGAAAGGAGGACTAATGGGGCTGTCATTAGGTTAACAATAATAAAGTTAAAATAAATGTTTTATGGAACAACTTAGGAATTCATTGCTACTTTTATTTTTGCCTTGCACTGAAATTATTGTCACATGTTTCATCCAAAAGCCAAACAAAATGCAAATAAGTGGAGAAATCACAAAATGACAAGCCTCATGTAGCCTTCAGGGGTTGTTTTTCTTTTTTTTCAGAATGATAGCTATAACTGGGGCGGCATTTCTGAGACACACAACATATGTAAAAACCTTTGCACAAGAGAGAAGCCATTGCCACAATTTCTGAAGCGTAAACAGCTTATGAAAGTCAAATGGATATGTGGCATAATCTGACACGGTGAGTCGCCGCTTCAAAAACATCCCTAACAAACCACGAATCCAGACAACAGCGACCATGGTTGCATGTTTTTAAATGCTCCACAGGTGATCGAGTTATAATATCAGCCACCTGAAAGTCAACAAAATTAGCCAGGTATGTAACTAATGAAAGAGGATTAGAAACCCCAAAAAACAAAAAAACTAAATATATTTTTCACGACTGAACTTTCTCTTCATTCTCCAGTGGATATCGTATTTAAAGGCTAACAAGGGTCACCGTACGAAAATCTCAAGTCAGAAAGAAAAGTGACCTGACACCAATATCAGCTCATGACTCGTGTTTTGGGGTTTTGTTTTTTTTTGTTTTTTTAACTTTTGGCAAGGGGAACACCAGCATGCCTGTGGTTTTTTAGGAACACTGAATTTGGCTGTGATTTACACACAGTAAGAGGTGGTAACCAATTGTTAGAGGGCTTTCTGGCTGACCCTGAAACATCTGTGTTCAGGGTCTGTTGCTTGTTACACAACAGATAAGACAGCAGTTAAAAGTATTTTCCTTAAATGGCAGCAAGAAATAATATGATTTTTAATGTCATTTTCAGTGAAGCTGACACATGTTAACATTATTTTAAAAAATAGAGAAAAAGTCTTTATGAAAAGATCTACATACACACATATACTGAAGCGACTACATCATGCTGTCTGCTGTCTTGTCAAAAATAATTTTTCAAAGATTAATAATTGCTGGTAAATCTTTATGCCTGAAGGTGAATTTCCCCGTTCTTTGACGCTAACACTTTTTCTGATGCTAATGATATAAATCTCTCAGCCAGGACTGCCACAGTGAGTTTCCAGGCTTAAAGCACAGCTGTGTGTAACAAATGATTTTTGTTGTTTTGTATAGGGAATAGTGTACACTTATTTTCCAGTTTAAAATGATGGACTGATGTGATTGGACTATTTTTAGCCACTATCCTCAAACTCAGTTTAAGGATAAAAAAAAAACAACTAAATATAAATCTGTAATTTATTTTAAAAAGGGTTCAGAGTTTTTTAATTAGCACTCTTTATAGGAAATTGTTATTAATAATATTTTTGTTTATTTCTTATATCTGTGGTTGTGCTTTCCCCGCTTTCTCCCCATTAATTCGCTTTTTTCAAACAGCTTATTTTTCCATAAGAGTTTACCATTTCAACCAAGATTAAATTAAAGATTTCCAATATTTGTGAAATTATTTCAATATAGTGGTTTACTGTGACAATGTGTTTAATTCAGCTTGCAAATGTGGATCTTAAAAAACATAGTTTATGTTTTAATTTGATGGCAGCTTTTCTTTTCTTTTCTTTTGAATTTTGATATTTACACACAATTTTTACCTTGAGGTAAATTTCCACTTTAAGAAAAGACAGTCGCTATATCCACTTATAGGGAAGGCGTAAATTAAAATTCAAGCACGTATGTAGCACTAAAATGCCCTCAAAATGTTTGTTTTTTTTTAAAAAAAAATCAATAGTGAACAGCACACCATGCAGCTAGGTGCAGTTTATAATTCTGCAACATCCTCAGTTGCTCATGGAAATGGACCAAGCATCGTGAGCTTACGAAGATGTCGACATGGCGACTTTGCAGTCTTTTATTTGAATATTGGGGCAAATTGGAGTAGCCTGGTATCTTGCGTGTCTGTCAGCGGCCTCCCATGTGGCTCTGATGGGGCTGTTAGGGACTGGCAAGGCCAAAACAGGGCAGAGAGTGAGGGGGAGAGCAGGATTTACACTTAAGGCCAGAGCTGGGATCCGTCAGTGTGGGCGGATCGGGTCATCTTCAGCATGACCTGCCACCTCTGATGGAGCTCTGAAAAGTGCAATGTGACCCTGCTGCTGAGCAGCCATCTCTCACTGTCACAAGCCTGCGTCATCTGAAGAGAGAGCTTTTACTTTAATTTGGTAATGATCCTTTATTTTTTGGTGTGTGATTGTGTAACTTGTAAATCATGAGCTTTTGTACAATGTTGTGCAAGAAGTAAAACATGAGATCGCGATGATATCTCTAAGCTACAGCAAATGAAAACAAATATCTGTGCAAAAACCATATACAAGCAATGCCTTTTAATTAAATCCACACAGTAGCAGCCGTCGCTTCAGAAAACACAGATGTAGTTTTTCACAATTGTATGATCTGCCAAAAAGTCCAGCCTCGCCCTTTGTTGAGCATCACCAGAGGAAGAAACACGGATAATAAAGGTCTCTTTATGATGAGGCTCCTGCGTGCAGAGCCACAAAAAAAAACTTAAGAAAAAATATCTATCAAGAGGTGGGAATTACTTTGCCCTGTGCTGGGGTGGGAAAATGAAGCAGGCATTTCTGAGCTCGCTGGCAACATAACCTTCAGAAACATCCTATTTTTCATTAGAGTTGTGTCAGACAGCTATGCCTTTAATAACATTCATCCCCGTACCAAGGAGAGGATAACTCAAGCTTTAGGCACATAATGAATGGGAGAATGGGCCCTGGCGCTGTTAAGAACAGGAGGGCTTGCCAAACAGGCAGAGCTGCACTGCTGCACTCGTGGCAAGCCTTTCACAGCACGGCATCCTCCTGTATTAACGCCATGCAAATGAACAGTCAGATGCTTCCTGAGGAGGCTCTCTAATGTGGCCCTGTTAATTACTGTCATTAGAGCCGAGGTTAGAAGAAAGGACTAACAAGCCAACTTCCTCATGATCTGTGCATTTGAAAGTCATCTTCGGAGATAAAAATACGTCACAACCCTCTAGTAAGAAAATTGCAAATTGCTAAATTTGCTGACAGAGTGCGAAAAATTTCTGCTGATGCCGAGCAGCCTGCCGGTGATGGATGCATTCTTGACAGAGTCTTGGTGTTTAGACTTAAGAAATAATGAGTATCAATGTCCCAGCCGCGGAATATGCAAAGATGAAAGAGCGCTGTGTGGGTTTAATTAAGGGAAACAGAGGCAGGGTCTGCTTTCAAACAGAGTGACCCAACATGATCAGATTCTTATTGCTGTCATTTTGTGCTGAAATATGGCCAGGAAGGTACAGGCAGCGCTTTAAAAACTCCAACGTAATGTCATAGCAAGTCAGTCCAATACTATTAATGTAGTGCAAATGAAGCCCAGGGATATTTCAGTGCAGCACAACTTGGTTTCAGAAACACAGGTTAATGTGTTCAACATAACATCTGAATAAGGCGAGCGCCAGGCTCTCTGAATAAGGGCGGTTTTGTTTTAAGAACCGTTGAATTGGTTTTCACTGCATCATTACAACCGCAGGGGGTGTGGGCACTCATTGTTTCCACAGTCAAGTAAAGTATTTTGTTTTACAAATGCCTTCCAGCAATTCACACTCCCTACATCGGGTGGGAGGGAAAAAAATGTTTCTCATACTTCAGAGAGCAAACCAAAATATCCTCTATTATGTCTGTGATGCATCAAATCCCTGGTGTGGCCTTGAATTTAGTTTCTCCCCCCAAAACTGGAGGGTGACACGGTCAATATATTCAACACTCAAGGCCACTTCCAGGCTAATATAGAGGACTTTACTCTTCTCCTTCTTTGTTTTACTTTCTCGCTCTCATTCGCTCTTCTGTTTTTCAAACGTCTGCGCTGTTGAGGACAAATCAAAGGCTCTATTTTACTAATGTAACACTGAGCAGATTGTGAGGTGGATGTGGGGATAATGAGGGACTGCGGAGATGTGAAACAGGCAGGCTGAAATGGATAATTAGGACAGAAAGTTTCTGCAATGCCAATGACACTCTACAGGATATAGGATCATTAAGTTCTATATAAAATCACTGTACGGTGTATCTATATAAAATTGCTCGTCATAGTCATCCTTTTTATTACAACTTTTCATTTCATTGCAACCAGGCTCTGTTTAACTTAAGGTGCAGCCCTTACCTCTGTTTTAGAAAAATGTCAGAATGTAGGCACTTTAACTATCTTTATAACTACCTGTGAATATATTTAGCATAATTTCTGCTTTGACCTCCTGGACAAATACAAGGCTGCTTTTCATCCTTTTTTTTTTGGCACACCTGCCCGGTCTTAGTTATTTTGCAAAGCCATTAGTCTTGTTTTGAAATGTAAGTACAGGATGAAAGTTTTGCAGCGCTTGAATTTCAGGACATGCGGATGAAAAGGACATCCTCGCAGGTCCTGCAGTGCTCGTAATATGATATGAGGGTTTGGTGCAGGCAAACTGGATAATAAGCTGCAATAGCTTGTTAAAAGGTGTTTGAGGGAGATATCATATGTTGCTCTATTATGATTAGATTTCTCCTTGACAATATGAAAAGATCAAATCAATATCTACTGAAATTTTGATGATCCACAAGTCACTCCCACCTCCCCATTCCCCCCCAGTCCCTCCTTCCCCAGGCTCTATTGAGAGAACATGATCTGACATCACCACAGTAGCATCAGGCTTTTCTCTGCCACTGTGAAAATATGTAACTTCGATTAGCGCGATGCTTAACAAAATGACCCCCGTTTTGGGTTTGCTCCCAAATCTTGCTGTCTGGGTACTGATGACAGGACCAATTGTGTTCCTCTTTAAAGCAATTCAATTAGGAGTCATTAGTCCTCTGAGTGATTACCAGTGGCCTATCGATAGCAGGAAGGACACACTAATTAAAGGGCATTTAAATGTTTCTCGGTGTAGAGTAATGGGGAGAAACATAGCATTTAAAATGCAGTTTGTAGGAAAATATCCTTGCACAGCAAATGACCGACATAACATGTTCACTTTGCTCTCTGCAAATTCCCTTTATAGACACATATATGGTAATGGATCCCGTGGGAATACTAAAATGTGGTAATACAGCAGTCACCAAGAAGCTACTAGCCCTGCTGAAAAGCAGGTAAACATTCAGATGTGTGCTCATCCACTTTGGAAAAAAATTAAAATGACAGATAAATAGCAAACTGATGTAAAATGATGGCAGGTATTTATAGTGCATATGCCAAACTGAATATTCCTCTGCGAGGGAGGGGTGGATTATCTTTCATTTTTAATTGACTGTCAGTGCTGTGCATCTTTGAATTCATTGTATCAAAGATGGATAGGTACTTTCACTGCCTATCATGAAGTTAATTCCATTCTGAGATGAATTGGAGTGATAACGCTGAAGAAAGGTGACTTACTCGAAATCAGCTTCCCTTTTTCATAATACGCTGCTTTTATTCTTGTGGTTTTACAGGATGTGCTCTGAAAATCATCTGAAATTAAAACAGAGACAATCTGTGTATTAACAAGACGAATACAGAAATGTCTGCCTTTTAAATGCACTCTCAAAACTAGCTCATTGTACTCTGAGTGTCATTAAACAAATTAAGTGCTTCAGCATTGGCACAGGTCGCAGAATCATGCTTAATATACACATGCATTTCCATAGACTCATCAACTACAAAATAAGGACACTGCAGCTCCACAGTGTTGAGAGGACTGCTTTGTGTTAACATAGCGAGAAAGATATTGATTAAAGTATGATAAGAAAAAGCTCCAGTCCCAGGGCAGAGTCTCCACAGTTATGATTAAATAGGGTGCACAGAGATAGGACCTATATCTCACACACAAGCCAACCTTGTGCATCTATATACAGCATATGAGCTAATCCTAAAAATAGCTGTTTTCACATTAAAGAAAATAGCGTCTATTATAGCACCTTACTTTGGGTTCAACTTTGGGTCGTAACTTGTCTGTGGAATAAGACAACAACTGAAATGATGAAATCCAAACCCTTGAAAAGGTTTCTAAAAAGTTAGTATACTAACATACTACTCTGACATTTAAAATAACTGTTAATAAACTAGTGTTGTGTTACAGATTGTGAGCATCTGCATAATCATTAGCAACAGAGAGAAGAATTTCCAGGCATATTAAAGACTGCAGCAAAAGCATCACTCTGCTGTTCGGTTTCTGAAATGACCTCAATTCACAAAAATGTTTATGTTACCAAACTTTTCATTTAGTAGAGCTTGTATATGATCATTTATCTCAGACTGACATCTAATATTATATTACATATTTTGGAATGATATTTTCAGAGACCTATAAATGCCATCAGTACGATCTTCCTAAACGTTTGCATACATGCATATTTGTTGTGCTGAAATGGTTGAGGCTCAGCTTCATAATCAAAATATAATTATGTTCTACTATTATGTACAACACACCAATATACATCTAACACTGGTGTATAAAATCTTAAATTGAAGCAAAGAGTTTTAATAAATAAATATGAAAGTTTGGTTATTGTGATCTGATCAAGCCAACAAAGGTTGTGTCACCGCCTAAGAATAAACTCTTATAAGCTACTGCATGAGAACTGATACTGTATGTAAAACTCACACCAGTATGGTCCATCAAGTATCATCATACTGAATCTCCTGCAAAATCTTTTGCAGAGGATTAAAATATATTAAAATGTACCTGTAATTTGCACAACCTAATGACAGCAGGTGTGCTAAAAGAAACCGTTTGAAGTAAAAATGAAAAATAGCAACTAGAAACTCATGCTACCTGAAATACTTTGTTCAATCCTGGCAGGTTTGGGCTTTATATAGTGATGTGTATACTTTGCTACACAAGCCCTGATCTGTCATGCTGCTCAGTCCCTTTTATATTCTTCCCTGTTTTTGGTGGGGATTACAGGAAAAACGGGGAAGAATTTAAGTGCTTTACTATGGATTTGGTCGACACTTTACATAATATCTCGAATCTGCAACCTGAATACAGCAAACAGTCTTCAACTACCAATGAGCAATGGAGAGAACAAGGTATAGTTTCCAGATTTCCTTTGTAATAACATAAAGCCTTGTTGTTATTTTGTGTAAAACATATTACTTATATCACTATAACATGAAAAAATGCATCCTAACTGCATTCCCTGGATTTAGCTACACAGCTGAAATAACTGTGAAAAATGTCCCCTTGGTCTGACTTTTATTCCTCACCTTATTCCCAATGTCATTCATTTGCCACTGAAGGTAACAAGCCTTTTCCACTCGGTGCTCTGTAACGGCAGACCTTTAATAGCCATTTCCCGGTGTGGCGAGGGGAGAGAGGGGGAACATGTTTATTTGTGTGTCTGCACATGCTTCTCCAGCGATTCTCTCTGCTCCACTCACCCAGCTGCTGGCTGGAGGAGTGATTCATGGGCCTGACAGATGCCTGGTGCAGCTGGATCTGTCCTTGATCATCCCAAAAGCCTGGACAGCACTGTCATTCACCATTGCCCAAATTATCTCTGTATTGACTGCAGAACCCTCTGTGACAGCACTGTAATGGCTAATTACCCAGGATGCTTTGGGTACTTTTAAACCCCAGAGTGTTCTCTTGCTGTCTTGCCATGCTGCTGCTAGCTTATCCTGTCGTTGTGAGGGCCAGTGTTTTCTCTAACCCCACCTGAGCACCACAGCCCGAGGATCCCAATGCAAAATGCCAAGAGAAACGAAGAAATAATATCCTCTTTTCCCTAATATATGATATCAAAGTAACAGCAGTGTCAGTGAGAGACACGCACGCAGAGTTTCACAGAGGGAACAGAACATACAGTACTGTTTATGGTTTGTCTATTTCTCTATCCTTCTCTGCATGTCAGGGGAACTGCATTGTGAAACACACACAGTTAATTATCAAAATCTGTCTCAAGATGTTAGAAAAATTGCCTAGCTCTTCCTCAGCATGTAAATACCGAAAAAGATAAACATGAATAATTGCCAGAAGTTTTCATTACCAAGAAGTCGGCATACTAATCTACAATTCTAAACCCGCAATGTTACTTCAGACTTTGACTTGCACTTCAGGAGGAAGCTGACAGGGAGAAGTGAAAGGAAATGAACGGAGAGACAGAAAGAGAGAAGGAGAAGGTGAGGGAATAGAGGGTACAAAATCCCATCCTGACTGTTAGAGAAGATGATGAGGTCCCCTGAGAATGGACAGAGTAGAGAGGGAGCAGCTTTTCCTCACAAAGATTCTAGTAATTTGCCACATCCTGTCCGCACACCAGGCATGGAAGCCACTCTGTCCTTAATTACCAGGATAACAAACCCATCCCCTCCCTGCTCCTCATTGTCCTGTTCTCCTCACAGTACCCCCACTCCTTGGGCAACGCCATCACTTCCCAGGCTTCCTACGCTCTTCCTTCCAATCAGTATAAATGAATGGCCTTTGCTGCTGTTTGCCATGAGTGGATGGATGGACACCAAATAAAGTGACAAAAGCTGAAGGAACGACTGTCTGAGTTAGCAGCTCTGTGCTTGACTGGCAGACATTATAGTCACAGAAAGGCCTCACCGGGATAAAGGAGCAGTTTACAGGTAAATCATCCTAATAAACTGTCAATAATACTAAATCATTCCTTACATCATCACAGCAATATTTTTGCAACACTAAATCTATGCTCTCTTGCTTCAAGTGTCCAGAAATTATATTTAATAAACATTCAAATCTTTACTGTATGACACTGCAAACAGCGCAGCTTGTAAGGACATCACTGTCAGGAAACGACCAGCACATAGAGGCCGTGGCCTCTCCGTCTAGCCGTCGTCTGTCACCTCCAAGATGGCGCCGTGTCTGCTTCGGCTTTATTTGCATTGGCATTTTGCATACGTATGCGTTGCTGCATGAATCCTGCACTGTAAAAAAAAATCGTGATATAAAAGTATTTTACTGTCTATTTCACAGTTTTGTACTCTTCTTCTAGAATATCATTAAATTCACATATATAGACAGTGATTTTACATTTCAAATGTAAATTAACGTAAAATCACTGTAAATGTAATACAACATAATTTTCATGTTTTTTAAATGTATCTGTCTGTACATATGCTTATTTAGATTGTTAAAATACATTCACAAATGCATCATAATTTCACAAATATTTGTCCGTTATTTGAAAGATTGAACTTGAACTATTATTGTTATTCAGGGCAATCGTGGCTCAAGAGTTGGCAGTTCGCCTTGTAATCAGAAGGTTGCCGGTTTGAGCCCCGGCTTGGACACTCTCGGTCGTTGTGTCCTTGGGCAAGACACTTCACCTACCACCTACTGGTGACGGCCAAAGGGGAATTATAACATGGAATTGTAAAGCGCTTTGAGGGTCTCATAAAGCGCTATATGAATGCAATCCATTATTATTTAAGTTAACTGTGTATTTCTGTACATTTAAGTATTATTATTCATATTGCTGCATTCATTGACCTTTTTAATAGGTAATTTCATTGTTTAATCACATTAAATTGTTCCTAATTTAATGTTTAAAAGCACTTGAAAAAGGCAAAATCCCATGTAAGATTAGGGCAACAAACTGCATTGTCATTACTGAAAATAACCGTATTTTCATGGGAAAGTTGTTTTCTGTTATTTTCTGGTATTATTTTGTTGCCCCAGCTGCCGGAATATTACTGTTTGTTTAGGTTTTTTTTTTTACGGTGTGACTATGCAGCATCAAAACAAAGGGGGAGAACCAGGCGTGACACTACAGTCCTGCCTTGCTACATACAGATACATTCAGCTCAGAGGGAATGACAAGGCTGTATTAGTGCAGTGTTTGTACGCCTTTTCAGTGAACAGGCAGTGGGAGGGTCTGATATTCCTAGGGGTGAAGGGGTTAGAGGGGTGTGTGTGTCTGTGTTACCAGTCACCTGCTGCTAAATCCTATTAGCAAGGCCTGGGGGTTAAACCAACCATCACCATTAAAGGCCTGTCAGGGGAAAGCCCACAAATAATAGGGCTGATCGCTACAACTGACAAATAATTAGGTGCTTTGATAGAGGATAATCAATTAGAGATAATAGGAACAGGCTTGACATTCTGAGATGTACCAGAAAGAGGGAAATAGTAAGAAAGACAGCAAAAAAATGTTGATGAGAAATTAGATTTAAGGTTTTTATTAAAGACAATAAACCTTATTTTTAAAGAAGTACAGATCGAAATCTAAGAAAGAGTATTACATGGTCAATCAGTCAGCAATTATTTTCTAGACTAATTATTAATTTGATGTGTTCTTGAAAACAATAATAAATGGTCTGTAGCAGTATCCCGAAGCCCAAGGCACACTCATGTAACTGCCATGTTTGAACAGTCCCAGATATTAAATTTAGTGACCCATTAGACTGAGAAAAGAAGCAAATCCTCACAAACGAAAAGCTGCTGACATTTTTTACTTTGAAAGTTACTTACTGATTATCATAATAGTAGCAGATAATTTTTCTGTCACTTGGATAATCAACTAATTGTCACATTACTCACTCTAAAATGCTATTTTACTTAATTTTTTGCAAGATAATGATGTAAGCACCATAATACATACACCAAATCTTTACTACTGTTTGTGCCCAATGATCCGAAAAATAAACCCATTCCTTTCTTAACCTCTAGCTCTTCAAATATGTACATTCTAGATGCTAACAGGGGAAAATGGGCTGAGGTAAGATTTGGTTCAGCTAAAACCCAACTGGCTAAAATGTAGCTTTGCTTCTATCTTTCAGAAACTGCAACAGATTCTTGTACTTAGTTAAATAACACAGCTGTATTCAGACTGCATTTCTTTGAGCACAGAGCGAACGGTCTTCTTCACCAAGGACAACAGAGCGTGTGGTTCTAGGTCTCACCGCCTGTAGGTGAGGAGTACAAGTCAATATCCTAAAGCTGATATAGTTCAAGGATTAAAGCATCTGCCTAAATATTTCCATATGTTTGCTAACATAAGGGAAAAGGAGGTGAGAAAAAAACTGGCAAAGGTAGTGTTAAATGAGATGAGAAGTGACAGTTTACATTTCCAGCCACAATTAACACGTTGATGGCGTTTTTCGCCGGGCCCCTCACAGTGATAATGCCTGTTGTCAAATCTGTTTAGCACGCCAAATCTCCTGGAGCCTTCAGCTAGGCAGCAAGCTTTTGACAGATTGAAGGTTCAGAGATAGGCTATCATGACAGATGGAAGCTGGCATCGATGTTCAGCTCTCGCCAATCACAGGGGACCTGCCCCCCTTATTCTGCGGGGCGCAGCTCCGCAACCTTCCCCCCTCTGATGGGAGCAGGGGATGGCATTGTTAAGCAGTGCATCTGTGAGACTCAGTCTCCTCTGATGGAAGCATAAGGCAAAGAGCTCTCAAGCAAAAGACGGCCACTGCTGTAAGCGCATTTCAGATATGATGGGAGGCTAGCTCCAGGGAATTGTGGAAAAGAAAAACTTTGAAACATTTTGAGGAGCAGAAGAGGACCCAGGAGAGAAAAGAGCGACTGCAGCAAGCCTCAGCTATTCAGTAATACCATCATTAAATTTGATTATTACCTAAATGCTGGCAAATGCTCTGCAGTCACACCACAGTGGAGTTTGACAGAAACATTTACTTGATCACTCTTTATATCTGATTAGTAGAATGACATTTTTCTCATGACCAACAGAATCACACCTGTTAAATACTCAATACTGAGAAGGGAAATCAATTTAGATAGCCTTGGCTTGTGTATAAAGTCCTCCTTAGAACTCATACTACAGTATGATTACCCTTAATGAGATCCATCTGAAACAGTGGCACAGGAGAAACTCATTAAACTGAGCTTGTTCTAATCAGACAGGCTTATATGGATTTTGCAGACATCAGAAATTGTTCTGAAAAAGAAAAATACACCAGGGCCTCTGAAACAGAAGAGGGGATCTGATAATTAAGTATCTGCCATGCGCTGATGATATCACGAGTGTTAATGATCACTATGACAGTTCACGCAGCACCCAGTTGATTTACAATACACCTACTGCGAGGCACCACTGCGACAGCCACTGCAGCAAACAGACTCAAGTGAAAACAGTTTAGTATAGATTAAAACGACATAAGTTAGATCTAATAGGCGCTCTTAGGGAAAAGAATTAAATGCTTACTTGCACTAAAAAAATGTCCATAGGTAGACAAGTTTGAGATGCAGCGTTGTTGGTTTACTTGCTGGCAGGCAGCCCTCTAAGTTGTTTGGTCTCTCCCTCCCTGTTTAGGCGAACACATTGTTGATTCAGACCCATCATGTTGAGGCTTGAGGTCACCCTGTCTCAGGCTTGGCTAGTTAGCAGCAGCCCACCTGATGGCCCAGAGGAAATCACAGCAGCCGCACTCACAGGAGAGGGCCTGACAGCCAGGCCCCGCACCAGAGAGAGGGGTCCAGCTAAGGGGGTGGAGAGAGGTGGGTCAGTATGGGGGGAGGGAGAAAAAACAAGGAGAGGGTTCTGAAAAGGGGGGAGGTTGGGGGCTTCAAAGGCAGGGAGGGATGAGACATAGCTAAAGAGGGCGCAATAGTGATGGTCACGGCTGTATTAAGGCTGCTAAACGTACAGCATGAAAGAAAGGAAACAGGAGTTGATAAAGTGAGTGAGGCTACCTTACTGGGTGGTACACCGTAGAAGAAAAACAGAGCTGAGAAGAGAAGAAGACAGCTCTTGGGTTAAGTTGTATGAGAAGAAGAGGAAGGTCCAGTCTGTGTAAGAGAGTGATGGGGATCCTCATTCACAAAGATGGATGGCTCAAATTTGGGGGGGAGGGGGAGGGATTTCTTTCCAGCATTATATATGGATCTATACAGGGAGTTGGTCAAATGGTCTAGTTGTCTAGTTTTTCCAACATCTAACAGCAGTTTCTGTTCAAGCAGAAGCAAAACTGCACTGTGTAAATGAAGTGAGGCATCAGTGTAAGCTATCCTGGGGCAGTGATGCTGCTCTTGCAGAGAAAACGTTGGCTGTAAAATGCTGTGATGAACAGCAGACATTTCCAGTTCACAAGACTCCCAGTCTCTCCTGAGAGTCTGCTTCATCCCTATTATAGCCAATAATAGCCCATTGTAGTCAAATGCTCTTTCTCTTCACTGTGACTGAATGAGGACACATTATTTACCGAGAGGAGACAACGCTAATACACGGCTGCAGAAAACTGCTGACAGGAAGAGGGCAAAAATCATAGGTTTTCCCTCCTAGAGGACGTTGCACTTCTTTTATATTTATAGTTATGTTTAATAGCATCCCACAGTCTGTCAATACACCTCCAGACAACCTCCACAGTCGCTTTCTCATTGCCGGTTCAACTACAAGGTGTTGGATCTGAGGAGATCAATACTTTTTTCCCTCCATTTCTACAATAGGAGTGCATTGACACTGATGAGGTCAATCAGTGACATATGAAAGTAAAGACATGTCTTCAAGGTGGTAAAACCTACATACCTTTTACGACCAGGTTAAAAAAAGAAAAGACAGGATTTTAAAGGTTAAAGATACAAAATACTTAGAAGGCCTATAATTTCAAATTCAATGATATACATATAGGAACATAACTTAAATGTGTGATTGCAGTTTGCACACATAATGAGCAGGGACAAATTAAAATGTAAAAAAAAAGAGAACTAATTAAATGAGTCCTTTAATACTCATTAAAAGATCATCTTAATTGATAAAACTCCTTTTTTGTCTGGAGCATGCCAGCAGGGCAATAACTGCAAAATGCAGATCAAATCTTCACTGTATTCATCACTCACTTTCTTTAGGTTTCCGTTTTGTGCTTATGTCTAAAGGCATCTGAGACAAATGCCTCACCATAAAGTCATACACCATTAATGCAGTCAGTGGTGCTGCAGCCTCAGAATCTTATTATCTTAGTTGGTTCAGCCTCATTAGCTGTTCTATGCATATTAATGGGTGGGAAATGGAAAACTATACCCCATTTAAGAACAAAACATGCTCAAAGTACTGGCTGCTTCTAGGTTATAGGACATAACTCACTCTGCAAATTGCTATCATCGGGCTCCTGGCAGAACCCTGCTGTTTTCTTTACCCAAAAGCCCCTTGTTCCCTCGCAGAGACAGAGTTTCATTAACCTGCACTGCATTCAGATGCCATTATGGCTCTAATTATGGCGCATGCTCTTATGAAGAACTGCCTGGGTTCTTGGAGACTTTTATGTCCAGCTGTCCTGTCACCAAGGCCAGGGTCATCTCCACTGCTGCCGAAGATACAGACAGAGACGATGTGCTAATCTCTGATGCATTGAAGCTGGCTTTGTAGACTTATGCAGGCTTATCTATCATGGTCACGACTGCATTAGACATAAGACCTTAAGTTTGTAGGCACTGAAGCACAAAGAAGAGGAAATTAAATTCTTCTCATCTACCTCCTCAGCTGTGTCCAGATTGCATCAGTCAAAAAAAAGAGGATCTCTTGAGGATAAAACTGGCACCTAGCAGTTCAGGGGTAAGTCTTTGTCTTATGTTTGCTCCCCATAATAAAAAGAAATTCTTGTTATATATTTTATCTATCTCCATTTAATTATTAGCAAAGCAACCAAACTGCAGCTTTTTGTCATTCTAGACTCAGCACATCTGCCAACACACCAATGGAGACCTTAGCTTGGGAAACAAATAAAACCTCTGTCCAGTGTCTCATTATCCATGAAACTATCTTCTTGGCTTCCTCGGTCTAATCAAAGAGAAAGGAAACACAGGAACAAGCTGAAAAATTCCAACATGAGGGAGCCTGAAATAGTTCCCTCAGCATTGAGCATTGCTCACTCACAGCAGATAGCAAAGGTAAGGAGATCCTTTGGCAGGTGCTTTGGGCTGTCAGAGCTGTAGATGAGCTCTGCTGCTGGATAACATCTTGCCAAATGCTCGAAGCTTGTCAGTTAACAGTCTGCCAGAAAAAAAAGGTGGACAGTTACTAACCTCTCAAAGAAAAGACAAAGGCCGAAGGTAAGTTTTGAACAATAAAAAGAAAGTTTAGACTTTCTTGAGAAAAATAATTAGCAGTATTTTACACTGATTAAATTCAAGATAAAATGGTTTGATGGTTTTAAAAGAAAAGATCCAAGGAGAGTTTTTAAAAGTTTTTCATCAATGTTTTTAACAATCTACAAGACATATGGAAGTTACAACCTTGTTTTGAAACACATTAAGACACTTTATAAAACATGATTGGCATATCTAACTGAAAATTTTATGAAGACAAAGTATAAAACATTGAAAAATATATGGTTATTTTGGATGTGACATCAAAAACTGATAAGAGTAGGTCTACATTCATCACCTATAATTTTAAAAGCATCCATAAGCATTCAAGAACTAACTCGATCGGCTGAAAGGATTTCAGCTGCTCAACATTTCAAGGCCTTATTGTGTTCGTCATTTTAATTCTAAGTATTTAAAAATAGTTGACATATCTGAACTGCTGGAAGGACAGTGGAGCAACCAGACTCTTTTATTATTGAGCCATGCTGATGTTAAGAGTGCAGAATGTGGTCTCGATTTGCTTAGCTGAACTAGCATCATCTGGAAAGGCACCAGAGTTGCTCCAAAACATGTAAATATCATTTGGCATTAAAGTTACCTTCACAGATTTATAAATTACTCATACCGTGTGCACTAACACTCCCCTACATTATCACGCATGCTGGATTTTGAACTGTGTGCTGATAGCAAGCCGGAAGGTCCCTCTCCTATTTTCAATTTTTGATTCGTCAGACCACAGGACAATTTGCACACCTCAGTCGATCTAAAATGAGCTCATATCCAGAGAAGGCATTTCTGGATCTTGTTTTAAAGTATATCTACAAAGTTTTAAAGTATATCTACAGAGGCGATGACAAGCTTTGTTTGCATTTACGCATTGCATAAATCGCTCAATCAAGACATGCTACATTTATTTTATTTCAAACAATGTTAGTATAAAAGGGTTCTCTGGAGACCTGTTAGTAACATAAGCCATAAGCCAATGATGCAGTTTGACAATCAAACACAAAGAAAATAAGCCCTAACACGTCAGTGATATGGAATTTAACAAGGAACATGAAGTCATACTTTTACAAGTGCTGCTGTTCTTGATGAGAACCTATCGTGACCCAAAATGTATGCCACTTAATCACTATGATTTCATGACTAAAATAATGAATCTGACTTATTGATCTGTTTGTATCGAGCCTCATGGAGAAACTGATCTCAAGTGCTTGAGTGTTATATTTCGAGATTAACTGATAGATCTCTCCAGTAGCTCCAGCTTCTTAACTTCAATGATACTCTATTTAAGAGTGTCACTTTAAGAGCAAGGTTTTGTAAGAGGATATCTTTCTGTGGATTTGCATGACTAATAGACAATCAATCTGAATTAATGTGACTTTATGATTGAAAACACAGTTGAAGTCTATGCATTTGCAAAGTGCATCGCTAATTCCAATAAGCCCTTTTCCTATCTAAATAATTTTGCTTTAATTATAACAATGAGCCACAGTTAGATAAATAAATAACTTCACTGTCCTCCCTGGAATTGTGCTGATGCGGAGGCCTGCCTAGGCATTATAAACCTAATTAGCAGAAGATTACTATGCAGTGTGCAAGGCTGTGGTCCAGAAAGACATCATTAGGTCTTCTGATGGGGATATGCCTTCAGCACATTGATTGTTTTTCGCTCCAAGAACAATGCAGATTGCAGACTTTATAATTGGGCTTTCAGGTCACTTGTGACTTCACTTCTACTATGTGTGGCTGATGATCTCTATTCAAACAAAAGAAGCTGATAACAAAAACACATTCCCACCAAGCTCATGGAATTAGTAGAATGTCCATGGATTGTAAGGCACACCATAAAACTCAAAGAACAGCATAACTATTCAACAGAAACAGATGAAGTCAGATATTCTTAGCACAATGACACTGGTGCTGCTTGACTTAATTCAATCTTGAATGAAAAAAAAATGCATTTTTCAATCTATACCAATAATACTCAATATAAATATATTTTTATGTATTACCACTAGTTACCACATGATAGAATGTAAAGGTAACTTAGAGAAAAAAGGTGAATGTGAGCTGATCGTGTCAGCAGACCGAGAGGTCACTGGAGACAAAGAGATGATGTCCAAATCACTACCTCTCATTTAGTAAAGAGGGTGACTAAAGTTGACTAAAGAATTGTTGTACTCTCCAGCCCCCCTACTATTCAAAATTGAATAAGCGGAAGAGAATGGATGGATGGCGAATTGTTGAGATGTTTGTTTAAAAAGTTAATCCTCTGGAGGAATCCCGAGGTGTTTTGAACTCACTAGTGGTCTAGGTCTGACCCAGATATTAAAACTCTTGCCGTTCCCAACTACCAAGAGCTTATGATTGGGTAGAATATAGACTGAGTGGCAAATGAAGAGATATGCTTCTAATCTAAGCTCTCTTTTTTAAACTCAGCTGTCAGCTGCAATGTGTAAATCACTGCCAATACTTCACTGCTGTCAAAGTTCATTTTACTTTTACTTCACAGGACCATGTGGTACTTGAAAACCTTCACTGCAACTGAGTCCCAGCTCAATGGAGGAAATTCACTATATTCTAAGAGACTATTATAGCTTCAAAACTGGTGTGGGTGATTTCAGTATGAAGTAAGCAAAACAAAATCTCCAAAAAATTGTTAAAGTCATTGAAATGGAAACCATATACTCTATGAATCCCAGAAGACAAAGCAAGGCAAGCAGAGGGATATATACTCAAATATGCAGTAAATAACTAAATAAATACATAGATAGTTGTTGAAAATTAAGTTTACCAAAATCCTTCCACAAGTATGTCTCAAAACTTAGCAGCAATCTTTGTACCACTTCTAGGCAGTTATTTTGACACCCCTATCTAAATGAATGGCAGCAAAACATAACTTTAATTACTGTAACATAAAGGTACATGCATAGAAACATTAGCCAAAATCCTTACAACATTTGCCCCAAATTTAAATCTAGAAAGCTGTTCCTCCACCAGATTGTGATTATGCTATACATGCCCTAATGTACTGAACACCGTGATCAACAGTGAACAAATTTCATAGGACATCAATTTATGAATAAAGAAATACAGAGAATATATAATAGATAATATATGAATAAAAAAACAATAAAATAAAATGACACCAAAATTACTAAATACAAGTATGAAAATACCATGCAATCATAAATTTTTTGCAGTCTTTTCCAAGACTTCCTGTTCAATCTAATAGTCAATTTTTAAAAAGCTAACATCATTAGCCAGAATCACTCTTGTTCTCCACATAGACTATTTACTTACAAGCAACCAATGCTTGCTCATTGATTGCTTAATAGAATTCAGATTACAAGTAGAGTACAAACACTAGTACTCCAAATACACAACACTAAGTACATTCAAATGCAGTTTGACTGTAGTTTATTAAGGACATTTTGTTGTACACCAATCAGGCATAATATTATGACTTTATAATACTATTGTAAAGTTATAATACACTTTATAACACTATTATAATCAGGCATAATATTATGACCACTGACTGGTAAAGTGAGTAACACTGATATATTGTTTTTAATCATGGCACCTGTTAGTGGTTGGGCTATATCATGGATCAAGTGACCATTTTGTCCTCAAAGCTGTTGGGAGTAGGAAAAATGGGCAAGTGTAAGGATTTAAGCGAGTCTGATAAAACCCAGATTGTGATGGCTAGAGTGGAGACTGGACAATGTGGTTCGATCCAAGAAACGAGCTACTGTAGCTCAAATTGTCTAAAAAGTTCATGCTGGCTCGCAGTTTGTTGTGTATGGAGCTGTATGGGTGCAGACTGGTAAGGGTGTCCATGCTGACCCTGTCAACTGCCAAAAGTGCCAACAATGGGCATCTGAGCATCAGAACTGGACCACAGAGCAATAGAAGAAGGTGGCCTGTCTGATGAATCACATTTTCTTTTACATCACATGGATGGCTGGGTGTGTCGCTTACCTGAGGAACACCTGGTACCAGGATGAACTATGGAAAATTGGCAACCTGGGGGAGGCAGTGTGATACTTTGAGCACTGTTTTTCTGGGAAACCTTGGATCCTGCCATCCACATTGATGTTACTTTGATATGTATCACCTACCCAAGCATTCTTACAGACCATGTATGGTTTAAGGCATTAGGGAAACATTTTTTTTCCTGATGGCTGTGGCCTCTTTCAGCAGGATAATGTGCCCTGGTACAAAGCAAAATGGTTCAGAAATTGCTTGAGGAGCACAACAATGTTTGAGGTGTGACTTGGTTTCCCAATTTCCCAGGCCTTTATCCAATTTATATCTGTAAGACGTGCGCAACAAATAACTCTATCTATGGAGGCCCAACCTCGCAACTTAAAAGACCAACAAAAGCCATTGATAAGAAAAATTAGATGTTAGCAAAAGGAAATTCTTTTGCTAACATCTTGGTGCCAGATACAAAAGCACACATTCAGGGATCTGGTGGAGTCCATGTCTCGATGGGTAAGGACCAACGCAATATTAGGTAGCTGGTTATAGTGTTATGCCTGATCGGTGTAAGTATTGGTAAGAAAATTAGACTAGAAAGAAAAGCACTTACTCACATGCTTCTTTAAATATTATCAGTGAAACAAGAGCTGGCCCTGAGATTCAAGCTTGGTTTCAGGTTTAGAAATAGCCTCAGCCTCACCATAGGAATATATTGTTACAGTCACGACTTCCCAGTCGCAACTCTCTAGATTTCTCCTTCATTAGTCACATAAGCACAGAGGTCCCCCAGAAGAACTATGTGATCCCCATGTGATGCCCTCTCCAGGTGCCGGTGATGCCAGACTTACATTTGTATATATTCATCCTGCTTTGATTTATGCACTTCCTTCCTGCTGTAGGTCAAAAAGGCAGTTTTAAAACCAAAAGTTTCAATGTCTGAGGCATCAAAATGAATGTCAGGATAACATAGTCATACTCAGATTTACACTTTAGGGTTTTAAGGTCATAAGAATGAAAAAATATAACTATAAATATTCTAATGCTCTCTTCTGCTTGAGTTGCGCTTTGTTTGCTTACTTTGCATTCCTCTATCTGTGTTCATAAGAGAGCATGTTTAATCAGCTTTGCTTGCTGCCCTCCTAGCTGGACTCACCCATCGTATGTCTGTCTCCTGCACCTCGTTCTCTCTGGCTGCCGTTTGTAACAGAACAGTACAGCCCCATTTGAGGTATGATAATCAGCTGATTAGCCAGCGAAGTCCTTCTCCCAGAGGCTCCTTTGTGTGCAAAATCCTCACACTCAATTGACATGTGGACATCATCAAGCTGATGAAATGCAATTGTAATGAACAAGTGAGGCAGAGCATCTGCAGTGGGACCCTGAACAAAAAGGACCCTTCCCTCCTGACATGCTAATGCTGAAAACTGCTCTCTGCCTGTACTTCCCGTGGGTCCCTCATGGAAATGTGAAGAGATGCATATTCAAACCAGTACCTTCTGAGGGGGATAGATTTACGAAGAGAGAGATGGGAGGAAAAAAAACTCAGTGTGGACTTGGCCAAATGCTAATTCTGAGACAGATTATATTGCATCACGCGCAGTAATGATCTGACAGTTCATTTGTGAGGAGAGTTCAGGATCTGAGGTTTAATGCTTGGGTGGACGCAGGTGCTGAGCCCCAGCTTCTCAAAGCTGTCAGAGGAAGGCAGGGGGCTGCTGTCAAATTATCCCAGTTAAAAAGGCTGAGGCGCCTGCAAATATGAAAGACATTTAAGAAATTAATGCATTCGTATTCAACACATATTGCAACAGTGTTTCATTAGAGGTGCTCTAGTCATATTAAAACTGACATCTGACCTTTCACATTTCTCTGAGGCACTCTGAAACATTCTTATTACATACATGCATAAGTCAAAGAGAAGGCAATTGTGATAACTAGCAATAATTAAACAAACTGACATCTTAGCACCATCATTTCCCTAATACTTCTCTTCTTTTTGCATTACGCTAAAGAATAATTATAAAAGCTGTATGTGTATTTAAGGGTGAAAACAGAAAGAATGGAGACGGTGTGCCTATCACACACACCATCATTTTCTCCTCATTGTTTTGTCTTATCAAGGAGATTTATTGTATTACCATTGCTTTTTTGTTACTGCATAATCTTGCCTTGATTATGATAAGCATGCATAATGGAGACAAATTCTATACAATTTCCCTGATCAACATTTTCTGCTTTCATGCATAAAACATTTATCATAAACAGACACAAGGAGGAAAGTCACGGGGGCTATCAAAGTCAGGATTTCATAAATTAAGTAAGAACATTTCTCAACATCATATTTCCAGCACACAGCAGCTTGCAAAGTTCCTCTGAGTAAATCAGACTTTTTCCAGTTTAAATCTTTTAGATATTTGCATGTTCAGTCTAGAACTGTGATATGAAATGCAAGTACAATTGGCAAAGGTCAAGTCAAGCTAACAGACTGATGATGCCATACATATTGTTCTATAAGGATAGATGTAGGTCATTACACTTATGGCCTCCAGCCGAGCCATTCCATGATGACAGGACCTCTGGGCTTGGACCTCAGAGACAGAGCAAATGGGCAGTCAGCAGGCCCCCTGCTTTCTGGGCCTTTTGGGTCGTTGAGGTGTCAAGGTAAGAGGGGGTCGTGGACCCTGAAATCCAGCCTCACACACTTCAACACCATTCCTAACCCGATATAAGCACAACTAGACCCTAGGCTCTGAGGTGGACTCCCTCCCACCAGGTGTTCAGGATGGCATACATGTCTTCAGGGTATGGAGTGCTGCTGGCTGCCCGGGACTACACATGGTGCTGGGGGTCAAACATGGAGCCATGCTGGACCAGCTGTCGCTTTGCTGTTTGCCCCAGCTCTGAGCTAAGCCCGTTGGAGGGGGCCAGATGCGCAACTCAGTCACTCTTCTACAGCTCACTGCAAAATAGGTTTTGCTATCTGACCAGAGTGCTTTGGCATTATTTTGCCAAAATCATTGCAACAAATAATCAGACATATTTGTTATGATCATTGCCAACTTTGGTTCTCTGCATAACAGCACAGAGTGTGAACGCAGTTCCAGTATACCTCCAATAATTGACACGGTCACAGTTCTGTGTTCCCATTCAGCATACAAGGGCATCCATTAATTTGAAAAGGCTAAGCTACCATGCTCACACATGTACGCACCTAGATCACAGACTCCGCACTGCTTTGGAAGCAGCAGCACTCCATCTTCTGTCTAACTGCAGCTAAAAGCATGAAAGCAGCAGTGAGATTTCATTTGGCTAACTGACTGAAGGCACTGAGGGAGTAAAGCTCGCTGGAGAGATTTATACATCCAGTCTGACGCCTCCTGCTCCCTATAATAGAACAAAAGCTTGTTGTCTCTTCCAATTACAGATGTCAAAACGCTTATTTTGAGGGTTGTGATCTTTTCCCTTTTAATCTGCAAAGATAAAAGGTCTCAGCTTCATTAGCATGTGTTCTCTCCCCCTAGACTCAGATTCCCTGCAAGCAGCCAGCTCAGCCTAACAGACTATTACCCACTCTTGGGGCCATTAAGGTCTAACATTAATGATGTGTAATTAGCATATGATGACAAATAATAACAATGCACACCCATTCAATGTAATGGAGGGGGGGTAGGATAATAACATGGAATCCCACTGTTTCAAGCCTACATAAAGCTCACGATATCTATGTTTTATTGCCTACGCTGTTGTTCATAGGTATAATGGAGTGGTGTGTACTGCGTGTGCATAAATTATTCAAATTAATATGTTTATCGGGAAATATCACAATTACAATACATCAAAGTGCTTAATCTGCAAAAAGCCTGACCGTAGTTTAATTATACTCCGCGGCAAAAGAAGCAAATTTTGATCTAATTTTGAGAGCTTCAGCCTTGTTGTGTATGTGTGAAAAACAGAGATTTTTTTTTTTGCTAAACCTTTAAGTGCAATATGTACACAAACCTGTATAGCAGCCGAGTTAATGGGTCAAATAGGCAATTACTGAGTCTTTTTTTTAGCTCCTCCTACCTACTGTATATTCCTAATTTATCTATTAAAAATAATGACTGCAAGAACTCAAGTTAAACGGAGGGGTATTAGTAGACAAGTGATCAATTATACTGTAGAACAGAGGCAAAGCAATCAGAAGTGACAGACCGTCTTCAAACGGCTCTCCTCATCCATTAAACAGGCTGCCTGTTTGTGTCAGCTGTGGGTCTGGAAGAAAACCATACAATTAAAGAGACCCCGCATGTTTACCCACACACATTCATATGCAGCTCCAACATGGAGCATCTTGTATTGTGTTTTGCGTAATGCAGCACACGATGCATTTTTTATTTATTTTTTTAGTTTCCACATCTGTCACAAAACAACCCATCACCAATTATACTGAAGCACAAACACGGCCGCTTTTGAAATTTGTCGGTTACCTCCTGTAAAGAAGATGGTGGGGCATCTTGGAATCAAACTAATCAAAGCACCTCAAAAGTAGAAACTGAATGGATGTATTGACAAACGCAAAAGTGAGGTGCAGCCAAATTAAACAAGTGTGAGATGTTGCGAGACATCCTACTGTCTTTGTGCATTAAATGCGAATGGTGAAGTTTTAAAAATGGCCCTTTTATTTTGAAAAAAGCATCACCGAAAAGGCTTTCTATACAGAAAATGTTACTAGTGTTTCACTGGTCACTGATAACTGTAAAGCCAGGTAAAGATGAGCATTTGCAATATATTATCTACTGCAAGATTATGAAAAGTCTCACTGGAAAGGAAAAAATATTGAAATGGAGACCTGCATGAAGGAAAAGGATAAAAAGAAAAACACAGATTTCAGTTGTTTCAAATGGAATTTGCTGTCTGGGAACATACTTATTCTCTATTTTTCAAGCAAGCAAAGCAGGGCTATGCGAAGCCCTGTTTACAGCGCCCAGATCTCAAATTGACTTGCTAATGTTAACTTTTATTCCGTTGCCATGGGTTACCATGTCGTGTGATTTGACACCGAGCTACAGGCACTGCTGATTAGTAGCATCCAGTTCTGTCCATCTCTGTGCATCACTGAACCATCTGGTCATTTATTCACTAATAAGCCCCTAATGGCCCAAATATTCAGCAGCCTGTCATTGTGACATGGCAGAAAATGCCTACATCTTTCAACTCGCCTTGACATGCTGCTTGTTTCACATCAAAACTCGTCATTTACAGGAGAGAAACTCAGAGGGGTAAAAACTTGACCTAATCTGCAGTGTTAACACAGAGGCAAGGAGCTTTGTTATCTGCTAGACTGACTGAAAGGATGTTAATGCATTCATCCTTCTCCACCTCAAGATCTTCTTTTCTGCCACAGGGAGAAGGATATGAGCGCTGTCAATAGGAATTTGATTATGCGCACATTGATTCTACACTCAAAAAGGAAAGATTATGCGCAGCTCAGACCGTAAGATGCTGCGAGAGAATGTAACACGCGGCTCGCGGTTGTGCATTGTGTTCACGTCCAGCCTGTCATTTGTCGCCCAAAACATTGACTTTTTGCCATAAATATTTCCAGATGAACAAAGCCAGCTGGGATTGTAATTAGCGACATGCTACCATAAATTTAACCTTTCCCGGGACACTGGTGGCAACCAATTAACTAGCCATTGAATAAAAAATATCCTCAATTATCTGTCTCATTATGGCTATGTTGGCCTGCATGTGTAAAGAGCAAAGACAATGACCAACAAAAACAAGTTTCTGTTTTTTTAACGTTGACTTTATCTATTTACATTTAAGTAGTTAAAGTTAATGGGGAAAAAATCAAATTCATTAGAGTTACAGCAAGAATAGCAAAAATATGCAGTGATTGCTTTTGTGCGAGAAAACATGAAAGCACCGTAAAGTGTGATAAGCAAATAAGACACTTTAACACAAAATTCTAAATGAAATTCTAAAACAACCCTGTTCTCTATCATTGGTCTGATTGGAGTGTGAATGTGCTTCACGGTGACCGACTGGTTGCAGAACCTCTCTGTCAGCTTAACTAGCAGCCCAAGATGGTGTGAATGTATACTTAACTCCCTGTCACTTAGAAAGGCATGCACCCTGAGTCTCCATCAAGACGAGCTAAGTAAGATGGAAGACGAGCAGGCTTTGGCTGGAAAGGAGACGGGAAATGCCACCTTTGGTGAACTCGCCTGGGACCCAAATCTCTCAGACTTATTTGAATGTTGTGCTAAGGGTGAGAGGCTACAGAGCGTGTGTCTTTCACTTTCTATTGTAGAAATGTTAGGGTATGGCTGTTTGAGGGATTTACTTCATGCTGGAAGCACTCACAGGAAAATCCCTATTGTAGCTCATCTTTTCCCTGTTTAAATCTCCTACCATGCATTGGCATTGCAAACTACACCAGAAGGAGAGGAAATCAAATCATCTATGTCTTAAACCATCAGGCTTCATACAAAAATAAAGTTGAAACCATAGCCATCTGATAAAGGAAAGCAAGGGGAAAATGTTTTATGTATGCAGTACAGACTTGGACTAGAATGTGAAGCAGAGTATATGTTTTCAGTTCACTTTTTTTAAAAACCACTTATAATTAACCAAAGTATTTGAATACAAACAGTCCAGCCTGTCTGATGCCACTGCAGCTCTGTGGTCTAATTTATGTAAACTTGTTCCATTATATAGGCTGCTGAGAGCATCATTAAGGTTTGGCTTGGTTTTGGGAATCTTTTAAAAGCAAACCTACAATAAAGCACAGCCTGCTCATCTCATTTGCTCGGTGTGTTGGATGTGTATTCTAATGAATGGCTTACAACAATGTGACCTGCCAGTGCAAATAATTAACCTTAAGTGAAACCAATTACATACTTTTCTGCCATCGTGAAAGCCTCCAAAAGCAATCATGTATGGCTTTCCCCAGGAATGTTTTGCTGATAAAGAAACTAAGTAGAGGATTCGGGGCTATTCTGTAGCAACAAATGGACACTGAGAAGCCTCTTTATGCTCAGAGAGATATCTAAAGAGGAAGAAGATAAACAACAATTATACTGCTCTCCCTGTCAGCACAGCATGCCTTGGGTCAGTCCATTAGAGATCACTGTTTGGTGCACTCTTGTGCTGGAATAAGAAGTGCACCCGTTTGCGGCCAGGCTTTTGACTGGCAGTTGGGACCTGGAGACTGTGTGTGTTGTGAGCTGCCTGCGAATGCAGACGGGGGATATCCAGACATAAACTTCTGCTGTCAGCATGGGCAATCATGGCACTTCATTGTCCAGCAGCATCATTACAATATGGTTATCATCTGAGCTTGAGTCTGACACCTTCTCCAGGACCTCTCCAATCACCCCCATAGTAGGCTTCAGTACTAGGCAGTCAGGGCAAATCTCTGCTTTGTGCTTGTCTGCCTTAATAGACTGGATGTCACTTCTGCCTGTGGAATGTGCCCGGTCTTCAGCTGTCAGTCAGAGGCGCGGGTGTCAGGCCGGAGCGTGGCTGGAGCCGTCTGGATTAGAGGGTAGTTACCATAGCTGTCAGATTACTGACAGCCTGACACCCCCTCTCCCAACTTCCTTTTATTGTTTCTTTGTTTCTCTCAAACATCCTCCAGATGGGAGAATTACCAACCAGAAGAGAGAGGGAGAAGAGAGAGATAGGGAGCATGGGGGTGGGGTGTGGGGGTGTGGATACAAAAGCTGAGGCGGGTTTTAAAAGTTCTATGCCACGTTAGTTTTGTGATGAAGTAAAGCGTGCTTGGTAGATTCCCATAGAGAGAGAAGGAAGGAGAGAGAGGATGAAAGAGAGCATTACACCTATTCCCACCTCTCCTTGTTATCTTTGGTATTCATGTCAAGATAGGTGATTGTGTTGGTCATTAGTGCTCCTATACCCAACAGAGTGTCTTAGTTAGTACCTTTGAGGGAAGCTTCATCTTCACCGAATATTCACCTCTGTGACTGCACCTGCCTCATTCATCGGGAGATATGTTGGAAATGTTCTTTAATTTCTCTTCCTTTTTGAGACAAATGAACTGGCTCAATGTAGAGATGTAGACAGCCACGATAAAAATCACTTATAATACGATAACCTATAATGAATAATGGAATCCTTCATGGTTTCTGGAAGTATTTTAATGATTGAAGAAACTGTGGGTAGGCTACGGGTCAGCACCTGTCTTTACATTTTTTTTATTCCCTCTCATTTCACTGACCCTGAATGGGTGACACTGTCATTCTGCCTTTTCCAAATGAGCACTGGACTAACACCAGACTCCGTATTAGCAAGAGAGATGAAGACTACACCTCTCTATCTGGGGTCTGTTTAAACGAATAGCACAAAAGGGGGGCTTTTTAAAAAAAATATGAAACATTTTACTCTACCGAGTTGTGAAAGAAAAGGCAAAGCATACAGAAAAACAAACTCCACTGTGAAATAACACACTCTAACCTGCTTGAACTTCCGACAGCCACAAGCGGTGAACTTCAGAAACAATTACATGGATGTAAAATGAAAAGAAATGAGGTCTTATGTTTGTAAAATACACTGATACACTGCTTCAGCCTCCGGCCGTCGGATTCTACCATAAAAATAACCAAAGGCAGATTACAGTTTGCCCTGACCTCCAATCTCCTCTAACAAGCCCGGCTACTAAAATCAGCTGTGCCGTCATGTACGGGTAAAGATAATGAGGGCGGCTGCCTGAGGAGAGACTGAATGCAAAACAATTATAGTTAGTTACAGGAGCACAGGTTAATATTCTCTCATGTCCCTCTTCTTACACATTCCCTTTTGTCTTACATCAATCTTAATGAAAGTTATGAGACCTGTCCTCAATGATAAGCAGCCACTCAGGCGTACTCTGTGTCAAGGCTCCCACATTATGCCTCCCTTTCAGCCTATGTTTTGCATAGCCTAAAGCATCTATTAAAATCCCCTTGTAAAATTCATAAAACAAAAATGTGGTGGGTCAAGTCTAGAGGGAGCCAAAGTAAGCTGCTTATTAGCAGGGAGTCGAAAACACAGATCCAATTACAGATCCTGAACAAGGAGCACTAAGAATCAGCATTGGGGAATAAGTATTTTCCTTTTCTCTCCCCTTCAATTGGCCTAGGTGCAGAGGAGAGAGAGAGAGGTATCAGAGAGCAAGATCCACGAATGGTAATTACAGTGGGAGTGTTTAGTGCATGAAGCCAGAGTTGGAGCCATTCAAGTACAAACTCATGTAAATCTTCACTTTGCTTCAAATAGTAAATTGGTCGGGTTTAAGAGGAATCCCAGATGGAGAGGAGGAGAGGGGCTGCGCCAAGAGGAGCCATGAGCTCCAGAGATATGTAAAGAATCTCTGTCTGGAATTTAAAGGGCTACAAATTAGACCTGACATTAGCCTTTTTCTTTTACAGAGCCAGCAGAATGTGAATGAAACAGAATAAATAACTATAAGACGGCTTTCCCCCCCTTCTTATAAGATGACATTAATCCTTTCATGTGCAATGACAGCTTACAGGGTTTGACCCTCTCCCCAGACAGCCATATAAAGCCAGGAGATTTCTTAACATCCCACCAAGAACAAGCTTCTGTTAATAAGAGATCCTGATAGAGGTCTCCACCCCACATTTTATACTCCAGTTTACGCCAACCTACCCTGCTCAACGTGTTCAACAGATGGTTCTTATTAATAAAATCAACAATACTGTGATTTTTTAAAATTCCACTTAGCCTTTTAATTTGAATTTGAATTATTCTGTATCTGTAACAAGCAGACGGGACTTTTATATATTTTTTTCTTCCTGGGTAGTGAAGGCTGACGTGTCTCTCAAGCGTACAGTAGCGTGAGCATTTGAGCCCTTTGAAAGAAAAAAGATCAAAGGCGGCAAGTCCTGCTGCTGCTGCTGGGTTTAAGCTGTAACCAGCACAGACCCTGCTCTCCACATCTCAAATAGCGCATAGTGGTGGGTGGCGAGCTGACTGATTGCCAGGAGTGTACTGTCAGCGTCACTCCCCTTCACAGAGGACCACGATGGGGGGACAGAGTGTGGGCAGTTGATGTGGACCCCCACACCACTAGCAGAGGTGTCCGGTGTCTCCTGTAATGACCTCAATAGCTAATGCGCTGCGCTCAGATTTCGACGGGGTAATTCATTTGCACAAATGGACAATCAATCACATTTTTGCACACAATAAATTCTGGCCCACGCTGAATGAATGCCGTATTTAGTTTTCGATACAATCCTGAAAAATAATTGGGTATTTTCAAAAAAAGAAATCAATAGGGCTACAGTGGAATTTCTATAAGTGATACTTAAAGAAGCAAGATGCCCTGCTGAGGCATATAATAGCCTCATTTGACAGTGAGATGGTTTAAAGGTGAGAGAAAAACATAATCTAAATTATTATCAACGGAAAAGGACGAGCTCAATCAACTTATAAAACTAACATTGCTAACAGCTTTAATTGTATTGCATTATTTATGGGTTACTATAGCCACAATACACTAAACCCAGGAATTGCACGAGGTAGCCGAGGTTAGGAGGTCGTAAAGAAAATGATTATTATTATTTTTATATTTACAAAGCTCAGGGAAAAGTTGTCATGTTGTGGTTTTAGGTCTGGCTTGTGGCCTGTGTTGGCTTTCATCCCTGCCGTCTTCTCTATGTCCTTACTATGCTGTGAGTCTGTTCTGTGCTGTCTGATGTGATGCTATCTCACATTCTATTATATACAGACATCCATACAATATATTATATTACATCAGGATACACTGGAGTTATGTCTCCGGCTAAACTAAGTGCAAGGGTCTCACATCCTTAAATAAATGTTAACACAGTGATATGAGTTAACAGACACTCCTGTACAATTACCAGCCAGGGTTACACCGCTGACATTATCAGAAGGAAATCTACATTACAAATGGTACTCCTCTTGAAAACGGCAGCAAAGCGGCCACTTTATATTCCATCACCTTAGTTTTTTTTTTCCTCCAGCCACCCCTTATCTCCCCGTTTTCCAATCAATTCCATCTGCTGCCAATGGACTGATACAAATACAATTTCTATTTACGCAACAGGATCAGACACAAAGCAAATAAAATCTGCAAGATATGCAGTCCAAAACAACATCTGGTTGTCGGAGTATGCAGATTAATTGGAAGTCTTTGTGTTGTGATTTCAGTTGAGTGCAGTTTGACTAACATCTTAACCTACTTAGTGCAATTAGTGCTTCATTAGAGAGGCTAACTAACTATTGCTTCTCTCCATAATGATGTGCAAGAGTGTAGACATAAAAGTACATAATCAATGGTTTCCAATTACTCCACAAGTGCAACCACTATTTCAAATAAACTGGATAATAATATAGAGCCATTACAAAGTCTAAGGTAGCAGAACCATTTAATTGCAGTGCAGTTCTTCTCAGCTCCAAGATTTTTTCACACTAATGAAGTGTCATACAAAAAAGGCTGTATTGATTTTTTCACCACACAGCCTCCACCACAAATATGTAATTATCCTTTTTATATCTGGCAGGGGATTAAGGTAATCTATAGTATCTAGCCTTTGCGCTTCCCTGACAGGGCTGTGTGTGGCTTTTACCCTTTTCAAAATATGCAGCTTTTTTGATGAATGAACTTTAGACAAAATGATGTTCTGTTCTATATTGTTTTGTCTAAAAACCTGCATTCTGAAGACATCATGCAGCATGTACAGCTGCCTGAGCTTTCAGTACGCAATCATGGCATTTCAAGCCCTGTCATCCATAAGCCAGGCAGTTAGAGGTAACCATCAGCTAACGCACACATAGACAGATAGGCTCCACAATCAAACACAAACACACTAAAAGCAGAACGGGCTGCACACTATTACACACACACACACACACACACACACACACGATTTCTTTGAAGATGTGTGTGAAGCTGTTAGTTCAATAGAATTCATCACAGCTGGTTAATAAGGTTAATTTAATCCAATAATGTGTCCATGAAAATCACTATTTCCTCTAGAGCATCACACAAAAAGCTCCCCACTGTTCACAGTGAACCACACAACGCATCCACACTTATCCTCGGGCTTCACACGATAACAACCCAGTCCATTTAACTTCAGGCTAGCAACTCTTCTCCTCTCTCTCCCTCTCTGTCTGTCTTTGCTGCATCTCCAAACCTGAGATGGACGAGCAACCTTAAGACTACCCCACGCTGGGCTGCCCTTCACGATAATAAAAAGCCATTACCTTGACCGCTGACACGAGGCCAAGTGTGAGGGTCAGAGTGATATTTATTGATGAAACTCTGAGCTCCCAATCTGCTGCACTCAGTGCGCATCATACAGCTGTCAGCACAGACAGGGATCAGGCAGCATGATGGCCCTCGACATGGCCCATCTATAATTTATGAACTACACAGAAAACAACCAGGAGACAACAGAGAAGCCCTGGCTGCCCAGGGATTACCCTCCAGCCCAGCTAAAGAGATCTGAACGAGAACCATCTAAGGGCCACTGTGGGCCACGCTGATATGGGGCAGCAGGTAAGCACAATAGCTGGTGTTCCATATTCAGAGAGGCCTCACCGGGATCCATCTCTCTGGAGGACAGTGTTGTGAATAATAGACAGTGTTTACAGTGGGGATGTAAAGTGAGTGCGCTGGTGCATCACACACCCCAGCACACTTCAGCTGAGCCCTGTAAATGAGCTAACAGAGGGGCAGAGGATGTAAAGTTTCACAGTTTATTCGACAAAAAGCTCTGGGATGGCCCAGTGCCACGGCAGAGCGTTCTCACTCCCGAGGCATAACATGTCGACGTTTTGTCACGTCCCGCGGTGTTCCTGGGGAACGCGAAAGGAGACCTTCGGCGTTCTTATGGTACGCGGCGGGTTATGGCTGAAATCCAGTTAATGACACTCCCGCGGTAATAGACGTTCCAGCCCTGTATTCCAGCCCTAAACCTAACCTTATCCCTAGCCCTAACCATAACCTTATTCCTGACCTTAACCAGGTCTTTAATGATGTTAAATAGCGTGTTTCTAAGCGATTTGAAGAAAAAGAGCGAACATGTGTAGATTCAGTCCAGACGGTTCTCATATGTCCTCTTTTTTCCGAGGTCGTCATTTAGGAACGTGGTGGGTAGCCGAAAACGTAATATGGTGACGATTTGTCACCTAGCGTAAAATGTTACGCTTTGGGAGTGAGAACGGGTTGGCCACGGACAGTCAAAGATGACCCTCACAAGGTGTTTAGTTCATTTTTCTCTTGATGATTATTATTTTGAATTATTATTATTATTGTCATTATTATTGCCGCTAATAAAACATAATCATAAAATAATTTGCAGAGGGTTTTCTCCATGAATTGTTTCATAACTTTTTTCTTGATCATCAAACAGCAAAAGAAAGGAAAGCAAAGGGTGGAGAATGAAAGAAATATTGAGTTGCAACTGCTTTAAAAATTGATCAGTTTTTTTTTTTTAGTTGGAAGGTGGTATTCTGATATTAACAGGGGTATTTAGCAAATAAAAAAAATGTTAGTTAGTAATAAAACTGATGACAAAGTGGGAAAATTAAGCCTGAGCTAAACGATCTGTTAATTAAAAAAAACACAAACATTTTCTTTTTTACTTCTACAATAAAGTAAACACGGATTATAGTAGATGGATAGCATTTTTTTTTCTTCTTAGAAAGTTTTCCCGCTGGTTTATTTTGGTATTGTTATGCGTTTTTTCTTTCTCATTTTAAATCCCACTTGACAGTTCTTTGTTGAAAACTTTAATTGCAAATACACTCCTTGCCCATTTTTAACACCAGGGTATTCTGTCTCCATTCTTGAATTCCCACCCAGATCAAATGCAATCCTTCATCGGCCAATTTCACTGACACTTTCTTTTTATCTTCTGAATTCATCCTTACATGTGGCAGACAGACATATATTGTTTCTGATCAATAAATAACCATATAATTGAATACTGCTGCATCTCAAATGAAGCCCTCATTTACCAAGCTTCAGTAAACAGGCTAGATTCTTTGCCTATCTAACGCTGACATTTCAGAATTCAAACACATTCGGGGCAGTGTCAGTGCACAGTGCTTCTGTATCCCACTTAGGCTCTCTTTTCAATATGGAACTATCTCCACCCAATAAATTATTCTGGGCATCTCCAGAGTCATTACACATTTATTTTGATCTTGCATCATAATTCACAGCTTGGCGCTCAATGCATTTTCTCAAAATGCATGGTAATTCCTTGGTGCAGAGCAAAGTTATGATTCATTTATACTGGAGTGACAGCATAATGCAGAGACGTCAAAATCCATTAAACTGTTCAATGTCTTGGGGTTTATTTTTAGATTCAATTGAGATTTAACTGATGGTGAAAAATACACAGTCAGGTGTGTTTACCTCACCTTTAGAGAGAATGTGTTATGGTTCCAATTAATTTGTTATTCCTGTCACTAAAGGCATTGTCTATGTCAAAACTGTCACAGCGCTTTGGGCTTTGTTTTCTGGAGAATGGCATTTAATTTCGCTGTATACTTTCATAACTATACTCATTTAAAAGGTGTGCATTTTATTTGGAGACACTTAAATTTGATTTGATTGCTCATCACAATGGCAGATTGCAAAATTGCTAGCTGTTACCTTGACCACTGAGCTATGATCATCCACAGTTTAAAAGACATTCAATTATCCTATGTGTGCCTCTAGAGATGAGTGCTGAGAGGAGGATCCTACAGTCTGAGTGGATGCTAAATTGCATGACTGTGGATATAATGCTAGCACTTAACATTGTTAGCTTTGTGAGCTTTGTTTCCAAAGTAAAACAGTGCATACGCCCATACTTTTCTGTGGCACTGCACACTGATATTTTTTAGTACAATGCATATTAATTCCCAATTAAGTCGGTATATCTGCAATAAAATACAATCAAATAAAAGCTTAGTTTAATTTTAACATTTAAGCGAATAAATGATTCACAATTTATTTTTGTACTATTTAAAAAATAGTAAATATATATAGTCAATTAAAACAGATATTTTGCTGTGTATCTGTGCACAGCTGCCCATGCAAATTCCACTGAACAGAGACTGTAAACTCCACATTTCTGCAGTACTTTATATCAAAGCCCAGAAGTGCACTGACTATAGCTAGCTGCTGTCTGATATGGGGAAAGGCAGGCAGGAGGGGATTTTTTTTTCTTCCTTCTACAAGGATTTTTTTGTGTGCAGTTATGGTCCATCATTATTAAATGTCTCTTGTTGGATGGGAGAGGCGCTTTATCAAAAACAGCCATTCATCAGGCGCTGTGCAAGACAGCTCACATCTGACCTCTGCGGCAATAATGCCGCATCAAGTAGGCCAACTACCTAGTTTAGCGGCAGAGCAGGGAGCAGGGGCCGGCTCCAAGATTAAGTGCGCTGTTTCAGGTTTTCATTCCCAGGGGTTCTGCTTGCTGATGTTGTATTGATTGCAAAAGTTTACCAGTAAGTATCACAAACAACAATAGCCAGGTCAACGATCGGTGATGCCTGAACTGCTATTCCCTGGCGGAGGACTACACGTTCAGGGCTAAAGCACTGCCATCATCATTGGCTGTGTGCAGGGTGCAGAGAAGGCTCTCTTGAGTTGGGGGAAGAGAAGTGCATTGGCTGTTCCTACTGACATTTAGGAAAGCGATATGTCAGTGTGAAATGAGCGTGCGTGAGATAATTATAAGCCTTTGCATTATAAAAGGCTGCATCGACAAACTGTCGGATTGGCCTTCCACAGAGGCACCTAGCCCTGTTAGGTACTCCTACATAGGTTACCACTTATCCCATTTAATGGTTTCGTAATTTATTTTAACATCAACTGGAAAGCCTTTCTATGCACAGATGTAGCAGATCCAAGCAAATGATTCAAAGTATCAGCCATTTCCAAACAGCTCTGTTCCTTTATTTACGATAGCATGTCCAAGAAAAGAACTGTTACCCCAAAACAGTATTTTTTAGAAGGAAACTGCACTGCTACAGTCATAACATAAGTGAAAGGACTGAGCAGTAAAGAAGACGATTCACCCTGAGGCCATCTCCAGCAGGCTGAATGATGGTGCATCCTTGGCCCTGCATGGGGGACAGCACACAACCCTCCATCACAGTGCCACCGGACCATTACCCAGGGACTGTAACGGCCAGCCGCTCCAACCGGGCCTCCTCCACTGCCCCATGAAGCTAATCATGTGATTTGATGCAATGACAGAGTAATGACACAGATTGGTGGTGTGTTCAGCTTCCCCTCTGCTGGAGGCAACAGAGGAGATGGTAAACACACGAGACTGCCTGAGCCACGACAAGAGATACCACGTTGCAGAGCAAGTTACAGAAGATATCCAAGTGCTCTCACAAGTGAAATCAAGATTAATGGTGCTGCTGAGGGATTCTTTTATGTCCTTCAGTAACTATATTTCACTTAATGAGGGACATTAGCTGTAATAAAACTACTCAGAAGTACAAGCCGTTAATTAATGCATCCACATTACCACTGAATGAAAATAACTGAGTTGTGGGACCCATTGGACCAAATATTAAAGGTGCAATCTGTGGAGTCATAATTTCCACTGCTCTGTGCCTATTCATCATTTCAGCCTTTAAGTAAGATGCCTGTACTAAAAATTCTAAACCAGTATTGTGAAACTTACTGCGCTGCAAATCATTCCTTATTAGACTCAGACTGGATTTAGGAAGGGTTTAAATTATCATATTGGTTTACCTTTTATTATTATGCATAGGTTGCTTTTAAGAGTGCATGAAGTTGAAAGTAAGTGAACAGCTAACGACCACTGCTGTTTGATTCCAGCTTCGTGCTACTGTTTCTGTTCCTGCACAAGGCATTCAAAAAATTACTTCCAGATCTTCGCTTAACTTAACAACACAGAAATACATCTCACTAACCTCCCTCTAAGAGCACCTTTATCTGGGCTATAATCCTGGCTGTAATGTGCCCTCGTTAGGAAAGCACTGCTGGCCCACACCAGTAGTAACACAGGGAAGGCCTCAGGCACCACTGGAATTAATTACAGACAAAAGCGATGGTGTTTGCAATTGTCATGCCAAATTTATCACTAGCCACTTAATGTGCCTCATCTGAACTGATCCACACTAGCTGAATTGCCCCAGGGCATCTATTCTTCATCTTCCAGGGGTGAGGTGGTGGTAGAGACCGTGTCTGTGTGTGTGTGTGTGTGCAGGGCAGTCTGCATCTGCTGGGGGCCTGCCTAAATCCTATGCTGGAGGCGGTGTGTGCTAACAATGCCCCCAGCAAATACAACATGTAGAAGTGTATAACAAATGTCAACACCCCCTAACCAGCCCCTCATTCTCTACCCACCCAGCTATGTCTCCAGAGGGAGGTTCAAAGCCAGTCTTGACATCTTTAATTCTGTAATTTTTGTGATGATAATCCTTGATGTGCTTGGATGTGCTGTCTGCAGTCATTTGCTCCCCACCAAAGTACATCTTTACACAGGCTTGTGGTGCACAAAAAAATACTGTCGATTAATAAAAGATTAAATCTGTGTGTGTTTTGTCAAAAAGTGCATGAAAAAAAAAACATTTTAGAGAAATAAGAAGACAACTAACAAATGTTTTCTGTTCAGCTTTCAGTCTATAAAATTTGATAAATTTCAACTGCGTTTGATGCAAAGTCATCACATCTTTTGTGTCAGTGCGTTGGTTTACTAAAAAACTCTTTACATTTGAGAAGCTGGAAGACATGATATTTTTGGTATTTTTACTTACTAATTACTAAATTATAAAAAGTAGATAAAGTTAAACATTTAATCTCTGTGTGGATGCTGAAAATTGTCACTGTAACTTAGGCTTATTAGAAAGTCAAACTGTTAAACTGTTAAGTTAAACCTCTGTCTCCTGTTCAGTGAAAAATTTTACAATGAATCCTGTGAAAATCTCAGCAGTAAACTACAGCGTTATTATTATTATTTTTTTATCATTTAACTGCTTTCTTTAATCTTGTCATTTAGGTGGTTGCTTATATCAAAAGCACAAAGACTGTCCCAAAAGCGTACTTACACATAAGCCACCATTATCTTTCTGCTTGTGCAGCTGAAAACCTAATACCTTAGTTCAATAATAATGCAGAGGGGACAGCTCATTGGTAGCCCAGTGGTACAACAGAATAATGGCTCCAAAGGAGTGCTGCCTCTCTAAAACAAATATGCAGGTGCTTCGGTTCAACTTGAAAAAATACACAAAAATATTGTATCCACAAGTGCATAATGCCTCATCAACACAAATCGGTTATCAATTAAAGCAAAAACCATCTCATTATATTAATGAATGGCCTCAGCTAGTAATAGCCTGTCTTATTGATGTTTGAACAAGGTAAGCACAAACCCCCTTACACAGCACCGGGATCCACAGCATCAGCAGCTGAGAGGAGATTTGCAAGGATGAAGAAAACAACAGGAAAAAAAAAAAAAAAAAAAAAAAAAGAAACGCAAAGAGGAATTGAAGGGCACAACAGGGTGCTCTCAGAGGGACTGCATTTATTCCAGCAATTGTCATGCAAGCCTTGTTGTAAGTAATAATGTGGCCTTTAATGACGGAATGATGGACCTGCCAAACACTGCCTCTGCTATATACTGTCTGCATGTCCCCGCCGTCCGCTTCTCACATACCCATCTGGGACATATTAGCATATCCTCGTCAATTCACAGCCCGCTTTAACATAATCCATATTTGTTGGGTAAAGTCCAACAGCAAGCCTCCCATACAGCGGTCATAGGATGCTATGACACACTTCAGGAGCCCGGCCCACATAAAGCATGCTTGGGCAGCTAAGCAATTCAGAAATGCAAAATAGTAGGGCACACCATCCCCTGCCTTGTACCGAGAGGGACAAATCCCTTTTGGCCAGACATCTCCAGACTGTTACCTTGGTATTCCTCCACAACAGTACTTCTGATTTTTATTCTAAGTGTTCAGGAAAAAGGAGAAAAAGAACAAAAAGCAGCCTGCTGTCATGGCTGGCAGTGAGTGTGTAGAATACATTGGGTTGCTGAGGCATGTCAAAGTAAGTATGCTTCACCTATCAGAGAATAATGCCATATTTTGATACACATTTGCTTGGTAAATATTCTTATTTTTACTCTTTATAAAATGGATTTGACTGCAGAAAAGCACAGTTTAAAAAAACCTCCAAATAATCTGTAAAATAAATGTATTTAATTACATTTCTCTAGCAAGACCCTCAGCTTCTGCAATCGTGATATAGAACATTACTATATATAAGCATGCATATTAATGAATACATACCTGAGTGATAAATAATATAAGCAGTGTGAGACAAATGCAGTTGCAGTGCATTAGGTCACAGTAATGCCTATTATTTTTGGATCCATGGAGAAATAATTTACTTAGTGGCTCATCTCTTAGGAGCACAATAATCTTTATTGCTGAGAAGAAAAACACTTCTCAGAAGACCTGAAATTTATGTAAACACTGATTTTACTGAGTGAAGTCAGGAAATGGGTTTAAGCAAATGTAAACTTCAATTTTAATCAATACACCAGTCCAATCATGCTTTAAAATAAAATAAAAAGTAAAAGAGAAACTGAATAACATGTATTGTTTACTAATAATATATTCAACTGATGTAGTTCTTTGAAGTTCTCTGCAGTAAAGACATTCAGTAGTATTCCTTCACCCACTTGAAAGCAATACCTGTCATGAACCATCATCACAAAAGCCTTCTGAGATATAATCTCAGAGAACTTTTAACCCAAGAATTTCAAACCTTCCTGTCAAAGAGAAAGCAGAGATCTTGGGATCATGACACTCAGTCAGCAGCAGTCACACAGCTCTGGGCCGGGTGCTTCTCAAGTGCTGGACTATGTAGCAGCCAGCAGAGCCAGAGACTGAGTTTCACAAGTCCAGAGGAATCCTCTTAATGTACTGCAACAAACATGAAAGCTATGTTCATATAATCCAGTAATATCCATTTGTAATTAAGGAATTGTCATTTTAGTAATTATTAAGCAAGGATTCAATTCAAGTCCAAACATCTAGGCTTGCGGTGTCCTTTTTTATACCAAAAGAAATCTACCACCACTGTTTGGAGGTAAACAGAGTGGAGCAAATTGTAAACATCACGAAAGCGATAAATATTTCAGCCGTGTCAGTTGTCAGACCCACCTAGTGTTCAGGCCCGAGACATCTAGTTATGGCTGAATTCAAACTGAGGTTGACTTATGATAATAAGATTCATTCACAGCACGATCTGCTGTATGTATACAGGATGCCCCCTTCATTTCATTAAGCTGAAACTTCCTCAACTTAGTGAAAGGAAGGATGCAGTTTCATTCTGTCTGTACAAGCATTTTTTAAAAGGGGATATCTGCTATGCATGGCTTCAGTGTGAAAAATTACATGAACCAAACAATATTCCCCTTAAATCAAAGACCATTTTTATTTGTGTTCCAGAGAGGTCAGCAAGGGTTCCTAAGATTCACTCGCACCCCCCACTACGGCTGCGAGTGGGACGCTTCTCTAAGGGATGTCATGCTGCATGTCATCAGCCTGGTTAAATTGCACTGCCAGTGGGTAAGCAGCAGGGGTCACATGAGGCTCAGTGTGGACTGCAACATGTAACGCATGGCAGACCACAGTCTGAAGACTGGCCTGTAATGACTCCAAAACATCCCGATAAAGATTGAGGGGCAGCTGTTTTCATCTAAAGTATCTCGTCTCACACACACAAACACATACACACTCACACACACAATGAAGGAAAGCACTGTAGTAAAACATTAAAAGGACTATAAGGTTTTGCTTGTTTGTCCTGAAGAAATCAATATATCAATACTGCATCAATAGAATCCATATATAATAGAGTAGTTGTTTAGGGGGTCGTCTGCAAGATAATTCTCATTTTAGGAATGATTATACAATCCAATATATCAAGCTAAAAGAAAAATGTTTGTTTCAGGGGTGAGCCCGAGCATTTGCCCTTGTAAACACAAAGCCCACATGTGACTGGGAGAGGCCTCAGTTGGGCAGACAGCAGAGGGAGTTAACAAAGCTAATTAGGAGAGGCTGACATGTTAAAGTGAGCTGCGGCTCGGGAGTCAGCTCTATCACATATGTTTCCTTTGTGGCGGGTGAAGTGGCTCCTTTGTTTGTGAATTGATGGCGTTTCGCTCTGCCGTCCCTTTGGGTAGAGGCACTGACCTGCGGAGGCCCCGACAGTGTGAAGAGGCTCTTTCTCTATCTCCCCAACGCCTCCTGCTCCAGCTGTCCCACTCCCTCCCCAAACCTAAACCTTCCCAGAACCATGGACTCACAGAGAGATGGGCAACACCTGTAAAGGAGTGAATACCCCCTCCGCCCAGGCACCTCAAAGCAGCCTGCCCACCTGCTACTGAGCTCTCTGGGCCCTGGAGCTTAAACGCTCATTTTGTGCCTCTCAGCACGGGACTTATTGATATAAATAGCTGTGCACAAAGTGCACACTCTGTTTTCTCTTGGTCTGATGCAGTAGGTGTGTATGTGATTATACTCAATGGCAGCCTCTTTCAGGTGGGGATGAAATATGAGCAGTTTGGACACTTGGTAAATGACAATCTCTGTTAAATTCACTGAAAATGATTATTGTACAATTGACATGTATCGAAATGGACAGCATGATTTGGGCCCCCGTCTTAAACAAGGATTCAATATCTAATATGTAGACACAATATGCTCTGTAATAAACCTTACAGATACTGCAATAGATTTAATGATGACCTTACCATTTGTCTTTATAAAGCCTGTCCTTCCTCACTGGTGAATCATAAGGTTTGTCCTTGAACAACACACTTTATGGTTACAATGAAAAAAGCATTAAGTCTATATACTGCAAGTCTTCCATTTGTTATTCTGTGCTAATTGTAGTTTAACATACACCAGGCTATTTACTATGAAGTGTATGAGGGATGCTTGTGTGTGGATCAAACAGAAACAACAAAAGGGAACTAAACACACTGTATAGCATGTCAAAACCTGGCCATTAAAGTGTTAACTTGCCCTATAAGCCCACAAAGTTTGAAAAAAGTCAATCTCTTTCATTCACCTAAGCCAGCATGGCAACAGATTAATCCTCACCCATTAAGATGACAAGACAATTTGTGGAGTAGTTGAGTGTAAATAAATATGTTGAGGAGGAGATAATACATTAGGCTGCTGACCGGGCTATTCCATTACGGCAGCACATTTGTTTCCCTACACGGAGGAAGCCATTCAGCGGATAGCGTCTTTCCTTCATGAGGTGAAAGTGGAATCTTGCCTCTGAGAGGAAAATAAGGACATCAGGACTCCCCAACATTAACTTTCATCACAAAAGTCATCTCATCCACCAGCGATAGAGGCTCTCTCAGGCTTGCTCATAAAAAGGAAAAGATATAATACACAGCCTTCAGTTTAAGAGGTAACAATAGTTTTGTCTCCATTAGATGCGATAAAACAACAGCAGTGAGAAGTGCATCTGGTGCCTCCCCATTTCAGAGACATGACTGTAAAACACTACCTGCCACTGATGCTCCAGCATCACAAAACAATGCTAGAAACTTTTTTAGTTGTTTTATATGCATGTTTAGATTTACAGGCTTCTTTACGATTCCAGGTGGTAGTTCTGCTGGAAGACAAGAGGCAGTACAAGCCAAGTGGCTGCATTGATTTCGCAGTAATTGATCTGATGGTTCCTTGTGATAATTGACAATTATCCCTGATTACCAGACAGGGGCTTAAAATCAGTCTAAGAAAATGACCGGCATTATGGGATGTTGTACAATGGCTGAACAAAGATAAATCAATACACCTCAGAAACTGCTTACAAAACAAGACAAAAGAGAGTTACAATGGACCCCATGCTGCAATCCCTCATGATATACTACTACATATACACAGTGCTACACATAAAGTAATAAAAAAATAAAGGGAGACTAAAATTAACACAATAGTTGTGTAAGTGCATAAAAAAAGCTGTTAATAACTGTCCACACGCACACATGCGAATGTGCATCTGTCTACACGTTTACATGTGTATGCGTGCGTGCGTGCGTGCGTGCTTGCATACATGTGTGTGTCCATAAAAAGCATGCATCAGTGTGTAGCTACATGTCTATATTTCTCTGTTACTATGTGTCTGACCTCGGTTGATTGGTCCTCTTGATTCAACCAGACAGATGCAACTCATTGCAGCTTAATAAATATAGGGGCCCAAGGGATCTGCGCTAAACAGTTCTATTAAGTTGGAAACATGTCAGCCAATATAAAAGCAGCCTGACCCCGGGAAAGGTCAACAGTGACACGCATGTTTACTCAGGAAAACAACCCGAGGCTGGAAGGTCTTGTTTTATCGGATGTCTTCAAAAGAGAGAGAGAAAGCGAGCACGTCTGGCTGGCCAATTGTTAGTTTTACGTGATTTTGGATCTTTGAACCCACAGAGGAAAGGGCTGTGTTGTCACTGAGCTGTCCTGTACACACATAAGGCAACATGCATGCAGCATAGATAGATAGATAGATAGATAGATAGATAGATAGATAGATAGATAGATAGATAGATAGATAGATAGATAGATAGATAGATAGATAGATAGATAGATAGATAGATTTATAGATAGATAGATAGATAGATAGATAGATAGATAGATAGATAGATAGATAGATAGATAGATAGATAGATAGATAGATAGATAGATAGATAGATAGATAGATAGATCCTGCCACTCAAGAAAAGCAGAGGTGAGAGACCCACTTCCTGTCTCAAATAATCTGCCTCCACAATGTTTAATCAGCACATCAAAACATTGAGGGAGAGGAATTTCCGTGCTTGGTGAGCATATTAGGGATGCAGTCGCAGCGTTAACTAGCATTGATGAACTGTTTGCTTATGCAGTAATAATTAACTTCCATTACATTACTTTGTGTGATTACTTTCTTAATTGCCTGAATTATGCATCAATTTAATATCTAATAACCAGTCTTAGACATTAGACACCGTTCAGACACATTGCTTATAGTTTCCCAGCTTTAATTAAACACACTAGAATAAATGAAACCGTGTAGGATGGATGTCTTGCAGTGATTTCCTGGGTGCTTAAATATGCTATTTATTATAAAAGCATATACAATTCACTTTCTCCTCAGGAAAGCAAACCACAAGATGCCAATTATAGAATGAAAGTTGCTTTGCCATGGCTTTTTGAGGATCTAGACTAATAAATTTGTTGAGTGGGACTCATTGTGTATTATGCAAATACAACACTGTGCCAATTTTTAAGTTTCAAATCTGCAGAGCAAAAACATGTCCCCAAAGATGATTTTAATTATATAGCAGAATGGTCTCCTGTTTTGCATTGTTATTGTCCCACAGTAAGGAACCAGTTAACTGGAACAATAAATGAGAGTGTACACTGATATTCAAATTATTTTTTATATCATTTAAATGCAACATATCTCACACATACTCTTTGCATGAAATATGGCCATGTGCTTACTGGCTGAAGCTACAAATAGATGACCTAATCAGGAATATAAAAACACTATAAAGGTATTACAGACAGAGAGCAGCATAGGAAAGCTATTTTCCACAGAAAAGCCTTTCACTCGCCTTGTCTCTTCCAATGCAGCAGAAAAATAAACATTTTAGAATTAGGTCATCTTTCTCAATTGAACCTTCATGTTATCAGATCTAAATTTGATTTACAGGTACTGCATGTCATATGAGCTAAATCTAATTAAAAAGCCAGCCCATGGAAGCACCACGTCATTCAGTGAATTGATATTAACTTTTAGTCCCCTTGCATCATCATTTTAGCCTCACTAGAAAAGTGACATATCCACTTAAAAAGAAAAATGAATCCAATTTTCCTCATCAGCAGTAGTTTGGTAAACATTCATATAACAGTAAAAGCCACACTAGCCGCATCTTTCTTTTAAAACCCTTTAAAATTATAAGACTTAAAAACCACACTTTACATGAATTATTGTAAATTATATGATGGTAAATCAACGCAAAAGTCACTAGGTGGTAAGAAAAAAAAATCACCTATGGCTAAACTAGAAATCTATTTAGCTGATCTGAACTGATGCAAATCCTTGTGACTGGTGTTAGGTCTGGCAGCATCGTTAGTCTGCCTTTTAAATGATTTCCAGAGCTGGTGAGCTGCTGGCAATGCAAGGTTAGACAGAAAATGATGGCAGCACGCGGATGCTTCACAGACCTCATGATAGTTTCCGTCTGTCATTATTTACGTCTGACTAGTCGCGTCATGTCAGCTACCTAGAGAGACACTTTTAATGTGAACCCCCCTTCGTTCTCCTATTGCTCTTCACAAGCAGTGTAGTATACCATTATTTCTTTGCTTCAGTACCTTTAGGTGAAGCTCGCCCTCCCATCAGCCAGAATCAAAGACAGATCCCCTGCTTGATATTGTACATGCCCGTGTTTTTACAGAGCTGGCGCAGAAGCTACACAGCTACCACAGTGAGGAAGGCAATTCTGTATCTCATTTGACTAATTAAATAAAACAGGGGAAAAACACGGGGTGATATGGAGTTTGGGGATTTAAAGCTTGGATGTGGAAAGATTTTGGTGGGCACATCACATCTGCAGCAACAGTTCCATAATAAATATCTAAAATGATTTATAGCTACCTTTATGCAGTACTGCTGCATAATCTACAGTTATTAGCTAACATAGTATCTTCTCCTGAGCAGCAGAGTGCATCATAGGATGCTATGAGCCGTTGAGACTAATCAATTAATGAAACACTGAAAGCAAAGGCAAAAGTATTATCGTATGAGGTCTCTTTCACGACATACAAATATTATCTCAAAACAGTTACCCTCAAGCTCGATACAATGGCCATTTATCACAGCAGTAGCCATGAATCAAGTCACGCAGTAAAATCGATCATTGATTCACCTTATTCCCTTGTTTTTCCATCTGAGCCACATAATGATCATTAAACTGACCACAGCATGTCCAAAAAATGGATTTATAATACTCTGAGCACAGCTTGAAACATCACAAGAGTGGTATCCTGAGGAAAAGTTGACACAGATACAGAATAGAAAAAATAATATTAATTTGCAGTTTCTTATGGCTACGCAACTTCTTCCTGCAACTTTACGTGCGGCACACTTGTGCTGTGGAACTATCTACTATAGGACCAAGACCTCTTGGCCAGAGTCCATCTCTACGCTTTGTGCACGTGATCCCAGCCTAGATGAGCATGCTTTAATGGGGCTGCTTAGCCCCATCATGACCCAATGAGTGCCGGCTGTGGAGTGGATGTGCTTGGTGTATGTGTGTGTGTTCCCAGCAGGGAGACAGTGCCTTATGAAGGTCAAAACTGCAGTAGTCTGGGGCTCTCTAAGTGAACCCTGGAGAGGATAACAAGCCACATCTAACACTTTCTCTTTGTGCTCTCACAGCCACTGATTCACCTGAGAATAGTAGAAGCTAAAAGATAACACACAGAAAAGCAAAATTCTCGGGACTCGGGATGCTAAGAAAAACATTTTCAATTACTACGCAGAATTATTGTCTCAACCCAGGAATAAAACGTATCAGTCTTGACCCAAAATGAGAAAAGCTGTGTTTTGCAAAACAATTCCTGTGTAGACTGTATATAAAAATTAAATAAATAACAAATACCGTTCGCCTCAAGGGAATTTCAGTTTAACCACAACGTGTGACAGTATTGCCCTGTGTTATGGCCACCTAATGGACAATGTAGCATTAATTCAGCTTCAGATGAACAGGCAGGACAGCAGAATCAAAAATGAGGAGGGGGGCCCTAGGTGTATGAATTATGCATATTACATTACCATAACACTACAATACACCGTGCGACAAAACAATGCGGTGAAAATTGGGCTTCGACTGAGATATTGAGCAATTTCCTACATGGTTCTTGCCTACCTTCGAAGTGGAATTGTATTAAGCTTCCTCAATAACAGCAAAACCCATATGAGATTTGTATGTTCACATCTAGGCCAGTGAACAAAACACTCTGTAAACAAGTCAGGGATAATTGAAAAGAAAGTCTCCTGACTGCTTTCCCTGGGACCTATCATTCAGGTAGATGGGAATTTGGTTAAATGGCAGGAGAGAAATTACTTCTTTCATTGATTTTCCTTTAGACTTCAAAGACAGATAAATGAAATGGAGCAATTTATTTTATCAGGCCCTGAAATGGTATTCAAGAAAAACATGTCAGAAACTATTATTTGCAATCATGTTGCTCTTATTAATCCTGAGGAAAAATGGATAAATGAAAACGCACAAAGGGATTTACTGGGCTACAACACGTTTTCAGTCTGTATTAGGCCGTAAACAGTGTTGAGAAACACGTGCAGTCACGCAGAGTAAATGAAGGGAAAATTTTTTTTAACAAAGTTCTTACATAAACATCACAGGAGAATTGGTTTCTGAGATCATTGTAAGTGGAAAAAATTATTTAAGTGGCATGCCACTGAGATTAAGATTTTTTGTTTGGAAGACATCCCACTACACACCCAACGCTAAGCATTTTAAACCATGTTTAAGTTTTTTATCAATGTCATTTAATTACAGTGTAGTCCTTAAAAACAAACAAACAAAAAAAACTACAAGTCCGATAATATAACGCTGAGCCTCCATCACTGATTTGTAGATGAACCCTGTAAAGGAGACAGCCTTAAGCTGTACCACACACTTGCAGTGTGCTGTGTAAAACAGTATGTGGTATTGGTAACTGCTTCTGTTCAAGCCTTGTAATCATTACCTGGCATCTTATTGCCTCTGTGGCTTTTAAAGCTCTTGTCTCACGCCCAGAAAACAGGGAGTTATAGCTGATCTTTTATTAAAACTTTAGGAGAGCGTCCCTCTCTGGAGGGGGGCGGAGGAGGAGTGGGACAAATTAGTGTTGACAGTAGACACTTAAAGCAGGAAAATCACGGGCCCACTGGGAGGCAGGAGCCACATGGGGCTCCCCGCCTGTGTAAAGAACACTCCAGATTTCACTTGAGATGCAGTCGCCTTTTAACAGGGCAGGGGGAATGTCAACAGACTCTCTTGAATGAACCAATAAAGCCACTAAAAGCAGAGGATTAACCAGCTGATATCAGGGACAGCGGTTTGTTTTGAATGCCGCTCCTTCTCTGTGGAGCATGGCCTGAAACACGCTGGGCGGAACATTTCCTTTGCCAAGCATGCGATTACACTGCCAAAATTGTGTAGTTAATTATACTAATACTTGATTGTGGTCACGCCAGATTTAACCACGTAATTTTACTGACATTACCGCTGCTTATTCGGAGCATAAAAATATAACTTTGCATTCATTTTTACGTGACACAAACTAAATTTCTTCTTTTTTCTTGACCTTAATTTTTGATACAAAAAGCACTCATTTCCAGATCAAATCCTTTGCATTATAGACACTCTATTGTTGCTTTTACTGCCCATTCATCAGAAAGCACGGCTTCTGGTAAGTGTGGCTACACAACATGAAACAGTAATTACAAGACATCAGGGGCTTTCAATCTCCTCTTAATTTCCCAACAGCTGTGACGAAAAGCCCTTAGTCCAATTAATGTGTCAAAATATCACCAAACAATGTCATGACCCTCTCACAACCCCCTAAGCATCAAATAAAGAAAAAAAAAACACGAGTTAAATTTGATTTGTTCGAACTACAGTGACAGCGTTTTCATTTTTGTAAAACGAGTCAAGGTTGCTGCTGCTTTTGGTGACGTGTAACAGCTGCAGGTCACTAAGGCAGGTATGGGAGGGTTTAGACACATTTAATTTCAAAATATCTTGGCGAGTAAAATGTTTTAATGTTAGGGCCTGTTCAGGCTAAGAGAGTAACAGGTTGGGCCTTTGTGAAATTTGTTTAGACAAAACTTCATTTGCAGTTAAACTGTTTATTTAATTAAAATGTAAAAGCAAAAGTTGTTACCTAATATTGTGTCTTCTTTTTAAGTAAATGTAATTATTTAAATGATTTGTGATATTATTATTATAGATTTTTCAAATTAAATTAATTCACTCTGAATTAATTCACAGTTTCTAAACTACAGAAGTCTGTAATGCACAAGTACTTGTCAACACACAATCTTGTGTCTGTTCTTCTATGCGTTATGTGGCAATGTTTGCATGTTGATTACTATCTAATGAAAAAAATGTTGAGGAAATGTTTTTTTACTCTGCAGATGATGTAAAGTATCAAAGTATCAGTGCCTGTTAAGGTCTCGAAGGTCACAATGGCCCAACATAAAGTGCCTTTTTTTTTGTCAACGTAAAATCTACAATTCGAGTTATGGAAAAATGTTGGCTAAATTACGATTAGTATTTCTGAGCACTGATACTGGAGACTTTCTTCCTAATGTCAAGCCAGGCACAGTAAGATGAATTTAGGCATTTGCAATGTGCAACTGATTTATTATGGAGAAGGTGAGGGTAAAACATTGAGGGATTTCCCTTTAATCAGATCTCTTAGGAGTCTATGTACTAGACCAATACCCCAATGAGTTTGCTTTTAAAAAGCTCCGAATAGATTGGTTGCATGCTGCCACAGTCTTAGCCTCAATCAGAGGGAGTTGAGGAGGATTTTGTTAAATCTAAGAGCCTTTTACATCTCTGGAAAGTTCATTTCTCTTCATCTATTAACTCTGAATAAAAACCTACCATCATTTATGCATTTGTCCATTTAGGAATCCTCAAGCTCGTGAGCTGCAGATCTGAGGCCAAATTTTGAGCTTACGGATGACCAATCAAAGAGTTGCATGCCTCAGAGCTGAACCACAAATGGATCCTTCACAGCATTGTAAATCAGGACCTCAAAGAGTATTATTTAGCCTCAAGCAAAGAGTGGTGGTTTATCAGATGGTGCCTGAGTCTAGGATAAAAACCTCCCCATAAATCTGGGTACCTTTTATGTGCTCATGGAGACTGGCTGGCTCATTCTGAGTTTAAAGCTTTCAAGAATGCAGAGGTAAGCATGGCATTCATGTCAAAGAGTAAACATTGTATTACGAGGTCCTGAGGGCAAGTTTACGAGATGTTCAAACATAATCTAATCGTCTTAATGTATTTTTAATGACACCTGTATCCCAGTGTAGCTTTGCTGTAACAAACAAAAAAGAAACCACAAATCAGTGACAAATCCTAACACTTAAAGGGTGAATTCAAGGTGAATCTTCAGTCTGGCTAAAACCTTTGCATTCATGATTTAGTGTATGGAGTCAATATACAGGTTCAATAAGCACTGTCAGTAGGTGCTACACTATATCCAACTCTGTGCTAGATGTAAGTTATCACGATTGCGGCGCCCCGGAAGGTAATTTTCAGAACATTTTATTTCGTTATCTGATTTATTGAAGCTCAGACATGGCATTGCCAAGCCCCAGATGATAAATCAAACGTGCAGCAGCTGCCTCTGATAACTCAATAAGCACCTGGACTCCTCCTAACATGTCACACCTGCACTTCTACATATACCAGTTTCATTCTCGAGCCTCACTGGGGGGGCTTAATACACCTGCCTAGTGCATTTCACCAGTCTAGCAGCTGGGAGAGAAACATCATGCATGCTTAATTAGGAGGATCGAGGAACCATGGGAGGAGGCAATTTTTTTATGCATCTTATATATACTCTTAACAATTTGAAGTGCAATGGGGAGCATTTTGCTGGAATGACACTCACCCTCCCTTGTTGAGAAAAGAGGCACTGCAAATCAATAGAAAGTTGTTTTCATGGATCGTCTTTATCCTGGGATGAATGATTTCTATCTTGATTGGAGTGGTATCATCCAAGATGACAATGCTCCTATACACAGGACATAGGGGGTTACCAAATGATTTAAGAACAATGAGAATAAAATTTTGGGGCTGTTGTGATCTCTGTCCAACTGATCACCTGTAGAGGACCAGCGTGTTAGGCATTGCACCTCACCACATAATGGAATAACAGTTGGACTATTCATGTTTCTTCCCACAAGCAAAGCTCAAACGACTTGTAGCATCAATGCTATGGCACAAGGAAAGTGCTCTGGTAACACATTTGCCTACAAACTTAAAACAATGTTTTTTCCTTATTTTTTGTCCTTTTGTATGTAGTATTCCTCTCTCAATCGCCACCTTTTCCACTATTATTTTAAACAACCATGAATGATTTAAAGCATATTCATATTTTGTGTATTCAATTTTATTCACACTGCAGAGTATTAAAAAGACTTAATTTAATGAGCACATTTGAGCATATTTAAAAAGAGAATACCAAGGGGAGACTTTGTTGATCGATACTATTGCATATTTTCTGGCCAATCAATTTGGTGCCTGCTTAGGAGCCATTACCAAGAGTAATGAATAGGGGGTATTTATTAAATTTCATGGAGACTTTTCCAATGTCATATATGGGGAAAAGCCTGCTCAATGGATAGATTGTTCACTCTTTGAGTGTCAACAAGCCAAAATTGACTTTCAAATCCTCCAGCTGAATAATAGGAACTATAAGAATTGTTTTTATTTCCTGTAGTTTATATAGTGCTGTTTTTGAAGCACTTATTCCAATAAAATTTAAGAATTCACAGCCATATTTGTGCTGATCTGCACAGAGTTGATAAGTTAGAAAAGGTGAAAATAGAGGAGATTCAGTATACAAAGGTTGTTTATCTGTTCTGAATTCAAGATACGAACATATCCTTGAGCTGAGATTTTATGCCCTGTGGAATATCACTTGCTGTAGTTGTGTCTGTGGCAACATGCACAGAGGTAGTAATATCTAAGAAGCCATTTCAGACAGGTGAAATTTCCAAATGAATTTTTAGTGTTTTACAAGGACAATCTTCTGCTTTAAGAGTACTGCTGTTGCAGAATGACTCTCATCAACACTTCACAAGCTATGTGTTTATCGCAGACTTACAATCATACACCCAAATCTGATGTGGGCTCCAGCATTGCTACAAATGCTACAAACCCTATAAGGGACTGAGGAGGGAAGATGCAGTATGATAACTCAGAATGTCCTGCTGTAATTATGGTATTCATGAAAAGATGAAAGTGAGTGCAGACTAAATCTCTAGCTGCAGGCAAAATCAACAGCTTGGCATTACTCCGTGACCCCTGCCTATCTTGAGGATACAGCAAACATACCAAAACTTTGCAGCTTTTTTTCATCAGTCAAGAGTGAGGGAATGAAGTGCATCGATTGCTTGTGATTATTAACTAGACTGAGATAAGCCCTCTCCTTATTATGCAGATTACTGAGGCTCCCCGCTCCAGCATATTGTACAGATGCAAGGGAGCAGCTGCTCTTACAGATGGTGGGTACACGGATCTATCATTATGCCTCCATTGTCTCCACTTCAATTGTTTGGGGGACAACAGAACTGCATCAAAGAGGAATCCGACTGCAATGAATTAAGAAAGAGAAACGAAAACCATCAAGTAAATTTATACACCCGAGGCCGTGGAATGGAGAGGAGCGTAAAGCTGAAGCTATTTCATATATACAACCATGGAGTCACCCAGTCATGTATACTGTACCCAAATCTGTTGGATGCAGCACTGTGCACCAAACATATGTTGTTTTTAGCAACAAACAGACATTCATTTAGGAGTCAGATATTAATTCAAATATGAAAAAAAAAACTACAGCTAAGCAAATAAAAAAATCATTGAACTTAAATGTTCAGAAATTGAAACAAAAAATATGTAAACCCCCTCTTTGGAGTAATTTCAAGTAACTACTCAAATAAAAAAAAAAAAAAAAAAAAAATCAGATTATGCACTTTCATTTAGCACACAAGCAATAACTGATCCCAGTTATTTTTAGATCTATGAACTCACCCCACAAAGGCCACCGCAGTGAAGGGAGAATATGCAGACAACATCAGTTTTGCCCTTAAGGGGAACCTCTGGTTGTCCATTTGACTCTCCACACCTCCTGCTGTGTGCTGCTCAGATCAGGACACTGGTACCTCCTCTGATCCAACATGACATTACACTGGAGGGAATTACATGCTCAGATTATACAGGAGAAGGTCACACCGAGTTGTAGATGATGACAGCAGTCACACTATTTTGCAGTTAGCGACGGGTAATATTACTTTAAACATTAATGCAGTGACATTAACCCTGGCACAAAACAGGGTTCCAAATCTTGTCAAGGAGGCTGGTAATTTAAGGTTGGATAAAAATGTCCCTGACATATAAAGAATTTACACCCTTAAGCGTAAGTAATTACAACCTTTTCCCTTACACATCCAGCAACCACAATGGGTGACAAAGATAAAGCGTAGGATAATGCAGGCTCATAGTGAATGTCCAACACAACAGGAGCATATGAATGAAAAGCTATTTCAAACTAAGAAGTACAATAGGTATACTAAAATCAATAGATTGAACTAATCATGGTGCTTTTGATTTTTGAATATGGATTGGTTGAAGAAGAAGGTAACTGAATAACTGATATATTAAAGCGATAAATGTTGTACTGAATAGTCCACTCTTTCAACTAGAGTATAACATAGCATTATACATAATTTTCTGCCAGTACATTATCTATTTTTTAAACTGAAGTTTATGGGAGTTTCTACAAAATTTTAAAATTCCATGCATAACAAATGCATAAAAATATAAGTAAAAATAAATAAATAACACAGAAAGTGATTTCATTGTAAAGCAGTACATTGAAACTGATTTTAACAGATTGCTATTTATTTTCACTGTAGCAGACTTACAAGAGAAAACAATAAAATCCATATGATTACTGTATTTCTTCTTTGTTGGTTGTCATTTAATTCCAATATTAAGCTTCGATCTTTGATCTTTATTGGTTTTGATTCCATAATTCTCATAACAGCTGCTATTGAATACAAAGACAGGCTTAAACTATAAGCACAAAATTCCCGCTACCATCCATATATTACAGTAATATGCAGTTTAATTCCCATAAGATAGAGATAACGTACTCCTCCTTATGGGAATTAATTATTTGCTTCAGATAGAAAATCAATTCCTTAGCAGAATATATTAAATTTTCAATATCCCAGAGAAGCTGCTCTCAGTATCATTTAATAAATTCCACCTTAGCAACTTACTGCCTGTTTATTCAATATTAAAGCAGAATTCATCCTTCTAACAGTAAAATTCATGCAAATATAATATGTGTGTGAGTAAAAACACAGTGTATAGGAAAATATGCAGATATATCCCAGGAGGTCAAAAAGCTAACATTAATTCCTTAACTTGAATCTGCTATATTCCAATAAATAACAGTTTTCCTTTCTTGGGTCATGTGTCATGGGTGGATTGAGCTCCTGTCAGAGCACAAAGCTCCCCACACAAGTCCACGCTGCCTCGTCTGTTGTTAGGACCCGGTCCACATGGGGCCAAATTTGATTGGAAAGCCCAGAGGGAGGAGTTCCACCAGTCACAGGGGCATTGTTAGCGCCTCCAAAATGGCCAGAGAAGAATGACTGATTATGCAACCACAGCCAGGGTTACTAATAGGAATTCTATTTGAATTTCTAACATAACAGATGTTTGCTGGGCACCTCCATGGAGTGTGCATACACAGTTATGCTAATTCACCAGTGTTTCCCTTCAAGTTAGCTCAGAGTCATTAGAGCACACAGCTAGCTTGGATCCTTCTGTCAAAATAATAATTGGCCATTATTGATATTAATTAACATTTTTGCTCTCTATGTCCTTTTTGACCCACTATCTGTTAGTAAATCCAGTTACCGAGCCCTATTAGGGCAACAAAATCCACGGGACTCTATAGTCGGTGTGAGTTATTTATCAGAAACAGAACATAAAGCCAATTAGGAATGGGTGCAGACAGTTGTCTTCATTCTCCACTGACTACTTCTTGATCTCCATTATAAACTGCTAATAGAGCAGATACTGGTTAACAAAAGGGGGGAGAAGGGTAGGTTACCATTTCTCACTCCCACCCCAATGACAGGTGAAAAGCACCAATTACAGTATTTTTGCTTGATGAGGCTACGCCATCAGCTGTTTTCTTTCCTTTTTTTTCCTCTAGTTGAGGGGCACATGGTGCACCTTTCTCTGTTCTGCTGGTCAGCAGGGTTAATTGGCCCAAAACTTGAATATTACTGCAGGCCATTAAAGTGTTGATGGTTTGTCCTCCAAAAGTCATAGCTTTTGGTCTCTGTGCTATTATGACACAACGAGCAGGAGAAACGCTTTATAGGCTCAGATCAAGAAATCCTAATAGGTGTATATTGACTGGTTTATTTTCCACAAAGGGGTTGGTGGCTGCAAGAAAATATATCAAAAAGGCTATCAACAATGGTTGGGTCTTTTGTGTGGAATCAATAGTGAGCCATAGACGAGCTGAGTTTTCACAGTTCTCTCTCGTCATTTAAAAAGACTGTAGACTACATGATGGAAGGACTCACACGACTTTTTTAACATAGTATTCACACTAGACAGCAGGTTATTGTTACTCTAACGTGATGCTTGGGAACTATTCGTTTAGTATTGTACAACAAAAGGACTTAGTAGCATGAAAGATCATTAGTTGGTGTTGATGCAGGTAGTGTAACATAACCTATGTGAATTAAAACTAATGTTCCTGCTCCCTGAATCCAGATGCTGCCATAGTAGCTGCAGGTTTATGACAAGAGGTATTGCGGTCCCTTAAATGAGCAGTATTTAATAGCCTGGATTCAAGTGTAAAGGCTTTCTCCCTAGTGCATTACTCCGAGAACCTAATTACAAGTTTCATCATCAATCATGAGCATTATTTATTCAGTGAAATGAATTTCTAATTAATAACTGATGAGCATTATGGCCTCAAAGACTGTAAAGTAATTAATTATAGTTGGCAACAGGGAATGTCCCTGTAAAGGACTATCTGGTGCACAGTCACAGCACAGCAGTGCCAACAGGCTAATGTCCACAAAGAAGATGCACTGATTTTTTTTTCTATCCCTTATTGAGATACTTACAGTCATGAATGTTGTCTCAGGCTGTCATACAATTGGTAATCTAATAAAAAAAGTGACATTAAAATTTTGTTGCCTCCCTTCTATCATCCTCATAGATGGTTTTGGCTTCCATTTGCTTTAACTGTTAAGAAAATACAGAAGATTTTTGTTTCACAGAGTCAAAAGTAAATGGACAAAATAATAAAGATTAAATTTAAACACTGATGTAAATCTTTTGCCATCAGTGGCTGCCTGACGTTGGGAACCCATGAAATCTTCTTGTTGGGGGCCCTTTGCTAGGCCTTTACTTTTTGTGGATTTTTGTGGATCTTTCTTCAGTTTTGTATTCAGTAAAAAAACAAAAAAACAAACTCGTGCTCAGATTGGCCATTGAAGAACATTCCCCTTCTTTCCATAAATAACCTCTAGGGTTGCTTTGCTGTGTGTGGTTTTTTAGGGTTTTTTGGGGGGCTATCCCATCTGTCAAAGGGCTAACACAGCGAGACAGAGAACCATTTGCATTCACACCTACTGGCTGTTTAGAGTCACCAATTAACCTGATCACACTAACTGCATGTTTCTGGACCGTGTGGGATGCTGGAGTACCCAGAGAGAACCCACACAGACACGGGGAGAACATGCAAACGCCACACTGAAGGGCCTTGGCCAGATGGTGGATTCAAACCCAAGATCTTCTTGCTAGAGGCTATAGTGCTGACCACTGTGCTGCTAACATATCCAAATACTGTTTTTTACATTTTTTTTTCTAAAAATAACATTAAAAACCAAAACAAAAAGCAGTTTGGGGGGGCAGGGGTGTTACAAATCATTTCTGCACTTGTGCATCCAACCTTTCAAAAGACAATGCACAATTGGGCTAGGCATTCAAATATTGACTAAATATTTTGTCAATTTTTTTAATCTCTTATCTTTGCCTCTTATTACTTTTCATCATGTTTGAAATATTAGTATTCTCTTCTTCTTTCTTTTTTTACACAATTATTTTTGGGTAAATTTTACCAAGAACTAACTGCATTTTGTGATTACCAGACCAAATCTAAATTGAAATACCAACCAGTCTATGAAGTGTACAAATTTAAAAACATCCATAACAATAAGAATGACAGAGCAGATAGAGATAATATACATAATACTGTTTCTATTGTATGTATTTACTATTAATATTAGCTCATAACAATGAAAATTAATATTCCCCCTTTGTCATAAACTGATAGCTAATCAGCTGTTATTTGCTCAAAAGGTTTTGAAGTTTTTATGACTGTTTTAAAGAAAGGTCACAGTTGAGGAGATAACATTCACAAGAAAAAGAAGACACAACCGCTTTTGAAAAGAGAAACATGATTACATAAAAGCATGTTTGTGGAATACTATGGGTCGTGAGAAAAGATTCAGCACTGATTCCATTAGCTTGACCTCCTTCAAGAGGGTTTTACAAAGTGGATCACCTAGTGCCAAATGACCACACTCACTTCAGACAGAAATATATAAATAATTGCAGTACACGGTTTAACTTGTTCAAGCAAATGCAAGTCTCTCTTTTGAGGTGAATTATGTGCATATAATAAACCCTGTGTACTGGTACACAGCAAAATCTCCAGTGTTAAATTAACACTGGAGAGTGTCTATATGGGTCCACACCTCTGAGTGTTAAATACAACAGTGCTGATTTTCTAATATTTCTAACATTTTGAGTTATTTTCCAGTGTTAGAAAATCAGCACTGCTCAGTGTTAGCCATTGTTAATCTTCAAAACTGACTAGGTTACTTTTAAACATATAACACTGTCAAAAGTGTTAATTTAACACTCAACAGTGTTGTATTTAACACTCAGAGGTGTGGACCCATATAGACACTCTCCAGTGTTGATTTAACACTGGAGATTTTGCTGTGTAGTTATTACATATTAATGACTCTTCTGTTGATACCATTAATGACTATTATTATATTTCTCACTGCCACAAACATAACACTGGACATTTTTTTTCCATCACTGCAATTTTGCCTAATTTATACACAGAATTACATCCTCGCATCACTGTAATCATGTTGTCCTGAACTAATCCTTTTCAAGGCTCATTTCAGCTGTAGTATATTTGGAATAACCACAGGTCAAACATAAGATTGGTTAAAATGAAAGATGATTGTGCATCTTCCTCCAGACATTACAATAAAATATAGACATTATGAAAAAGGCACAGACTGTCAAAATGATGATAAAGAACCATGAGAGGCTGTAATTCTGTCATTTAGAAAATGGAAATCACCGATGCAGCTCTTTAATTTATCTGTTGTTTCAATTCAGCACAAATTTTTGCACATTTGTGGCAGGTTTGTTTTTTTTTACATATATTTATCTCACACAACTCCTACCTGCAAAAAACAGAGATGGATTAAGTCATGCATGGCTGTTTAAGCTATTCAGAGTAAATGTAATGAATGTTCATGGCTAATGCTGAACTGCAGCACCTTTAATATGCAGCACTGCATCCTTGCAGGTTAAAAGATGCTACAAGATAATGTTCATGCCTGCACATAGAACTACAAAACATGACATCAAAATATAAACACAACAATGGATGCCACTTAAATAGACTTTAGCAATGGAGACATTTATAAATTTGACACCATCACATGAATTCAATAATACTCTCTAACCATAATTTTCATAGTTTTAAAGGCAGATAAGATCTTCCTTGTGTATGATAACAGTGTACACATTTGTAATTTAGATATTTTTACACAGGTCATTATGTAGTAACTAAACATTATGCTATAGTTAGTCTGGTCATACATTTGTACTTAATTTTTAAATAATTTTAGCAGAGCACGAATTATGATATCAATAAAATATTAAACACTTTCTCTTAGTGCATCACACATAGGACCTCTGTACAAGCAGAGAACATTAAAAAGTAGGTGGAGTATTTGTAAGGCGTGTACATGAGGATTACTTACACAGGGGTGAGAATTGGATCAAACATCACCCTACTATAAAACAGGCCTAAGACTTCTGTAAGCATACTGCTAATGTGTCAACCGTGCAGTCAGTGACATTTAAACTAAATTTAACGTGTCACAATGTCCTTTTATATCCTTTTATAGGGTGTTAATTGTTTTTCAACACACGACAACAGAGCAGACTGGAAGATATAATTAAGGCACAAAGTTTTCATGCAGATGTTTGTTTAAAAATGTGGGTGCTTTGCTCAAGCATGATCTCATAAGATGATAAAACAGGAACACATCTGCTGCTGTTCAAGCGGATGTTCCAATCACTCTATTAAATCTAACTTTGGAGTATTGGATACTTTTTGCCTTTTAAATTTGACTTCAATTTTAAGTCATTGGGCATTGTTTCTACTTAAAAACAATAGATGAAAGTGAATGAATTATCTTGCTTTCATATTTTCAGTTTAGCTTGTTTCAAACTGTCACCCAAGGGACAAAGTATCTGAACTGAATTAAACTGGGAACCAAGTGAAACACATAAAATGAGTGCACAAGTAAAACAGTAAAAACAGAAAACGTCTTCTTTATTTCACCCCTATTTTTTTGTTTTCGTGGTGAATTAAAAAGCAGAGATAAAACTAACAGAAAAATGTATTTAGCAGGCTCGATTATATTTAATCTGCTGTGCACAATGGTGCTGTGCAGCTTGATAAAATTATCAAACAAAAAAAACTAATACCATGCAACGTTTTAGCAATCATTTGATAGTGAGGAGACATAATGAAGTAGCTGTACTCTGCAAATATAGAACTTTATGCCAAATGTTTAGGCTACTGAACCCATTATACAGTTAATCTACATTAAAAACTGCTAAATATGGATAGCTCCTATCCATAGCTCCTTTATTAGCACACTTTTTTAGTACCAGATTGGACCCTCTTTTACCTTCACTGCATTAATTCTTCGTGGCAAAGATTCAGTAAGGTGCTGGAAACACTGTACACTGTGGTGATAATGGATGGACGCGGTCAGCAACGAAAAGTATGCTGTGAATTTGAAATAATGTTCAGTTAATGATCGAGGCACAATGGATCAATGCTTTCATGTTGTTTATTACCAAATTCTGACCCAATAATCCAAATGTTGCAAAATAATGACTAAAATCAAGTAAAGTTCAGCTGTTCTAGGACTTTCTGGAGGTTTATTTAGTTGAATCTCATAGCAAAAGCCATGATCTGCAAAGAGCTTAGAAATCATTGACAGGATATCATTGTTGAAAGTCAGCAGTCAGATGAAGGGTACAAAAGACTATCTAAGTCATCAAAATGTACCAGGAAGCCCAATGAAGATAATCAACAACAATAATAATAATAAAACAATCATATTATTAAAAATTTAGCAAAAACATGGTTATTTAAGGTATGTTTGGCACCAACACAACTCTGCACAACACCAAAAGAAGACCATACCTATGGAGAAGCATGCTGATGGCAACTTTGGGGTTGTTTTTCTTAAGCTTTAGTCAAGGTGGAGGGGATTATGAACAGCTCCAAATACCAGTCAACTCTGAGACAAAAAGACATCTGATAGAAAGCTGAACACTATATATAAATTGAAGATAAATTTGTCTTTTCAGAACAACAATGATGACAAAAAATGGCTTCAGTAGAAGAAGATTAAAGTTGTGCAAGGGCCCAGTCAGAGCCCAGACTTTTCAAAAAATGTGAATGGTGCCCCAAAGAGGGCTGTACAAAATCCTCACAATCTGACAAATTTGGAGTGATTTTACACAAAATAGTGTGCAAATATTGCCAGGCAAAGATGTGCAATGGAGATGAACTCCTACCCAATGAGACTAAATGCTGAATTACATTTTTTAATTCATTTTTCTGCCCTAAAGATATCTCCTTTTTTATTATTTTCAATTGTTATGGATCACATTAAAGATGGTAAGCTATAAAATTATACTTACTATTTAAAGAAAAAATCACAAAAACCTGGCTCTTGTCCTCCAAATAAACAATTGACTTTATTGTTATTAATGAGACACATTCCTATATAAATGGCCAAAAAACATAGTAATACCTCTAGCAATAACTTTTAATTACTTAAAATGCCTAATTTTATATTCGTCCAAGACTTAAGCACTGACTTTAGAAGCAGAGTTTTTACCATAGTTGCTATAAAGTGTACAAAATCCCCCACAGAGAGTACAACATACAAGACTTATTTTAAAAGCACTAACCTGTCAGTCTTTGAAGAGCTGCTCCAAAGGTTAGCTCATTTCGCTCCTTATGCTATTGTTAGCAAAGTAGTGATAGGAATTTTAAAACAGAGCTACATTTTTTCCCGACTAGAAAATTTTTTCAAATGCTATGTCTTTCAGCATTCTGTAATGTTGACATAACATAAATCCCTAACAGCTAAAAACTTGTTGCTAATGCTAACACTATTGACTTTCACCTCGAAAGTCGTGCTCTGATTGGGTGTATGGGCCACCGAGCTGAAATCCAGTTTTCCTATTGGCTGAGACTAAGCGTTTTTGTCTCCTAAGTGCTGTAGACACTTGTAATTGTACAAATAAAGCTAAACTGAATGTTGAGCTTGCTCTACATTGATCATGCAGCAATTTAAGTTTGCGTTGAGTATTGTTGTCAATATATAAGTCTACATTTCTTACACATTGTTCTTAAAAAACAGAACCTTTGTATTTTCTGTAGCATAAGCTTAGTACTATGAAAGACAAATTGGGATACCAAGTACCTTCCTCAGTGAACAGTGAGTTGTCTGTCATGTGTGAGATAACTGCATTAAAGGGTTTTTTTTTCCTATTGGATTACACATGATTGGTAATTCAATTAAGTAATTGTTTAAGAATCTAAAAGTTCAGGCGGGTCAGTTCATTATAGGGCACATTATTTCACTCTCACAGCACTGCCAGCTCAACACTGGAAACAGATACACTATGTTATCCTTCAGTATGAGTGAGACATAACAGAGACAGGACTGCACATCCTATAACTGTCCTTCTCTGTGGTTCCACAAGACACCCACTCACACAAACACACACACACATGCACTGAAAGCCGTCTTTCCATCTGGTAAAGTGGGCTTTTGTGATTGATTTGTGGATTTGCTCCCTCTTTTTTTCTCTCCATTTAAGTGAAATAATGTATGGAAGCAATCTGGCGACAGACATTTTGGAAAATCTATTTGAAATCATTTCAGTTGAAGCCAAGGCAGTTTGTCTTCTTAGGGGATAGGAGCAAAGTATAATTGTCTGCAGTCTAGTAAAACACAGTATAACTGCCATCACACTTGACTGAGCTTATAGCCAGCTAGTCCCATGGCCTCTAGAAGATAGAGCAGTTAATGTTCCCTTTTATTTTAGAGGATATGTCACTTGTATCGCAGATTTATACCATGATACAGCAATTTTGTCCAAACAGATGGATAATGGTGTCACCAGCAAAAAGCCCTGTTTTTATTGAGTTTAGAGCATATTGTTTAGATAGGGGACTGTGTTGAACGGCTCCGCCAGCCCTTTCTCTCTTTATCTCTCTAATCTTGCCAGTATTAGATTTGATCATTTTTGTTTGAAGGAGGAAAATGTGGCTGTAATGGCTTCCTAATAGCAAACACAGGGGAAACAAATCCAGGGACCCTGTTCTGTAGTGCTTCCATAAGCACCACTGATTTATAGAGGTCTTTATGACAGAAAGGAAAATGATCTGCTGCAGGTATAAATCAGGTGAGGAGTAGGAAATTGAACTTAGATATCATCTTGTCAGATGCTTAATGCTCTTCCTCCTGTCACATTCGATAGGACCAATTTGGAGAATCCTGCAGAGGTAAAAAGAAAACAATTAACAATGACAGTGTGGTAATAGATGAAGCTATAAAATGAACCTGCTGCCTGCAGGATGCTTTGTATGATTTCCACATGAGATAGTGAAGGGCTATGTTGTCGTAGCTCTCCATTTCTTCTCCTCTCTTTTCTCTTTTTGGTTGTCTTTCCATCAAAATATGTTCTAAATGCATTACATACTAAACTATGTAATTTTTTGTGTGATTTGATTGTGCTCTATAGTTGCTGAAATGTTACCCAGCACACGACAGGATTTGTAAATTCAGGATAACCTTGTTTCTATGTTATTGATTCCTGTGGCATGTTGGACCCTTACACTGCGTTAAATGAATCAATATATATACACATTTATACATACGTGTGTCCTCATGCACAAAATCATGCATGCATGGGAACATTAAAACCACTAAGTCTAAAATCAAAATAATCTACAGCACTATAATACAGAAGATTCTGATACTATCCACTTCACTTGCATGCACTCTTTCCAAAAGTTTACTTCTATATTATTCTTCCAGTATAGCATATATGTAGGAAAGTGGATTGTTTGCTGTAATAACTGTCAAACTGCATCAGTGCTCGAACAGATGCCATCGTTCAAGTGGTATAATGAGTTCAAGATAGGACAGAGAATGACAATGCTCTCTGATCCCTGAATGTCACTCTGGTATAAACCACAACACAGCGGTTTATTGCTGGCATCATGCATTCAGCAGCATGCAATGATATGACAGATAGAATGTGGGGGGAAAAAACGGAAGCCCATCCATCTGGGTGTGAAAGTTTAATCTGACTTGAATTATTAATAAAAGAAAAACGAAAACCCTAATTTCTTGAAAGCTGATGACCTTTCGTGGTAAACTTTATCAAGTGGCAATTCAAGCCCAAGCACCTGAAGAGCTTTACAGTAATAACCAGAGAGCCACTCTTTAGGAACCATCACCCCTCGCAGCTCATCAAGCCAAGCGCTTGTATAATCTAATTTGATTTTAATGCTTCTCTGAAGGAGATTGTGCTCTGTGTAATGATGCTGTTGTCAAGAGCCACTGGTAATGTCTAATATCACAACCAAGTTAACTACTTCTGTGACACTCATTGCAGCATTTTTTTCTTCCACATTGTCTCCAGTGCACAATGGCATGTGCTGCATATTTATGACTTTGTTGTTCTTCCTGTTGCTTTCTACTTCATGACTGACAGAAACATGGTAAATGCTTAAAACTCCCGTCCTTATTACCTTTGCCTGATATGGTACTTTTTTCGTATTCAGTACAGTAGATAGAGCATAACGATGAAGGTCTTAGCTGAGATGAGGAGAATTTTGAAGTGCTCACACTCGGGGGCAGCAAATGGAAAAGTGACAAGCCTGGTGCACTTGTCTATTTTACTTATTCTGTGCCTCTGTTTCATATTCTGCCTCGCACCGTGGGGTTATTTTCCTCCAGGGTTCAGGAGGGCACGCTCTTTCATTTCTTCAGAAAATTGTTTCGCAGGATTTCAATCTTTGGCTGCTAGATATGACAAAACACAATATCAAGAACACTTATGTTTCTTATCTGCCATTTTTTCTGGGTATAAATAAAAGATCAGTATAAATTTAAGTCAAGTGGCCTCGAATGCACATGTGAGAGATGAGTATGAAAAGAACTATGAACCTTGGGACAGCACCATGTACATTTTCATCTCTTGCTCAAAATTACCTTGGCACTGGGGCTTTGTGTGTCATTTGTCATCCTTGAAAATCAATTAAGTGTTTCCATGATAGCAATCCAGATGTAATCTTTTGACTGGTTGGACAATCAAGCAGAACCCCGAAAAAAAAAACAAAAAACAAAACAAAAACTAAAAATGTGCCTTTGGATTTTGCATTATGTAAACAGTATTTCTTTGAAATACTCTTTGTTCATATAATAGATTTTGAGATGGTGGTCAATTAGGTGCGGACAATGATAACTACAGTATAAATCAGATAGCTGAAGGGCTATCCCAAGTATTGATTGTACTTAAATAGGCCTTCAATTTGGCACCCGATAAAAATCATCACACCACGCAAATGCTAGTACCAGCGTAACTGCAACCCCTCTAAAGGCATGTTAAACAGTTGAGACCACAATTTTACTCTTCTCCCTGCGATCATTCATCTGTTTGTGAAAGTCTTCATGCATCAAAAACAACGAAAGAAAAACAAAAAACTGAAAGCTGTTACGAAGATTTGATAACCCCACACACAATTTCACTGGCTGATACAATACAAACTGTCATGAAATGATTCAGTGCTTTGGAATTAAAAAGTGTATATATATATATATATATATATATATATATATATATATATATACACATACACACACACGTAATTTTCAAACCACACAGCATCGAGATCTTTCATGAAATATTACTTATGATTCACACACACACACACACACACACAGGCTTTGTATACTGAACAACCTCCCAGTGGTGTGAAAACATCCAAACATCGTCCTATTGATGTCCCATTTTTTTCCCCCCCGTTTGGCTCTTGTCAGAGGTCAACCTCAAACAGTATGCGGTGGAATCAGGCGTTACTGTTGGTGTCAGATTGATGCATTACAAGGCCCGGGAGGTCACGTCTCTGTAAACATACATTATCAAAACCCATAGAAGATGTGGGATGTTGAACTCGCCAATAGTTTACGGTGTATCTTCAGGGGAAAAGGGTCATGTAACGGTAGAAAACAACTTTGTAGCCGCAATGACTTTGCTGTTGCAAATGAAGAGGGTCAAGCAATCAAGACTGGTCAGGCTCTGTGTCAGCACCATTATCTTACACTGTCTGAAATGATCAATGAGCTAAAATAAAATGATCACAAGCTAAAACTGGCCTGCTAATGAAAACGGACTGCTTAAATTTGGGCCTGATTGAGAAGACGGCCAAAGAAGAAAATGGGTACCCATTTAAAATACAACATATACAAGAAGAAACAATACAGGTTAGAGAGATCCCGGGGAGTTGTTTCTCATGTTGTTGCTCAAATGTTAATTTAATGCTGATGTAGAATCACTTTTAAAATACAACAGAAATAAATGGTGCTTTCATAAATATAGCAATGAAGACAAAGTGGTTGTGATTGTGAACACAGATAAATAGATTTTCTCAAACGTTTATTTAATATCATTTATACATACATACATACCGGGAACTTGTTTAGCAAACAGACGCTGCCTTTTAAGACTTAAAACAGCTGAATGACTTCACCGTCTACATGTAAAAACATTTAATAGACAATGTTCTCAAATAGGGACTTGACATATAAAAAGGCACTTCAGTCAGTATAACAGGACTGACAAACCTGTTTTCCTCCTTTAGCAAAAAAATACATAGTGCATGTGCATTATTATTATTATTATCATCATCATCATTCTGGTACAGTGGTAGTGTAAACATGTAAGCACCTCCAAGCTGCAAAGTATTCCATTCAACACTGTCAGAAAAGGGCGCAGCAATATAGAAAAAATATTTATAAATAATTTCCCATAAATAATTTTTCCACAAAATATTTCTGTTTCTGAAGTTGTACCTTGTTAGAATAAAGACAGAAACTCCTTCAAAACCCTGTTAAAAAAAAGAGAGAGAGACTTTTCCTATGCAACACTGAGACAAGCTTAACCCTCATAGCTCTGTTATTGACCTGTAAACATGCTAAAAATATAAGAGTGTTTGGCAGTTGCTATCAAATGCTACTACTATGCAAGTTCAATGTTTAATTAATTACTATTGCAATTTTCAAAAGAAAGAACACTCTGTAAGCTGAAGATTGCATTAACATCTGTTATTGTGCTCTTCAAACTTACGGCATTTACTTGGAAGCTAATCATTTCTACATTTCCTCAATGAAAACAAAAATGTTCCAGTCTGACTTGTGGTGAAATTACCGCGCCGCTGTTTTATTCCACTTCCATGGCAGACAAATCTTGCTCTCCGTCAGATTTCTCAGAGGGCAGGTCTTGCGACTCTGGGGTGTTTTGGCCATCTGATGCAGAACTGGGCTCTGTGGCTGTTGGTATAGCCGGCTCTTGGGTATTTGAACCAGCAGGGACATCAGTAAGCTTCGTGTTCTCTGATAATTAGAAACAGTTATTTCTTCTCTTTTTTTTTTTACGTTTAGATTTGAAATGCATATGAACAAGTATTTTTTTTAAAAGGGTGAAGATAAGAAAATGACTACTACTGTATGCGTACAAAAGAATGCTATTTTATCCATTTTAGATCTGTATCTGTATTAGATTAATTAATTTAACATTTTAGTGTAATACACCTTAATAACTTGATTTACATTTGCAGTTCATTATTACCTAAAACAGTTTGGTTATCATCTGCATCAGTACCAGTCGCCTCTGGTGACATCTTATGGTTACCAGCGACCTCGGTGAGCCTGGGTGCCTGAGGCCTCGTCTTTCTTGCAGGGTTCAAGAAATAACAATACGCACATCGAAAGGCTGAAAAGAAACAAATAAAACCCCACGCATATATTTTATGTAACCATGCTAATACATTGTGAAACAGACATAGATTAATATACATGAATATGAACCAATGGGAAAAAAATGCCTCAGATGCATAAACATTTCAGATTGATGTGTAGCACTACTTTGCATATTCAATCTTGCTTTCTTTTTGCTTACAGGAGTTGGTAGTGGCAGAGGCATTTAAGAGCCATATGATATACTATGCTGCCAAATGCTAGAGGGCAAATGAAGGCACAGTGTTTGATGGAGACTGACAAAGTGTGCTGTGATTCTCAAAGTCTCACCAATATATTCAAATTCTTCTTTTAATGCCATGCCGTTATGGGACAGACACTGCTGACATATGAGAGCGTATCTATGAAGAAGGGAAACAACAACAACAAACAAACAAACAATCTAGTAAGATATTACATAGCATGTGAACAGGCACTGGATAACTCAGTATTACCACTCCTAACACAAATCTACAAAGTAGATTTAAAATTTCCAGATAAAGTAATGTGCAACATAAAAAAAACAACTACAAACTGTAAAAAAATTGTTTTAAAACAGACTATATGATTTTAGCTGATAAAGCTACAACTATTGCAGGCTACTACAAAAGAGTACTATATTTCAGTCAGTGTTGAGCAGCTGCAATGATGGACAAGTTTAAATTAATGTTTAAGGGAAGCATGATCATCATATATTAAAAAGGAGGATCGGTGCAAGAAGAATAAGAGTTGTTTTCAGTTCGCCTTTTTAAGAGCTCTTTCAAGGTTTAATAAACGTAACTTTAAATGGTTTGGCATTTAAAAAAAAAAAAAAAAAAAAAGCAGATTCTGCCTAAAAAATTCATTTACACATTTCAACACAGCTATATTCCGATCGTCTAATATTTATCAAATTAATGCACTTCAGATGTTTACAACTTTTTCATGACATGATACACAGGTTGCATTTACTTTACTGCATTACTGAAGAGACTCATTTTCCCATTTTATTTACCTGTTCTGAGGGCCATCTCCAACAAGATACTCTATGACTCTGTCCATAGCACCTCTCTCCCTTGGGATCACAGGTCTGGCCAGCGGTGGGCCTGGGGGGTGCATCCCTGTTAAAGCATAGCATCTTTGCCTGTTAGATGCACTCTGCAGCTTGGAATGCATACTTCAGTAAACAGGTGCTGCTTACAGTAATAAATCTGTGAAATAGTGTGGTGCACAAACCATGATTAATTTTACAAAAAGCTGCCTCTTTTTCTTAATGTCTTAACACCGGATCGCACTTGCAAAGCACGTCCCGAATCCCTGCTGCGTTGGTGAGTAGTAATTAATATAATCCAACATCAAGAGCAATCATAGGAAGATGACTGGTCATTTCTGTGAGACTTGGCAGAGTCTCAGTATCCTGCTGGTTATTAATTTACCAACATATGGAAACTCTGTGGTGACTCTTTGTATCAAATTGCTTTTCACTTTCAATTTTCAGCAGAAGCAGGTGATAACATCAACTCATGTAAACCATTTGTGAGGTGTTCCCAATGCCAAAGGCAATTTCACTAAGCATTAAAAGACATTTAGTGAGATTCTACCACCATTGCCCAGAGAACAAATGCAGGTCTGGCTAATTAATCATAGTTAATGTAATACTGCATCGTGCATACCTCACAGTTGGCATTCCACATGGCAATTACAGCATACAGCTTCCACTACTCTAGGAGCACATTTTCCTTTACTGTTTGCAGTTATTTGCATTTTTTTTTTCTATTGAGTGGTCAGTCCAGAAATTACTGATATTGAATATTCAATACCCCTATACCCCACAGATGTCTTCCATATAAAACAACTGCTTTATGAGAAATGTTTCATCTATCTTTCTGGTTGTTCCTTTTCAATCTTTAAAAGCAGCCAATGATGATAGATCATATCCTCTTGAGGTAAATATTATACAAATATTATGGTCATAGTAACAAAAGTTATCAATTGCAATCTCAGGCCCAAGTAAGACACTTAGTGGACAAAAGTTAGACCATATAGTTAGATATTGTTATCATACATTTCCACAATTATCCACTACCTTACTGTACAACATACTACATCCTTTCTGACAACACACACCACAGAGCTTTGAACAACTGGGGACAAAGAGCCAGGAAAGAGTAAATCACACCTTAATCGACCACATTATGATCTGGTCCCCCTGTGTGCAGGTAACTCACCGACTCCTGGAACAGGTGTTCCAGGGGTCACAGGCTTCCTCATCAAGCTCTGCTGAGCAGCTATAGCTGACAGGCTCCTCTCTGGGGGTCCACCTGGAGCAGAGTGGGAAGATCTTCCAGGATAGGTGGGCCTGGAGGCAAGAGGAGGGCGGGCAGCAGCTTCGCTTGCAGGATTCACCACCACTGGGGGGGCCTTTGGGATGACATTCCGATGGCGGAGTTCTAACACAGAAAACATTGCAGGATGCTTTAATAGCATAATAGGAAATGCCAGAGTCGAAGTAGGGCAAATAGTATTGTCTCCTGAGAACGTTCAAAACTCACTGCTACCTTGTCCTGGTTTTGGAGTTATCTGAGGAGCAACTGGAGTCGATTCAAGCTCCTTCATACAGAACAGAGGAGTGTACAAGAACATGCTTTAATATAAAAAAATATATATATATAAACCGAACGCAATCAGACAATTTATACAGCAGAGAAAAAAAACAAAAAAGAACTCACAATATTTTTCTTGGAATCAGGATCAAATCTCTCCAGAATCATTTTTGCATTTTTATATGTTTCAGTTTCCATAACTTCTTCAAGCTGGAAATAAATGCAAAAACATTAAGAAATAAACTTAAATTATCTTTTAATTTATTGCCTGAAAGTATTTATCACTGTTAACATATCAGAGTAATCATTTGCTGATCATGTGTGTCATAAACTGGCATTTATAAATACACACAAATATCTTAGAATCACCTTCAATAACATCGCATGTCAAAGTGACTGAGAAAAGAGCCCTTAAAGCAACTTCACTACATTGTACATCTTCATTTAGAGTGAGTACAGAACATTTCTTAATGTTTACATATAATATGAGGAATAATTACATTCACTACTTCGATAATGGAGAGTGTGAAAATCCATCAGCCCTAATTATTGAAAGTTATTAGACTTGACAGAGGATGACAAGCAATTTCTCAGATTTATTTCTTTCCTGTAGTAAATGCAATTAATTAAAGTGACATTAGAAGAGTAGTTTACTGGATCAAGGTTTTGTACCAATCAAATGTTGTCTTCACAGAGCTTAGAGTATCTTACAGAAAATTGCTGAGAAGATAACCAAAACTAATTTTATAAGGCATTAAATGTCAATCCTGGCTTTACGAGTGGACCGTGAAGAATCAAAATTACAATTTTTTTTAAGTGGACTTCAGGCTACAAGTAAAAAAAAAAAAAAATGCCAAACTATATTTAACTCATTCATTGTTTATGTCACATCAAGGATGTAGCAGCACAGGACAAAACCAACTGAGCTGTTCTACTCAATTTCAACTCATATATTCATAGCAGACTTAAGTTTCTCAACACTGACAAATACACCCATCAACCACTTTACAAACTTGTTCAGCTGCTCTTTAACACAAGTATCTAATCAGCTAATCACATGGCAACACCCCAGTTTATTTAGCCATGTAGATATAAAAACCCGCTACATTTCAAACTGACCATTAGAATGAGGAAGAAAAGGGACTTTGAATGCAGCATGGTTGTTAGTGCCAGAGGGGCTGGTCTGAGTATGTCAGAAACTGCTGATGTATTGAAATTTTCCCATGCAATCGCCTCTAGGATTTACACCGCAGTGAATGATATATAAAAAAAGAAAGCGTAAAGGGCCAAGTTCAAATCATCTCCACAGTCACCAGATTTCAATTCAATGGAGTATCTTTGGGAATTGGCTGTAACAAGAGATCACGGTTCTGTAGCCAACAAATCTGCAGTGTGTGATGTTATCATATAAAAATGAATATAAATCTCTGAGAAATATCTCCAGCACCTTGTTGAATCTGTGCCATGAAGAAATGGGGTAGTTGGAAAAGCAAAAGAGGGTCCAAACCAGTACTAACAAGATGAACCTAATGAAATGGTTGGTGGGTAAACACTAAGTGTAAAGAATGTAAAAGCCATTTCACTTGTAGTTAGGGCTGCTCGATTATGGCAAAAATGATAATCACGATTATTTTCACTGAAATTGAGATCACGATTATTTGACGATATTTATTTAACCCTTTAAGACCCAAGTCGGCCAGAGATTATATATTTTTTTTTTTTACATGTTGTAGTGCTATTTGTGGGAGCATTTCAAGTTGCTATACATCAATACAACTGTTATAGCCCATATTTTAATAATATGTATGTATTAAGTCCATAGTAATTACATTAATTGCAAAAAAGTGCAATAAACTAGAAAAAAATTGAAAATCGTTTTTGTTTTGTTTTTTACATATATTTCTACTTGGATAAATTTAAGAGGTTTATCCCTCAAAACTTTAAATACAAAAAAGTTGCAAAAAATAGTTTACAACAACAGGAAATTTATTTTGAGTGTCTTCACAGTTTTATTTTGGAGATACAGCAATTTTTATATACTGCAGGAAAAACAAAAAAATAAACAATCCTATGATGCAAATTTGCAAAGAAAACAGCAGGTGCATCAAAATAAACTATTTCCAGCAGTGCAATTAGAGTTCTAAGCATCACAGAAACTATTCAGAAAAGTCAAACATGACTTATAAAAACACCAGTATAGGCTTTTAAGGCCTAAAAGTAAAAAACTACATTTTCCGCGAAAATGACGTCACTTCCGGTTTCGGGCAGTAAATGCGATAGTTCGCGTTGACGTCTTTTTCAATGTGGGAAGTGTTACGAACAGCTGATCGGCAAAGCGTGTTTCTGGAGTATTATGTTTTTGTTCCTGCAAGCGCTTTTTATGCAATTTTTGCAAAACTTTATGTGGAAGGAAACCGTGACCGAGGACAAGCTGATGGCATAAGATGTAAGTACAACTCCTCTGGTTTCATATGGAAAAAAATTTATTGTGCTAGCTTAGCGGCTTAGCGGGATTTAAAAATAGTTACACAAAACAGAGCTTGCTGCTCTGACCGGCTTTAAAGGGTTAACAATAACAATGTATTGAATAATGACTTTAAAAAATAATATAAAATAGTGTGCAAATACTGATAACAGTGCAAATGTTTGCAATATAAGAAATAAATGAAAAATGTAAACATCTATGTTTAGTGAACTTTGCAGTGTTGCTCTGTGGTGCAGCTACTACACCATAGCAAAGTTTACACACTGTGTCTACTTGATCCACGTCTGACTCCGCGAACCCATAATGTTTCCACACCACTGAAGTTTTTTTTTACCTCTTTTCAACCAATGGCAGTCACTCTTCTCTCCAAATAACTTCTGCTTAGCTTTCCGAGCTTCCCTCGGGTCACACGGAGCAGCGCGAGAGTAAAGCATGAGGGAGGGGCTAATAATCGGCTCAGTCATTTTTAATGATCGTTGAAAACCCAGATCGTAATCGTGATTAAAATTCAATTAATTGAGCAGTCCTACTTATAGTTAAAACTCTAAACCACTGCAAAGATTATAATTACCAATATAAATCACCATCCCCTAAACAGAAAAAAATAAAACACTAACAACAAATAATTGATCACACATTTTGTGGCTTTCAATGATCAAGCCTTTGAAAACTTACATTACACACTTAGGTAGAGTCACAGATCATTGTGCAACGATGCATGGCAATATCTGTTTTGAAATGTGTTTTTGAATTTACGTAACTGATTGCTGACACTTTTGTTAGATTTTTGGAATGTCGCCCGTTTAAAAGATGTTATTAACTTTGGCTGAATACATACAATCTTAGAGGCTTTATAACTACTTGAAACAATCAAAAACAAAAAGCAAATATAAAAATAAATCATCTTCAAAGACAAGCACAGTGAGCCTTGTAATAGATGGTGTTCTCAGGTTCTCTATTGTGCCAAGCCCATCTTCAAAAGCTCCCGAAGAAAAAAGGTCATGTTCAACCTCGCAAAACTTTTTATGAATCATCGACATTATGACAGAATTCACGTTCAAGTTGAGTCAAATAAAATTTAGCACAACAGCATCAGTAAACATAAATCATATCAGGCAAACTTATTATTTTCACTTCATAATTTTCTTCCCAGGCATCCAACAGTGTCTCAATTCTGCACAGCACTGCACATAAAAGTATTTCTGTATTATAAATAAAAACATCACTTACTATTTTCCTCTTTTCTGCTTTAAGATCCTCTAACTTTTCATCTGGAAAGAAAACGTTAGGAAATCCAACATCTGTTTAAACATAAATTTATAAAAAAAAAACAAAAAAAACTTGCACAACAGAGGAAAAAAAACTTACTATTTTTTTCAGTTCTTCTGGAAAAAAACTTTATCAGCAATTTTCGAAGTAACCACACTCTAAACAGAAGAGAAAAAACAGCCATCTCAATAAATCACAATTACAGTTTAGTGAAAATATGATAGATTATCTCTTATACTTACAATAACGGAACTATTAGAAAGGGAAGAGACAATATGAGCCGTCCCATTAACTGTTCGGGCAGATACCAGAAATACACAACTACACAAGTGATCAAGTAGAGAAGCGACGAGTAGAGAAGCAGTCGTCCAACCCATATCTTCAGCTGCCTTTGATTTTTCTCACTATATTCTTCAAGAACCTGTATGCCCTGTGGAGAAAAATGGAAGGATCATGAAAGGATCAATAATAAAAATTAAAAAAACAAAACTGGAGTTTGAACTTACATTTTATATTCAAACTTCTATTAACATATTTATAAAAATAACCATTAATGTTTTCAACATATTTTAACTTCAGTCTCATGTAATGCAAGTCATTCAAATGCAGTTTATATATTTATTAGGAAAATTATTAACATTTTGTTAACGCCATTTCACCTATTTTGGATCATTACTAAAACTGGTTTTCTACATGCCATCAACTTTAAGTTTCAAGCTTTATTTGTCACATACAGATAACATTGGCAATGAAATTCTTAGGCTCAGAGCCCCCTCAATGTTGTACGCAAACTGCTGTTTTTACAACTTTTTACAGAGATGGATGTGAAGAAAAACAAAACAAAAAACTGTTGCTATTTGTGTGGTAATGTTATGACAATACAAGGACACTGTAAAGTCCACTTGTGTCCCAAGAAGGAAGTCATTGTAAATCAGTATCAAGTTATTCTGAGTTGTTGTTGTTGTTTTGAAGTGGGGTTTCATTTACGCAAAACATACATTTTGGTTTATTGTCAGCCAGAAATAACAGCATAAAGCTCACTCTTCAGTTAGCTCATGTAACAGACTCACTGACTAGAAACCCCTCAAAGGCCCACTATGAGCCAGCTATGGCCTTGATTATATATTAACTAGTTCACAACCCAATTTAACATGCACTGAACATTTGGAACCAAGCCCCATCGCCACCATACCAAATACATCTTTTGGAAAACTTGTGCCAAGTTTCCTAGACTTTTAGAATCAATGCAAATGCACACTGACTCTGTCTCTCTGTGGTCTGCTTTTTTTGCTTTCCTCACACCCCAACCAGTAGACAGATTGCCTCCCTGAGTCTGGTTTATCCTGTTAAAAGGTAGTCTTTTTCTTTTTGTTCTCTCCACTGTAGCTAAGTGCTTGCTCACAAGTGATCACTGCATTTCTGCCTTTATAGTGATAAAATAAAAGGCCTCAAATGCCCTTTTGGTTTGGTCTAATATAAATAAAATTGTATTGAAAATTTCACAACAGGCTTTTCCATTACGACTTGGGCATGATCCTGCATTATCTTAATTTAATTTAATAGAAGGTAATATAAATGCAGTAAGATGCTGTGGAAAAACAGCTAGATGCAATCTTGCAGTGGGGAACCATTAGGGTTATAAATACTGGAACAGTTTTATTTTTCTTAGATGCAAACTTTAAGTGCAGAATTTCATCCAACATTCAGCATTTGCATCACTCCCTTTATGATATTTCTCTCACTACATTTTAGCAAATAACCTAAGCTCACCAGACTAAAGAGATGTGTAATCTAACATAGGGTTTAACTGGAAATGAATCATTTGGTCAGAACATGAGTTTTCTCTCACCTCAACCATTATTACGTCACACATAAACAGGTACTTTATGCTTTTTTAAACTGAAATGTGACACCACTGCTTCAGGCTGCTGACTACATATTCTAAAAATAGCTACTGGACAAAAATGGGACCACTCTTGGCCACTATGGTTGCACTGTAACATGTGTGTGTGTCACTCTAAGCACAAGCTGGTCTCACATTTAACCTCACAGTGGTCTGTTTGTGTTTACGAATGTGCTGTGTGCTATATGTCACACACACACACACACGCTCACAACATATATATATATTCTTTCACAGGTGAATAATTGAAGCTAAACAAAAAGCAGCAACACCCATTGCATTGCAACTTCAATGTCATTGATGTCTTTGTGACAGGAAGATGTCATCATGTCCGTGCTCCAAGGACAGGATCTTTAAATAGTCTGACACTGGCTGCAATGCAGAAGAGCAGTAAAGCTCTATCACTTAGCAAATAAGGAGCTGCTATGGCAGTCACTGAAGGTCGGTGCTTATACAACACATTTAAGTCATTTTTTCTGCATCAAAATCTGTCTTGATTGAGCATAAAAACCAATTGTGCAATAACCAATATTTATCATAGATTTGCATTAATAAAAGACAGGAAGTTCATATTGTAGCTTGAAAGAGTTTGTTTTTTGTTTTGTTTTTTAATAGGTTAAGCGTACCTTGTCAATTCCTTCCAAAATCTCCACAGTGGATGGTTTCGCCTATAAGACAAAAAGTTTGAATAAGAGGTATTGTACAATTACGATTTCCAAAACAATAGCGCTCTTTGTGAGGAACTTTAAAAAAATAAAAAAAATTTAAAAAAGAGAGAGAGAGAGAGAGAGAGAGAGAGAGAGAGAGAGAGAGAGAGAGAGAGAGAGAGAGAGAGAAAAGATCTGGAAACTTCCTTTTTCTTCTTCCTACTTTTGTACGTGCATTATGTGTGTTATTCTATTACTAACAGGCTACCCTGATCATGCAAATGTGCATCATGTCATGCCAACTAGAACACAGATGTACTGTTTAGACATACAAAATTTATGTAAATCTATCCAACCATGAGATCATTGCTTGTGTATTACGTTTGGTGTGGTAGAAGTGGTGCCTGTTAAAGTCATGCTTCCAAAGTAAGAGTTTACTGAAAATGATTCAAAACTATCAAAAAGCAGAAGTAACACTAACTAACTGCACTGTAATTTGTTTCACATGACATGGTTAATAAAGGTTTGAATACAAACCCTCCACCGTGAGACCGCAGCCCCCATGTTGATGAAGAGGAAGGAGTGTAGGTTACTCTGTTACTGGGACCCTCCTCTGATGCCGTTTCACAAATTACCTCTCCACCTGTTGACAGCAGTAATGAGTTGTGAATACACACTCGGTTGCCAATGTATTAGGTACATTGTGCAACAACTGCCGCAGTATAATACAGCATTCCCGAAATAAATCCAGAAGTTTTAATAATACTTTTTCTGTGAGGCTCATTTTTAGTTAAACTGTAGAGCTATAAAGCATGTACTTCTGTATATGTATGTGCAACAGCAGCTCCAAACAATCACAGAGGAGCGTTCACAGCTTCAGCGGCTCGTTAACAGCTATAGGTACATGTTTTGACTGACGTTTAGAAAACATACACCAATCCTCTTAAATCACCTGTAAAACACACTTAAACGCTTTTTATTAAACTTCATCAGTGACTAAGCTGAAGTAGGTTGTCCTTGCTAGCTCAAATTAGCAAACCTAAACAACTTTCCGGAGGCGTCAGCAAGAATCGAGCTGACGTTAATAGTTATCTCACAGGTTTTTTATATCGCTTTTTTCAGCCAACATGTACTAAATAGCCTATAATAAATGAATACACATATACATATACATTAGCTTTGAGGTGTTGCAGCTAAGTTTGTGTAATCGCTAGCTTGCAGGGCTAACACTACTGCGCCCTGCAGTTCACCGAGATAACTAAAGCAAGGTCGCCAAGTTTCGCCAGAGTTTGTACACACAAGCGAGGCCAAATTATAGAAGTGCTAAGTGAATGAATAACAGCTCCGTGTTTTGACAGAGACTGGTGTACTTACCTTGAAAGTTGTGTTGTCCTGTTTCAACAGCCTGTGGCAGTCGCTCCTGTCTTTGCACGGAGGGTGTGTGAGCCAAGATGGGGGAGTGTCCACTCGAAGAGCCAGCATGGAGCATGAGCACACCGGGGCCTTCACGGGAGTTTGGTCTGTGGCTCATGAAGCCTGGTACAAAGTTGTGAGAAACTCAAACTAATTTTAATTTTAGACAAATATAACATGAGTTAATACAAAAATTAAGTTCTTAAATAATGATTTCATTTATTAACAGGTGGGGGAGGGGGTTAGGGTTAGTAAAATCTATCTGGTCTTATGGGAAAATGTAATTGCCCCCTAAACCTACACTAAGTGGTTGTTCCAGTCAAGTGTTTATGATAACTGGCAATGAGTCTTTCACATGGCTGTGGAGGAATTTTGGTTAACTATCTTTTGCATAATTCTTTTTTGTAAGTCAGCCACATTACAGGGTTTTCAAACACCAACGACCTGTTTGAGGTCATGCCAAGCATCTCAATCTGACTTGAGTTAGGACTTCGACTAGGCCGCTCCAAAACCTTCATTTTGAGGCGGTTCAGATTATTGTCCTACTGCACAACCTTGGGATTCAGGACTTTTTTTCTTCAGGATTTTCTGGTGGAGAGCAGAAATCATGGTTCTGTCAATCACAGCAAGTTGTTTAGGTCCTGAAACAGCAAAGCAGCCCCAAACCATCACAAAACCATTACCATGCTTGATTGTTGGTGTGTTAGTTTTGGTCACATGTAACAGGACATAAACTTTCCAGAAAGTTAAAGATTTGTCTCATCAGTCCACAGAATAATTTCTCTAAAGGTTAGTCTTATGTTCCTTCCTGGGAAGGTTCCCTGCTGCTCCACGAATTCTTCATTTGTGGATAATAGTTTTCGCTGTGGTTCTGTGGAGTCCCAAGTCCTTAGAAATTGCTTTGTAATTACTTTTTCACATAGGACCAAGTAGGTTTAAATAAGTTTCCCCCTTAATAAATAACCATTGAAAAACTGTATTTTGTATTTATTCTGGTTATCTTTTGCTAATATAAAAAATATGGGGTTTTTTTGTTATTGATCTGAGACATCTAAGTGTGAGAAGATCAAGCAAAAAAAGAAATTAGGAAGGGGACAAATAGGTTTTCATAGCACTGTACATTTTACTGTTACCCTTATAACTAAGCTATGTACACCCGGTACACATATGCAAGAGAGAATTAATTCCCCCTCTAACGATTTCTTGATTTCAGTGACAGACTGAATGGTAAAAACTGAGCGTGTGATCCAGCAAATGAAGTAACCCGTCTGACATGCACACGACATGAACATAATGCTGATACTGGATAGTGTATCGATATTAGTAGTACTTGCTGCTCAGTAATTGCAACGTTAAATACAAAATGGTTATTGTGCATGCACTGTTACATTTTTATGCCGTAAATATATATCTCCAGGTAAAACTGTCTGCCAAATTAATGTAATGTGCTAGTGGTTCTCATGCTATTATAAAGTACAGATTTTATAGTAGGTGTTAACAGTTTTTACAGTGTTTCACTGTGCAACAAAGGTTTTTTCAAATGCAAAGCAAGCATTATATTTATTTAGTTTGTGCAATATGTTCCCATATACCCTTCAACAAACATTACAAACTGCCAATAGCTGAAAATTCCCATGTTTATATTTTCGTTTGTGGTTGCACATAAAATTACCAATATAGCTAACTATATAGCTGTGATATTCATTAGTGGGAATGTGAACACAGCACTAGCCTGAGGGTGCTCAATAAAAGCTAGAGTGGATAAAAAATGCCCATTATTTGCTGAAAACAAAGATGAAAAAGTGGAATTAATTAAAGAAAAAAAAACATGTTCCAGTACTTCCAGTAAGTACATTATAAATTGCTTTGATGGCAGACACCATGCCGTTTCTGTTTAATTCATGAAAAAAAAAAACTGCTTTGAAAATCATCTGTAATTCATTCACTGGGGGGAAAAGAGGTAAAAATGTTTATGATTTTTCATCATTAAACTTTGTTTTTTCCATCCTTGGGCAGCCTGTACAGAGCATGTGAAAAAATATAAGTTTGCTTTCACTAATTGCTATTTAAATACTGATTTAGTTGCAATGAAAGGAATGTGCACCCAAGTTTATTTTAATGTCAAGTTTATCTTGAATGCCAGTTAGATTGCTGAAGCACCACAATTAAATTAATGCATGCAGAATTTATTGGAAAGCCATCCAAGAGTTTTTGAGACATTTCAGTCAAAGTCAAGTATGGTGGTTTCACAGAAAAGACAAGTGAATTTTTACTGATATAAAGATTGATCTAAAACAAAGGAAAATGTTGCCATCATTCAACAGTTGATGAGTTCACTTTGGAGTGAAGTAATGGGCAGTAAGTAATCATGTGGCCAAGCTGTTGTTACTGGAGTTAATTATTTATTTATTTGTATATATAGGTGCATGTTTGTGAGAGTGCCCATATGGAAAATATATAAATCTTATAAAGTTTGTATCTGTCTTGTGTGAAACTTGTATGAAAAGCATACAAGAGTGAAAACAGATATAAGATCCCTTGAAAAATTATATAAATGAAACTTGTATGTTTTGGATACTTACTAAAACAATACATGAAAGTAATGAGAAAGTGGCCACTTTCACGAGTAAATCAAATAAGCCTTATATGATTCACTATATGAAGTAGGCCACATCTTATGCAAGTAAGTCTTTTATAAGTTTTTTTCTATTTCTTTTCCATATGGGTGAAAAAGAAGAAAGAAAAGCTGGTGGCCGAAATGGCTGAAAGTCAATTACACATCTCCCAGGCCACTGCCTGACCAAAGAGACTTTCAGCATTGCGTTTTGGGTCTTCGGTCTCTTTCCCTGGAGATGCATTAGTTGTCCAAACTGTGGCATTCACTCATTCTGGACAAAACTAACAGATATGTGCTTAGACTAACATGATGGAAGAGTTGATAATTACAATGGTGTCTTAAAATCAGCGTCTTGTACAGTGCTTTCAGAGATCTTTTGGGGGAGATAATAATGGTGCTGCATGTAGATGAGCTACAAAATGATGGAAATTAAATTTAAATGGCTCACGTTTTCCATTAACCATGCTCTAATTAAACTTTGATGGGATGCACTGGTTTCCAACACAATGTGACCTGAAAGTTCTGTATACACTTGTATGCCCACTTTCCAATAAATGGATTAGGCACAGAGGCTTGTCATTTGTGGGGCTTCTAGGATCCTCTGTCTAGACCGAGGAACAAGTACACTGAATGCATGTTAGATTTATGTATTTATTTTAAATATACTGATTTTTTAAATATTCATTTAGCTTTCCAGGCTTTAATGAGATTATATAGAATGTCTATAAAAAAAATGACATGCCACCATGTTTTCACCAGCTGGTTTGTGAGCTACCATTTTTGAAGCTTTGACCTGAGCAGTTACATATATACACAATCTAAATTTAAAACTGAGGGACATTAAACACTCATACGGTAGTGATTTGTCCAACATAAAGTAGAACTTCTTCAGTAAAACCTGACATTGGTGACAGAGCCCTCATCAGAAGTGTTAGAATGGCCAATAGTGGCTGAATTAAAGTAGCAGGCCTGAGGCAGAGATAAGGTGCAGTCAAACCAAGTATTGGTCTGCACCAGTAAAGAACACACAAAATAATAACGAAATAAAATAAAGCGATGCTGTGCACAGGTGGCACTTGTTTTCTGCAGCCTCTGATGTTAACTGGCAGCCTTTAATAGACTGCTACTAATTGAACCCCAAGCCATACCACTGTGTATTGTTACATGCTGAACTAAATCAATCAAATGGCCTAACCAAACTTGCCATGCTAATCTATATTTCAGTTCCTAGACCAGAACTTCACCAGTACAAGCTGGGAAGCTACCAACAAGAAAACACATACAGAAAATCTCAATTTCAAACATAAAAAATTCCTTTGTGTGACTATATTCTTTTTTACAAATAGTATCAAAGTCACCCATGTGTAAATACATGCTTTTTATCTAACTGATGAAACTTACATCAGCTAGATAAAACCCCTTCCTGCAGAGGGGTGGACTTCATTCTGCTCTTTGTTTGCCTTTCTTTATTACATGGAGAAAGGCAAACAAAGGGTTGTTTTGTCATATACTTCTGTGCAGTCAGAGTTCCATTTGCAACTTTAAACTAAAAGTAATTACAGTTCTTACAGGCATATTGTATATGGCTGTAAGACATATACAATATGCCATTACTACCAGACAAGACTTGTGATATAAAGTCTTGTCTGGTAGTAACTCTGCTAAGGTACTTTCTATAGACCCTCTAGCCAAGACTGTGGCAAAATTTGACTTAAGGCTTCTATATAGACTAGACTATATATTCTAAATTTCTATAATGATGATGACAGCAGTCAAGAAACCTCATGTGGACCAGGGATACCGGGTCTTACCCTGCAGCCAGTTCTGGGGCAGGGGCTTGTTTGAGAGTGTCCGATGCTTTGTTGACTGGGCAGAAGTTGAAGGTGGAGGCCTTGGTGGTTCAACTCCCCTGCTGCTTAAACTGGTTTTGGTGACATTGAACATCACTTCTCTGTTGGAGAAGGATCAAGTAGACAGCGGGGTCACCTCAATGCACATCATGAGTTTCCTGTAGAGGGGTGGACTTCATTCTGCTCTGGAGTACGCCATGGTTAAAGGTTCTGAGCAGGATGAGTATGCTTACATCCCACAAACACAGAGCAAACCCCTGTATGCTGAGGTTTTCCACAGTACAGGGTGGGCCATTTATATGGATACGCCATAATAAAATGGGAATGGCTGGTGATATTAAAGTCCTGTTTGTGGCACATTAGTATATGTGAGGGGGCAAACTCCTCAAGATGGGTGGTGACCATGGTGGCCATTTAGAAGTCGGCCATCTTGGATACAACTTTTGTTTTTTCAATAGGAAGAGGGCCATGTGACACTTCAAACATATTGGTAATGTCACAAGAAAAACAATGGTGTTCTTGGTTTCAACGTAACTTTGTTCTTTCATGAGTTATTTACAAGTTTCTGACCACTTATAAAATGTGTTCAATGTGCTGCCCATTGTGTTGGATTGTCAATGCAACCCTTTTCTCCCACTCTTCACACACTGATAGCAACACAGCAGGAGAAATGCCAGCACAGGCATCCAGTATCCGTAGTTTCAGGTGCTGCACATCTCGTATCTTCACACCATAGACAATTGCCTTCAGATGACCCCAAAGATAAAAGTCTAAGGGGGTCAGATCGGGAGACCTTGGGGGCCATTCAACTGGCCCACAATGACCAATCCACTTTCCAGGAAACTGTTCATCTAGGAATGCTCGGATCTGGCACCCATAATGTGGTGGTGCACCATCTTGCTGGAAAAACTCAGGGAACGTGCCAGCTTCAGTGCATGAAGAGGAAAACACATCATCATGTAGCAATTTCAAATATCCAGTGGCCTTGAGGTTTCCATTGATGAAGAATGGACCCACTATCATTGTACCCCATATACCACATCAAACCATCACTTTTGTTGTTCCAACAGTCTTGGAGGGATCCATCCAATGTGGGTTAGTATCAGACCAATAGCGGTGGTTTTGTTTGTTAACTTCACTATTCACATAAAAGTTTGCCTCATCACTGAACAAAATCTTCTGCGTGAACTGAGGGTCCTGTTCCAATTTTTGTTTTGCCCATTCTGCAAATTCTGTGCGCCGATCTGGGTCATCCTCGTTGAGATGCTGCAGTAGCTGGAGTTTGTAAGGGTGCCATTTGTGAGTAGCTAATATCTGCCGAAGGGATGTTCGACTAATGCCACTCTCCAGTGACATGCGGCGAGTGCTACGCTGTGGGCTCTTGCTGAATGAAGCTAGGACAGCCACTGATGTTTCTTCATTGGTGACAGTTTTCTAGCGTCCACATTTTGGCAAATCCAACACTGAATCAGTTTCACGAAACTTAGCAAGCAGTTTGCTGACTGTAGCATGGGAGATGGGTGATCTTGTAGGAAATCTGCTGCAATGACCCGGTTACTGCGTTCACCAGATATCAACACAATTTCGATCCGCTCCTCACGTGTTAACCTCTTCAACATGTCAATGGCTGTGAACAAAGAGAAACTTCTAAATAACTCATGATAGCATAAATTTACGTTGAAACCAAGCACACCATTGTTTTTCTTGTGACATTACCAATAAGTTTGATCTGTCACATGGCTCTCTTCCTATTGAAAAAACAAAAGTTGTATCCAAGATGGCCGACTTCTAAATGGCCACCATGGTCACCACCCATCTTGAGGAGTTTGCCCCCTCACATATACTAATGTGCCACAAACAGGACTTTAATATCACCAGCCATTCCCATTTTATTATGGTGTATCCATATAAATGGCCCACCCTGTAGATGGAAAAGTTTTTTCCTTGTGCCTTCAAGTCAGAAAACAGTTCATCACTGTTGTTAGTGCTTGTTTCTATGAACAACAGGTCAGTTGGATACTCAGATGGAGTCCACTGGGGAGCTGGACAGTGCACCAGAAGGGACGCCATTGTTCTACTGGGGGACAACAATTTTGTGACAATACTAGTGTAACCTAGAGGGGGTATGACTGGTAGGAATGGGCTGCTTGATAAGAAACTGGAAGCGTTCATATGTGCACTTGGCTGCAGGTTAATAACAGATTTTGCCATTTTTATCATCAGAACTGTGATCACATGTCTTGAAAACTTGAGGTGAAGAGAGGAGCTGAGCTGTCAACTGATGAGAAGTATCAGGTGGTGGGGAAACTGGAATATTCCTTGTGTGCCAAAATATGTAGTGAGGGTATGCTGGGATCATCTTGAAGAGGCCCTGGTCAAGAGATCTTTAGCTCATATATCCAGTAGTGCTTTGACAGCATACTGAGAGGGAAGCTGTCAACACTGAGTCCAAGTGGACAATGTTCCATACCTACTTTGCTGTAGTGGTGGAAAATAGAGATAACCCACGTAAACATGTGGAGAACATCCAAACTTAGGTGGCATCGCACTGAGGAACCTTCTTGCTGGGAGGCAACAGTGCTAACCACTACATCACCATGATGCTCTGCACTGGCACTGAATTGTGAAACATTTAATGCTGTGAGGAGGCATAAATAGTATATTGATATCAATCTGGTTTGGTTTCAAAGTAAAAATCTCATAACTCCAACATGAACGATGGATTTGAAAACTGAGCCCCATTCCATTTTACATTTAGTCAGGAATATCCTTTCCACTCTAGTTTGTCATACATTTGTGGTGCATTCCATTTACTTTGGAAGTTGGCTGCCAGAGCTGGGAATAATGTCACCCTAGAGTTGACCATGTTCCAGTAGTAGTAGTAAGAAAAGCAAGAAAAATTGGATTTATTTTGGTCTTTAACCAGGTACCATTCCTCTATCAATATCAATACAATGCAATGTCTGTTTTTTCTGCAGTAACTTCATAGAGCCTGGTCAGTGCCCTGTGCATGCTTGGTTTGGGAAATCAGCTATGCAGGTCAAAGAAACCTTTTTCCATGCTAGCAGTAAAAATGTTAATTTCTGACTGGTAAGTATGTTAACATACAATTCTTAAACACTGTTATTCTTTTGGACTATTTTGGCCTTAAATGTCATTTTGGCTAATTGCAGATTTTGACACTCAGATTTCAATCTTAGCTACTGCACTTATAATATACTAGCTAAAGTAACTGTAATTTAAATTCATGACGTAATCATAGCTGTAACACACACTTTTAAATGATGTAGCATTAAGTGTATTTATTGCCATATTGAGGTAAGATAGGTAAGATAATTTGTTCTGGGCAGTGTTTCACAATTATCTAAGGTATTGCATCACATAGGCAAATACTTTGTTATATTCAGAAGTCACAGTAGTAACCAAAGCCACAGTTACAGCTAAAACTGCAACTGTTGTTGGAGCAGCAAGTTGTGTTTTTGTGCCAGTTGCTCAGCAAGCTATAAGTTAATAATAAGTGCTGACAGAGTGACAAGAAGTGTCCCTTTTGAGACTTTTTCCATTTGCAAGCCACAAATAGTGTATTCTTTGCAACCATTGGCACCTGTAGCTGAATTACTGGCAGACATCCATTAACTGAATGGCCAAAACAGATATCATATGCTATAGCTGCAAATTTCCCAAACTGTGCATCAAAAGAAAAGTTGACATCTTGTCTATAGCTTTTATATCAGTTTATCTTTCATTAAGTTAATGTTGTGTAAGACTTACCTTCCCTTAAGATACTTAATTCCAATATTTAATTCCCAATAAGATATTTTATCTCTGTCTTTATATTTGCTTATTGTCTCTCTATATCAGTCAGAATTTTATTTAATTCAGCTAAAATAACATGTGAGGAACTAACAACAAAGGCTCAGTATCCTGATATGCCAGCAACTCTTTTATTATCTTCACTTTATCGGTCTCTTGTCTGCTCCACTCTGTGTGTGCATTTTTATCAGATTGTATTTTTTTATTATTTAAATCAAGCCTGATGTCGTCCACAAATAAGAATGATCTGCTGTCTTTTGTTCACAGTAAACAATATAGCTTATAATTTTTCCAGTGGTATTGGATTGATACTTACTACTGGCTTATAGCCAAAGACAAGGTGACTGTATCGATATCTGGACTAAAATTTTGGATCCATGCTTCCCTGATAGTGGGATTTAGTGCATCACAGTGTATTTTGTATTTTGAGGGTACCAGTAACATGTTCCTTTTTAATAGGTCACAAAAGAGCAGGTGTCGGGATCAAATATGAGATGAAGTTAATCAGATCTGTGACTACCATAGACATACTGTATATACTGGATCTGGCTAAGTGTGAGCAAAATCCTTTCTGTGTTTTTATATGAATATCTGAACAGGACCTCGCATATAATGATGTGAAGGAAACAATTAAGGAATCATCAGAAATATTATTATTTGCGTAACTAATTTCATTACAATCTGTGAAAGATGCAACACGTACATGTCACACAGAGCATCAGATTTTTTATGGTACTCTATATAATAAGAGGTTTACCAAGGACATAAGATATTTAGCTTGATACACTGGTTTAATGTTACTCAGAAAAATTAGAGGGAATTAAAGCTGACCACTGCTGTTTGTTGTTAAAGACAATTGTAGGGGTAATTCCTGGATTATCTAAATGTGATGGCACAAGCCACACTAAAACCAGTTGTATGGGGCCAATAGTTAATAATACAATTAATCAGAAATAAATACTGTGCTGAAAATTATCTTAGATAACATTGGCCAGAATTTTTGAGCATTTAGTCAGTGGCTTGTGCTGTATATAGAGGGAATTATGTGCGACGTTTTACTGCATAAGTCTAAAGATAATTGTGTATTTGAAAAACAAAACAAAAAACTCCTTCATGCTGACTGAAGATCCATGTAGATTCAGTTCTTATTCAAAAGTAGCAATTCTACAGTGTAATAATAATCTTCTAGAAAGTTTCCACTTAACAAAATCATAAATACAATAGTATAAGCGTTGAAAATGTTGAAAATATAGGCATTTACAGTAAAGACACTCATTATGCAGAACAGCTATATAGAAATCATTTATATGATATTATTCAGTCATCTACTAATACATTACATAAACATTAATGCCCTTATGTTCCACTTTTATGTTGAAACTGGAGCAATTTTGTATTACTTCATGCCTTTTTGTGTTTAATCTTTAGTAACATTGCATCAGTTATATACAGCAAAAACAAAAACAAAAAACAACTATAAGTAACAATTTTTACAGCAAAGTAAAGTGGAGTATCAGAATATTTATACACTTAAAAATGGAAAAACGTTCACTGATTCAGTGGCTTTGGGATGGAGGGAGCACTCTATATTCCTAGAAGTGTGGGCTGGGTGGGGGTGAAAGGGCACCCCCAGCTCCTTTTAAGACACGCCCCTGGAGAAAGCTATCAATTTACAGACGTTTAATGACTACATGTATATGACACTAGAACCACTGTGGGTAAAGTATCTCCCCAAATACACTTTCTCTGGTGCTGACTCTTCATTGTTGTGTTACTAACCCCGTCTGTTTGAGGTTTTTATCTTCCATTTACTGTTTCTGTGGCACTCTTTAAAATTGTAGCCAATTCATTTAAATTTCTGCTTTGTATTCCTGCCTCTAAGTAAGTACAAACTGACGGGTCACTCTGTAATCAACTCAAAAAAAGAAAATAATACAGTGTATTTTATACATTCACGCAGAATGTTTGTAGAATACGCGCGTCCTCTTTCACTTTTTATTTCGGCTTTAACGTGCTCGGGTTCCAGCGGAGAAGTTATCAGCGCAGAGAGCAATTTTCCCATGCAAAAAAGCCCAAAAATTAAGTGTACACTTTTTTTTTATTATCGTCGTGTATAGATGTTCCAATGATGGAACTATACCGCCAGTCAAAATATTCATGCACTCAGGACGGGTTTTTTTTTGTGTTTTTTAAAATATTTTTTGCATCCCCGGAGACTTTCAATATATCTTGTTGCTTCATGTTTGGTCACTCCAAAAAGTACGTTTTGGAGAAGCATACTTATTTGAGTATTGCAGCAGAAACAAGTCTACAACACGCTGTCTATACTGAAAACACTGTTGAAAATAACTGGTCTGCTCAAAGGAATATTTATAATCTGACTCCGGTCAAATAGACCTGAAACTAGTCTAGATTAGCTAGGGAACCAATATTGGTACCAAGGCAGCAATTTCAGTGAGTGGAAATTCCGTTGTGTGCTACTTAAAACACTGGGACACTTTCCCACAGAACATTACAAAAACAGGGGGGCAGTGTAAATCTCAGTGAGGCTAAGATGGAACAAATTTGAAAATCGTGGAAATGATGTTAACTCTGTATTTACTCTTAGAACCATATTTTGAACAGTATTTAATATCATTTTTAATACAGCATTTTGTGAACTGCTTTGGGACTCCTGACAACAATATAACCATTTTAGGTCGCAAACAATTTTAATCCATTGTAATTGTATCTTAACCTGTCTATTTCTTGGTCTTTACGTTGACCTTGCCCCACCTTAACCCAGCTCCTTTACCCAGATAAACAAATAAATAAATAAGTGATGAATTTGTGACTAATTTGATGAGATGTAATGCTTTTTCAGTACCGGGAAAAAGGGTTTAAAATAAAACGCTGAATTTCTTTTCCTAATAAATCGTGTTTTCCACACATGGTTTTTAAAAATGCAACACTACAGGCTTAACAGACCTTTCAGAAAAAAAGAGTGGCAATTTGGAGTACCACCTTAACTAGAACCAGAGTGAAGAACCACTGAAAGAATCACTCTAAAACCTATAAAAGCAATTTCCAAAAATAATTGAGAACATGTTTCAATACATATGCATGAAAAGGGGATTTTCCATACGACCGACTCACATGTTCATGTAATTGATTGAGGGGATGACCCGCTATATTAAATGTTATTTGAGAACCATCAAAACGCGCAAAATTGCAAATTACCCAGCTTGTATCTGAATTAATACCCCATTCATCATCATTATGAGTTGATAAGTTAATTTAACCATTTCATTCTGTCTTAATGAGCTATAGTTGAATTAATGCCATGTAATATATGAAAGTAACATTTGAACAGAGGCAATGATTTGAGACAAACAGAGCAGAGACTACTTTAGAAGCATAATGGTGGCATAAATCTCATCAGGCTCCCGTTTGTGGTGTGCGTTTAATCCAAGAGTTTGGAGAAATATGTTAGCTAAATATGAAAACGTCTACCTCAAAGATGCTTTTTGGTTGTTGCTGTCTTGATAGGTTTCGCCACCATTTTAAATAATAGCTGGGAAGTCACTTTTACTGTATCATATATGTTTTATATACGCTCAGCTGGAGTGCACGCTACAATGGACTCGGGTTTATGCTTTTAAACCTACAATAGTAACAAAATAGCTGTTTTAGTTCCCAGTTGGCTCACTGAAGACCCAGCTGAGCTGCCAGTCCGTTATGTGGCGTTGAACGACTATTTGACCACAGGGCCGTGTGTTGTCTTCTAGTTCCACCTTAAATGCGTTTTGGCCCCGCTTGCTCCCTGTAGTTTAGGTTTTTTGTCCTCCCGCAGCAGCTGTCACCCTGCATTACTCGCAGTCAGCTAAATGAAACATTATTCTAAACATATGCATCGTAATCAGTCCGGTCACACTTACAAGAACACGCGTTAATAAGGCAATCAATCACTCTGGAACAAGCAAGTTGTTCTGTAACAGCTCATAAACAGTGTGTAATGAAGAATTGGAGGTTAGCATGACACGGCGCTGATCAGATAATCAATGTCAAAGATGCGATGAATGTCAGTAAATGTAGTTTTCATGTCGTTTCTATAAAATCCTCAATTTACAACAAGCAGTTCAATTACCCTGAAAATACAGTCAATTAAATAGGGGTGATTGGACAGTAGCTGCAGGATCATCGATCTTTGCATTTCTATTTCGCTGGTGGACATTTTAATTTGGTTTTTCTATTAGCACTGAAATAAAGAAAATATAAAATATATTAAACAACCCAAAAGATTTATTTTCTTGTCAAAAACCATTCAGTGAAGGTGACAGACAGTCCTCTGCATTATGATGAATTCTCTTTTTCTGTCTTGCACATTGGATACAAAACTAATCGTGTTATTGTGGACAGTGTTTTTCTGGCCTCTGTCTTTTCCTTTTTACACCTCCATCTATCTCAGTGCCTTTGTTGCATGGGTTGCAGCCCTCTCTTTAGTAAAGAGCAAGTAAACCTGGTGATATATCACGCCCATATTTGCTCCCCTAATCCTATTTCTTTAATGGGGACGTTCAAAAAAGCAACTTATCTTGAAGTCCCCTGGGGGCATTCTGGTGTAGGCTATATTTAACCAAGTGCAATTAACGACAGTATCAGCTTGTATCATTTAGAGGTAATGTAAAAATAATGGTAAATTATAGGGCCGGAATGACCCGTGATGGCAGGCCTCATATTCCCTGTAGCTTTCCACGTATTTTTAATTAATGTTAGACTGGGTATAGATATGGTGCAGCGGCACTTAAATAAGCCTGTGCCTTCAATGTCGCTATAAGCATACGCAGAAAAAATGTTTACATTATTTTAAGCAGTTAAATTCAAAATTAATCATAATAATTTGTAGCATCCAGGGTTACAATTATTTTTTAAAAATGTGTCATTCATGTGAAGAAACGGAAATGTGTAAAGACTTTTTTTATTTACTTTCCAAGAACAAACACGATCAATAAATAACATAATTTACATTTCATATTGCACATTTTTTTCAAGTTAAAATATTTAAATTCATACAGTCATTGATATTTTAAATACAGAGATATAGAGTTATAACAGAGACCATGGGGACAAAGGCCAGTAGATTTTTCCATTTAATTTCAGTGCCCGTTTATCAGCCCTTCCAAGCCTCTTTTGAGTGGATCATAAGAATTTTTCTCCATCTCTATAGTAAATGTATAAATTTGCACGAAAAAACAAACAAACAAACCCCCAAAACAGGTCATGAGTTTGGACCATTGGTGAATTTACAAGCCAGTTTGTTGGCTATGGGATCCAGTGTTTTAACATTTAAAAAGAAACATTCAACAAGTCACAAAATAAATTAAAAAAAAGTTTTAAAAATAGCCTACCATCCACATTTCGTGGTACATTTTTCCGGATCAATATTTCAGTTTTAAGCTATCAGTAGGACTATTTGGAAAATATTTAACGATTTACAGTTCACATGTTTTATAATTAACATATTGGTGATGTCCCAACAGGAACAACTAAAATGCACATAGCCATTTTACAGGCGCAGACAGATTGTAAAGCCAGGCTATTTTATCTGAACTCTCGCCTTGCTCCGTCCCGTCATTGTGGGTGAAGAGGTCCTATAGGGATTAGATAGCCCACGTATGAAAATACTGGATTGATATAATGAGGTGCAGCAATGCAAATAAAAGAGACTGATATATCGAGGTATCTGCCATTATCAGAAAAAATCAAAGGGTCCTGGAAAGCTACTTTGTGTGTAATATTTTATAACCGTCCATGTGTCAGATACAGCATCCTCATACAGTGCGTTCTGTGTGCCAGGACTGTCGCTTTGTTCCAGGTCTTTTGTATGTCTAATGACTTCCCTCCGCGGGTTGTTAGCACTTGACAGCGGGTCTCAAAACGAGGAACTTTCTTACAGTCATGTATTCAAAGGAGCTCCATCTAGGTACATGATTGGCAATTTTTGTCATGATCCTCTCATTATTAACATAAAACTTGACGCGAAAGACGCGGTGCAAAATTATATGCACCTTCTAGCTGATTAGAGGTGTCCCTATAGAGCCGAGGCTGGGTGTTGGAGAAGCTATTGCTGCCAAAATCTCAGTCTATTAGACCTATAGTGAAGAAAGATATGCTGCTGGGCAGAAAAGTAGACCGTCTGCTATATCTAAATTTAGATAAGCATGATTAGTTCACATTTTTATCCGAAAACTAAAGGAGCCGAGATAGCCAAGGCTGGGTTTGTCACACAGAGTATTGGACATTTAAGTTGAAGTTTATGTTTTCATTTGGGGAAAAAATATAAATATGATACATTTATTGAGGCAGTGGGACATTATTAAATAAAAAAGCTAAAATGTTTTTTTCTCCCCTCAAATGTGTAAATTAATCCAGTAGCTCCCGTAAAAATAGTTCAACACACGACCATAAGCCTTTAAAAAAGTTACTAGCTGCAAAATTTTCAGAGTTTTGGGTATCAGTGTTTGTTTTAATAAAAACAGTCTCTTCCAGTTGAATCACTTTTAGACTTTTAATCTTCGAGTGTCGGTGTGTTTATGATACCGCCTAATGCATCGCCCAGGTGGGACTCCCCATTTAAAGTAGTAGGCCTAATACCCCCACCCCACCCCTAAAAGTAGGACTGGAGCAAAATAGGAAACGGTCGCGTTGGCTGCGTGATCAGTTATCTGTTAAGTGAAGTTTCTTCTCGCTGGTCTGGTGACGGGACTGAAGTTTTACTTAGAACCGCAGCAGAATACGGCAGAAATCCACTCTCGGATCTTTGCCCGGAAGCTGTGCAGGTAAAGTCAGCGCTGGCGCTCCTGGAGCCCAATGCGCTTGCCGCCTGGCTGCTGTGGCAGCTCAGGCACGAACAGGGCCCGGTGGCTGACGGAGCGCTTACCGCAGCTGCCGCGGCCGCGGCCGCAGCCGCCGCGGATGCAGCGGCCGAGCTATTCAGGCCTGCAGGCGACTGGTAGAGTCCCGGGTGCCTGAAGCTGCATAGAAGCTCTGGCCGTGAGTATGGGTGGGAGAGCGCTCGGAAGGTATCGAGGGGGCGGATGGAAGTGGCGAAAGGTGACGAGGCGGCACCGGTGGCGGCGGCGGCCGCTGCTGCTGCCGTGACACCGACGTGCGGGTAGTAATGTAGAGGCATGTGCGAGTGGAAAGGGTAAGGTAGACTTCCTGTAGCTGCCGCGTGCGTCATCATGTAAGTGTAGAAGCTAGGGTCTGCTGGATGGGGCCAGGACATCGCCAAACGCTGCCTTTTATCCTTCATCCGCCTGTTCTGGAACCACACCTGCACACAGAGTCAAAACAAGCCCCATATTGAAGCTGCCATGTTGTTTTCAAGCTCAGACCTCTGAAGAGCTGAGCTGGACAGACACGTTACCTGCGCTGATTTCAAATGTTTCATGCAAATGTTCTCGAAGTAATGATCGGCTTATTGCAGTATTATCAATCCGTTAAAGTAAAGGGGGGTATATTGTTTTGCACTTATTCTTGTTTTAATGGATTAATGTACAAATTACTTGGATCCATAACGTAAAATTTGTCACTATCCACATCTTTAGCTGTTTAGTAAAATCGCATTTTGTGTGAGTGTGTGCAAGATAAAATAAATTAAAAAAATGTCTGCACCATTTTATGCGCACGAATAAAGATAACACGGCCCCTGTTTTAAACTGCAGAGTATTTTCACTGTTGCTATTAATGTGTTTGCTTTTAAATAGTCACATCATTGCTTTCCATGCACAAAAACACGTGCACGTCACACACAACGCGCGCGCGCACACACAGAGGAATATTTATTCAAGCTTAATTTTGCAACGTACCTTAATTGTAGTTTCGGGCAAATTTAGCGTCGCCGCTAACTCACATCTTCTCGGTCTCGAAACATAATTTTCCCTGTAAAACTCTTTTTCCAGTCTTGCGATTTGTTCTCTGGTGAAAGCAGTCCGATACCTTCTGACTTGATCGGCATTTGAATTGTTTGATCCCACCGTTGAATTACCGTTCATGTTCTGGAGGGAGTTTGAGCTTGTGTTGGAAGATCCAGAGCTACTGTCTGAAAAACCTGAAAATTAAAAAAATAAATAAAAAATAAAACTTTCGCAGTAATAATAATAAGATTAATACTAATACTAATAATAGTAATTCAGCTTTACTTGTGAGTGGGCCTACCGGATTTCACAGTGTAGTAGAATAACAAGACGTTTGTGTAACTAATAATAATAATAATAATAATAATAATAATAAAATAATAATAATAATAATAATAATAATAATAATAATTTAGGGTTTTGGTTTGGAATTTTTTGTCCTTGGATAAAATAAATAGTCGACAATAACAACAATAATAGTAATGTTCATGTCCAAAATGATTGCCGAGAGAAAAACTGATGAAAATAAAATCTTACCTTTATTGTTTTCCTTGTGCTGGCTCGGGGAGCGATGCGCAGGGCATCCCACTTCCACATCACTGTTAATATCTGATTCTTGCGAAACTTCGGAGTAAAGGCTCATTTTCTTCCTGCTTTCTGACGAGGAAATCTCCGCCGAGGAAGAATTTTCACTGCCGTGGTGTGTACCGAAAAGACTGTCAATTTCAAATTTGCTTTTCGTCGGGATGTCCCCAAGATTTCCATGGAGGGAAGCGGAAGTTATTCTCGGGCTTAGTCGTCCGCCGTGCTGGGAGTTTTCCAGGGCCTCCAGCACTGAATTTCCAGGCGTGTCTGCGAGCCTCTTCCCGGCGACAGGACTGTGGAGACCTCTCTCCATCAATATCATCTCTTTTCTTATCCTCTCCATCATTAAGCCGTGGAAGACGACGACGACGAAGAAGAAGAAAAAAAAGCACACACACACACAGACACACACACAACACTTGTCCAGGGGGCTGGAGCACCAATGAGTTGTGTCGGAGCTAAATCCGCATGCAACTCCTGCAACTGTGTCTAAATAACTGTCTCTAAACCTTTTTATAAGCAAGACGCAAAAATGAAAGAATCTAAACGCAATCGACGAGCGACTGCTCAAAATGAGCCGTGCATCCTCCCCACAGCAGCAAAATGTCATTCATCAAAAGTGGCTGCTGTTCGTTGTTAAAATGCTGGGCTGACGTTGCTCCAATGATCATTTATTGTAACAGGTTTATAAGCAAATAAATAGGAGAGGGCTGTCACTTGATGATGGAGGCGGCCTTCGGTCAGACGAATAATATCCAAGTGGAGAGGAAGAGAGAAGTGAGGAGCGAGGTGCTTGTCCCTGGGTTGATCTCTGAGTCTGTTGTAGATCGCTCTTGGGTTTGGCCTCTTGGGTGAAATTGACAGTCTGATTAATAAAATGAGCGAGGCAACATTTCCCTCTTCGTTTAGGAATATTATTATGCTTTGATTCTCCATTGTTTGCCTCCTCTCTTCCAGCCCTCCCCCTCCCTAATCATTGTTCTTTTTTTATTCCTTTTATTCCCCTTTTTTCTTTTATATATATATTTTTGCCATTTTTGCGACTTAATCAGAATGCGAAGTGCAATCAGATTAAGCTGGAAAGCAGTGACGTGAGAATAAGAGTGTTATTCTTCAGATAGTGTTACGTTGATGATTTGTTTTATTTTATTATTATTTTATTTTATGAAGTATGTGTTTTTCTCCGTTTTTTGGGGGACTTGCACCCAGCTCTTTAATCGTGAACGACACATTTCGTTGCGATAATCGCGCCTGGATTTTCTATTTATTTATTTTATTTATTTATTTTTTTACAGCAGCACACACAAACAGTTATCAGTACACATAGTATGAAGGCTGCTCGTTAACACAAGGCCACTTTTAAAATTAATTTAGCCAAATTGGGTCTATATAAGCTTTTATGATTTGACGATCGAAACGTCGCTGTTGTAATAACAGCCGTTTCGTTACAGCTAATTCTCGTTACGTTTCCCTCGTTCGTTTTGATTGACTTATGCATTAAATTCATCTGAATTACTCAGATTTCATATCTTACACAGCCATTTCTGGCATTTTAGGATGTCTTATCTAATTGAAGTATTATATCCAGTTTTTAGTCCGTTTCAATCGTTTCTGTTGAAAGGTAGTTAGGGTGTATTCATAAGACAATTACAGAAAAGTATTTAACATATTAACTGTATGTGAGCACATAACACCCGTGCTTGGACTAGTTTGTCGACGTGAAAACACTATAAAGGCGCCCTCAGATAATCCTATGCGCGTCCTCTGGCGCCTCCTGCAGGTTTTAATTTTAATTGCATTGAAATGAGACGTTGAATGGATGTTTGGTTGTAGTTTAAGTCCTGACTTGTGTCTGGCCAGCCAATACTAGTGTCTATGACAATGGTTTAATAGATCAATACTGTAATGAGCCTACCACAAGAGTATTATAAAACAGCTGCAAGCAGCTGGAAACTGAAAGAGCTTTATTCCTATTTTACAGTGTCCTCTGTATTATCAAGAATATAATGGAGTTAATCAGCTGACTGTGGGCTATAATATATTTGTATCACTTGCATTGTGTTGCAGTTTGAAAAAGAAATCATTCACCCAACCCATGTTTTGTTGTATTATTATTATTTTTCAGTAACTAACAGTGAAAGCGTGACTAAGTATCAACATGGCAGCATCAGCACCCCCTTTTTCGTTTGTTTTATCCACACAAGTCATAATCATTTAATCAGGGACCCAGCCCACTGTTTAACTGCTGTTGATTTTATTTTTATGTTTTACAACCTGCAGTAAAAGACCAACTAATTAAATTTACACAAATCTAAAGCAAGTTACATGCATTTGTTATACTGTCTGGGAACACAATATGTTTTAAAAAAAATACAAATATTGTTAAACTGAAATAAGACACTGAAATGCATTGTTCCCCCAGAGCTTTGGGAATTTACATGTAATATAATTAGATAATTTGCATATGCACTGCTTTAATTCTGCAGCTGATGGATCTTTTTATGAATTTTTTTTAAGTGTGTGTGTTGGTTGGAGGTTGGGCATAAAAAATGATATGCTTAATATGTGCATGAATACAAATGACATGTAGAAGACAGGAAAGGTTTGGATGTGCAGCTACTGCAGTGCGACTCTTCCACAGGCACCATCCAACAAAAGAGAGCTAGTCCTACAGTGCAAAAGTTTATGTACTATAAAAATGTAATTTGTAATCTGTAATTTTGGCAAATTTCAGAGAAATAGACCAAATCTTTTTCTTCTGTACATAAAAAAAATCTGTGACAGAAAATAAATCTTGCCACTGATTTGTTTGATTAAATTTTCCTTTGAAGTTCAATTTTATTAAGTCACAGTCATCTTGTTGCGAGAGTGCAATTACATATATAATTCTTTTTTAAAGTTATACACCTTTACCTTCTTTTATGACAGGAGTTAGTGTTAATATCCATGCACAGTGTGGAGGAATAAGCATTCCCTCACTTTTCTGCTACATTTACACTCGGACATGAAGGCTTTAATGTGGATGACTTGAGGTGACTCTGAAGGTTTTCCTCAGCAGTTGATGCATTGCACAGATGCACATGTGTTGAGTTATCACATTTCATGACTTAAAGTGTGCAGCTGCACTGAGAACCAGAGCTCTTTCACACAGAATTTACCTATGTACATATGTTGGGAACATTTGGAGCCTATAAATATAAACCTGCAGCTTTCATAGTATTAGCCAAATCACCGGGTGGAAAGCAAGGCTGCAGTTGTGCTGATGAAAGGTTATATGTTGTTTCTCTCCTTTTTTTGTACTTTACAGTTACGTTTCTCTGTCATGTGGAGTCACCATGCACACAATTTCTGTGTGTTTTTATGTGCAAGGGATAGCTTGTTTGGACAAAGAGTTTCTTCAGGTATTGATCGATTACTTCTCTCTTCATTGATAGATAATTAGGGTAGTGAAGGTGAGGTCTGGTAGAAAATATGTGTAATCAAAGATTTTGCTATCATTGTGTGTGACGATATCTACTCGCAATTTCATAGTAGCAAAGGTGTCCTTTGTTCTTATGTGAAAGAAATTTTCAGACATTGTGATTGTTAAGAAGATTTTCCATTTGTGAACATAATTAACTTTTTTTTTTTTTTACTGTAAAGTAAGGTAAAAACAGATATTCTGGAATCTGGAAAAAGTATAGGAAACAGCATCTTATAGAATGGGATAAAATGCAATCAGGTGAATAAAAAAAGTTCATATTGCTTGACTTGAATAAGTTATTTATTTATTCCGGAGAGCAAACATTGATTAAATGTGCCATTTCTTTTGCCTATTACAGTGGACAGAAATGACATTGATGCAATAATGTTATATCAAAGTATGCATTGTGGAGTGTGAAGCAATAAAAAGCACAAATGAGTTTAACAGCTAATAAATTGTTCACATGTTTAGTGTCGATGAGTCACAAGACACAGAAAAAGCATAAGATCAGATTTAATGCATGTACAGTTAAACTCAAATAAACTAGGGACTCGGGACTGGTGACCATCCTGCACTGGGGTCACACAGTGGCAGTGGTGCTTAAGAGTTGTACAACATCAGTCTTCAAACTTTACATCTGCAAATGTTGCTACAGTATGCAATGCACAATTGGAGTGTTAACACATTAGAAACCTGTTTCCAAAGAGATGGACAGATATATAAACACCTGCCCAAGCACACAAAACTACCTTTGTGGTAGTTACTCTTCAGTGGTGTCACCACACAAACATACAAAGATAAACAGACATTAGAAACACAAAACCGAACATTTATTTTCACATTGTGCTAAAACTTCAGAAAAACGTGTCTGTTTTAATAAGTCAGAAAATACAAGTGTGGGCAGAGAGGAAGAGTCTGGTGGAACGGACATGGGACAAGCTGTCATTTCTTAACTAAGACACCTGCCAATTAAGCTTACATGCTTTGAATATTTCCCCATAATCTCTAATATCAACTTTGTGAGATGATGGATTTCAAACTGGATAATGAACCACAGACCATAAAACATGGGAGAAGTTTGGGGAGTTTCCCAGTTAACCTCAGTAGATTTGTGTGTATCAGTATTCCTCTAGTGACCATTAGTGGAACTGCATTTTCGCGGCTCTTAAGTGGCTTCAGTTGGCCCCTGATCAGTGGACATTACCTTCTAAAAAATCTTCTTATACCTCGAACATCTGTTAATTGTTTTTGCATTAAAGAGGAATTTATTCAATGAAGAGTGAAAGATAAATACATGATGACACACACATAAAGAATAAAAAAAATTACACAACAAACCTATAAAAAACAAAGGTTAGTTGGTTATTAAAATATGATCCACAGTGACAAAAATTTCACATTTGCAGTTTGAAGTGCAATAGATGAAGAATGAGTCATTTTCCCATTACATTCAGACTGAGCAAATGCACTTGGCATTGGAAAATTATTGATCCATCCTGGCACCACAGTCTAGGTAGTTATCTTGATCCATGGTAAAACAATGTCTAGGTGAAGAATACAAAACGAGCACCCAGGGTATTGCTAAGAACAATTCTCACAACTGAATAAATGTTAACAAATGCTAGCAAAGATTTACTGGTACTTGTTTTCTCCTCATCGCATCTCAAGCTCTTGCACAAAAAATAATATGTGAAACATACAAATGTGATAGTAGAATATTAAGTTAATAAATCCTAGATATTGTTTTGATAACCAGGGAGTAAATCCGAGGCAACTGAAGGATTACTAATAGCCTATATTAGAGGTGAACAATAACACGAGGCTGTAAAATAATGTACCTCCATCAATGATCAAAGATGCTGAGCTTACTTGAAATAATAATCAAAGTGACAAATATACTGAGCTATGTGGGACACCAAATCATCATGTATGTGTAGGATTGTGTGTGATATTAGTCATTCATAAAATCAAGAGAATTAAAGTGTGATATTGTAAAAGAGTGTTAACTCACTTGTGTAGGCAATTCTCTCAGCTTTTTAAGAACTTCCTGTGCTTAGTGCTTTATTTTTTGTTTCAACACTTGAAGTATGATAACATGGGGCTGGTTTTGCAGACAGGGTCAGTGATAGATAAAGTTGTTTCACATGATCCTCCTCCTTTTAAAATGTGCAGAAGAGAGAACCACTTACACCATCATTAGTGCTTCTGATATTGCTAAAACAATCCATATACACTGTTAAAACGACTTTGTAGACTTCTTTCTTGAAGTGAGAGGTCCATCTAGTGGCGCTATCTTGTCAATGCAGTTGCATAACAAAGGGGAGCATATTATGTTGTCCTAATCGACCATATTTGAAAGCCACATTGTCCCACAAGTCGAGTTATGATGCATTATTGCAAGTATTTCGATGCTTGCTTATTATTTATTTATTTATTTTGCTTTAACTAGTCAACCAGGTTAAGATTATACAGGACGTTTTGAGTGAGAGATGAAAGCCATGATGAAACATTCACATTTAAACCCTCTGCTTCGTTGATACAAAACATGAGCATTTTCCGGTACTTTTATTTATGCTTTTAAAAGCCATTAAAAGGAAACACTGTACCGGAATCATGTAAATATGTTTTTTTTTTTATCTAAATTGTTGAGAATTTTCGTCTTTTCCTGATGTCATTAAAGCAATACTTTTACCACGCCCCACCTCATCTATCAACTCTACACACACAAAAAAGACCAAAGACAAAAAGAAACAATTTGTCAGTAGTGAGAAAATTGACTGCAATCTAAACAATGTGGCAAACTAAATGTTAAATAACACAGTAGTAACTGTTTTCCACCATAAAACTTACAACTTTTGTGATGTATGCTGGAAACTATCCCCACCCTTGTTTTGGGACCACTTTTTGAAATGTTAACTGTGTCATTTCTTTGCAGTGCTTTCGTGGCACGTTTATACAAAATCATGACTGCACTGGAGATAAAGTTATAATGCAGCATCAGCACCGTCCTTATAACATAGGGTAGCTTTTATAGCCCAATGCATATGAGGCATTTTAACGATTTTTCACCATCAGTAAATTAATTGTGACGCAGCATATTTGAGAAGAAACTGTGACTCCAAGCTCCAAAAATACACACCACTGATGTATTTGAGTCAGCACACCTAATTTTTAAAGACAGTGATCCTTTTCGGTAGCCCCATTAAAATACAGAAAACAGAAAAAAAAAACAGCAACCACATTTGTGGGAGTACTATCCTCGAAGGAACTCTTGGTTCAGGTCCATTACTTCAGATAATTCTATTGAAAGGCACCAGGGTGTCAAGTGTTCCCAAATGAACGCGACAGTTTCTCAGAATATAATCAGCTTTTTCTCCGATGCAACATCTCACGTTATTATTTCTGTTAGGTGACCGGAGCTTTATATTTTACATAATGGAAATTTAAGCTGAATGTAAGTCTACAGTCTCTTAAATTTGCTATATTTTTATGTTTATTCATTTTTAAAAATTTATTTTTACTTCCAATGACTCTAAATTGCTGCGAAATTACTCAGAAAAAAACTTAGAAATAACTGCGAAAATTCAGTGTAGCATTTCTCAGCCATGAGAACTTGAACGAGGGAAGCAGCAAGTTTATTACCAAGGACAATAGACGGCGGATAGCCCTCAAAGGAAAACAGCCAGACTGGAAACAGCTAGACTGAGTATCCTCAGTTTGGCTCCTGACACCCTAAACACGAAGGACGAAGAACAGTAAATGACATTAAAACTCTATTTTGAAATTGTCGGAGTCTGTAATTTTGTGATTCTTGGCTGCAGCCGAAAGCTCACTTTTATAAAGCAAAACGTTTCCTAAATATAGGTTCACACACGTTTCATGTGCGTTATTATATTAATTTTCTAGCATTAAAGCTAGCATTTCTGATGACTGCTATCCATTTGGCCTCGATAGAAGCTGTGAACACCAGATTCTGGGCAACACTCGTAGGAAACACGAACAATTCGTGGGCGCAGGTAAAACCGTTCATCTGCACACACATAATTGTTCCTAATCCTAATATTTTCTTCTCAATTAGTTTTAGTCATATAAATAGTTGTAGTCACATTAAAATGATGATGTAATAAACGACAATTTTCAGATTTTTATTTTTGACTTTTTCTTTGCTGAAGTTTCATTGTAGTGTCTCGTGAGTTACTCTGAATACTGAAAACACATGGCGCATGAGTCGTGCAAAAAAGTGATGGCCGATGTCTGTGTGTGTTTTATTTCTAACATCGATAAAGAAGGGGTTATATATAAATTAAAGAACCTGTTTTGTAAGTAGGCTATCTATAAGTATCTCCTCTGTGCTCCACGTTACTCCACGTTGATAACTTCAAATATTTTTACAGAACTCTGTTTATGTTGCATTTTGCGCAGCCGTCTTGGCCAGATCTCGTGAAAAAGACATTTCTAATGTCATTTTTTCAGGTTTTGAGCTGGGTGAAGAAAATTTGTAATGAAGGTTTGAGAAGAATTAAGGTCACTTTGCAAAAAAACGATTGTAGCGCCTAAATTGTGACAGGAAGGTTCAAAATGCCTTCGAATCAAATGTGCGATATGTTTGAGATTTGACTGATTATAGGCCAACAAGTTATTTACGACAGTTTAAATCTAAAACCTCGCATAGTCTATATTTTAAAAGTTTTTAAACTATGAAATGTAAAACAGAAAATGTATAAACTGCAAACCCTCCCCCCCAAAACGTCTGATTTTATAACGTTTCCCTCTTGGATGAAATAAATGTAACAGCGTCACTGGACTTTTAATTAATTGAAAAAACGTTGTTTTCAGTCTAACACATATAATTTTAATCCCTTAAAATCGGCTTTGTAAAACATCAGTTCATGTGATTGTTATATTTAGCATACCTAGGTACTGATGACGATGTAGACTCTGGAGACATTATCTCATGGTTCCTTTCCTGATAATCTTTTTTTTTCTTCTTGCACAGGAAACCAAACACGACTCAAATGGTTACTGGAGATAAGCAAAGCTCCTACCGCAGTAAAAACATTACAATGGTCAGAGTAAAGACATAATGACACGATACAAAGGCTATATATGCATAATGTTATGCTGCCACCTATTGGATTAAAGCCGAAACATCTCACATAATCAAACAGGTTTATTAAAGCTTTTGTCTTTTATCTTGTATCAAATTAAACCCATTCAGAAGCTTTGGCTTTAATGCTAAACATTTCCAGACATATCCAAAAAACCTGAAACAAAAGAAAATAAAAAAGATCACAGCGACAGGTTCAGCATGATTAAATGTTTATTTTACATTTTAGGGATGTTTTGTTTATTTATTCATAACCACAAAATCCTCCCTGTCGTCAGTGTCATTTAAAACAAAAATCAATTTCACGTCACAGGGGAATACTGTATCCAAGAAAAAAAATAAACAAATAATTTATATAAAACATGCAGTAATACCAAAGAAAATAGTGCAATATACTCCCCATGAATTACAGGCGTCCTTTCGAAAATAATATGGTATGGAGATATTATGGGTGTATTAGGAAAGCTGGTATAACGCACAATTACACCGTGTAGCTGAAGTATCCCACAACAGTACATTCCCACATATCCCAACAGTACGATCATAAATAAATACGGAAAACTACAAACAAAACCGAGGTTGTTCTAAATTTAGCCAAGCACTTGATATTACCAGAACAAATGTGCTACAAAATGATAGCAGACGGAAGTATTTTCCATTTTATGTAAAGGTACTAACATTTTACAAGAATCTCAGTGTTATTTTGGCACAGTTGGGTTACAGCGTAGCATAATTTTACACAGAGATGAAGGCACCAATATTCTATAGTGAATTTCATATGTGACTTTATGGTGATCTTTAACTGGTGTGTTCAGATCTACCTACCTCAAGTTTCTTGAGCAAGTTTTGTCAAATAAATAAATAGATAGATAGACAGATAAATACAAATAATAAAAATAATAGACAAAAATACTTCTCTAAAAGTCAGTGGGAATTTTCAATCATGCGTAACTTTATTTCTGTGCTTAGACCTTGGCTCTTTACCAGCGCAAATAAAGGGTATTTTGCAGGCATTACGAGGAAACCAGGGCTACAATCAAATATCAAATACAATGCCCTGCGTGCACTAAAGGTATGTGCCCCTTTATGTCCGTTTATCCTGATATAGTGGCATTGTGTATAAATACAGCACGCCAGGCAGGACGAATTCGTACTTCTTGTCTGCACAATTTAAGGTTTTTGCGTGCAATTTCAGTGAAAAGGTAGTTAGAATTATGGTCAGGGTTACTGGGCCTTTCATTGTGTCACATGAAAGGCAAAACGCAAACTTAGTATCTATCTATCTATCTATCTATCTATCTATCTATCTATCTATCTATCTATCTATCTATCTATCTATCTATCTATCTATCTATCTATCTATCTATCTATCTATCTATCTATCTATCTATCTATCTATCTATCTATCTATCTATCTATCTATCTATCTATCTATCTATCTATCTATCTATCTATCTATCTATCTAGCATTTCAGTGCTTCCATGCGCACATGCTACTGCATGAGTCAGCCCACACAATCAACTTGTTATCCTTGATATGTGCTTCACGGTGGCATCCCAAGTGCTCATGTTCTGTTCAGCAGCCGCTCGTGGCACTGAAATCATCGTCTAAAATCATATTTCTAAGTTTTTTTTTCCGAGTAATTGCAAAGATTAAATGGTTGGTTGGAACCATTTCATTGCTCACCCGCCCAATACCAAAACATTTCCTCAAGGAGTATTTTGCTTTGCTGTATTGGAAGCAAGGGTGGGGGCGGAACAACATAGTTTACATATCACGTGACACTGTATTAACAAATCAACAATTACCTTCCCTTTATTCTTCAGGAGTTGCTAAAACGCTTGCAAGAAGCGTTTGAGGAAAGCTCCATGGAAATGTGTGAGCGGAATCCTTTAAATCCCGGCTATGTTGGTTCTCTGTTAAATTTTGCTCCCCCTGAGTCGTTGTATTTCTCCAACTTGCGCGGTAATGGAGCCCATATACCCGGGCTGCATCAGCTCCCTTACAATAGGAGGGAGGTGTGCACGCTCCCGTGGACTTCCTCAAGTTCGTGCGCGTCTGGGCCAGCGGCACCACCACAGAGCCGCGCCTTCGGAGGCTACTGTCCGCCGTTTTTGTCCAATTCAGTGTCTTTAAACACAAACTCCTCGAGCGGCCACGTCAAGACGCATTTGGAGGAGTCTCCTCGATGCTTTCAGGACACAAGCCAAAAGACAGAGGAGTCTGGCAGTCAAGATGAAGTTTACGCCGGGGATCACGGGGTCCGTTACTCAGCTCTGGACAACCGGTCTCACGGTTCTGCGGCACAGCTTGATCCGGATACAGCAGGTCCACTGAACGTGAACGGCCCCAAACAGGAGGAGAATCCCATTCACACGTTATCCAGTAACCCATGCTCCAGGACGACTTTTGCTCAAGGTTAAGTAGTTACATAATTCTTCAGGCCAGATTCCTTATTTTATCAGCAGTGCTAGCTATTTTACTATAAAACCACACATTTGCAACAATATGGGCATGATCTATGCTTCTGTGTGGCCACTGTGTGGTTCTGTGGCTATAACTAATCTCCTATAAGGTTATTACAACAGGAATGCATACATGTGGCTATGATTTTATTTATTTTTTTGGTCCATGTATACTATTTAAAATGTCCCATAATAACCTTGTAGAGTCCTTTGCATGTGTGAGTCATTCTAATGTCAGGTCTTTTTTTCCATAAGCGCAGCAGATGTGGTTCCTTTTTCTTATGATCTTAATAAAATATGTAAGACGTTAGCCACGCTATAAGCAGCGCATTTGGGACCACTTATTTTCCTTCGCCTTATTTAACTGTGGCTGGAGGTGCTGTTAAAGTTTAAATCTTGTTTGCGCCTCTACTCTCTTCAGGTGCCCCGTGGTGCTCGTCGCAAGTGAAAACAAGAAAAAAGAGAAAGCCCTACTCGAAGCTGCAGCTAGCTGAACTTGAGAATGAATTTATGATGAACGAGTTCATTAACAGACAGAAACGCAAGGAGCTGTCAGACAGACTTGACCTTAGCGACCAGCAGGTGAAAATCTGGTTTCAGAATCGGAGGATGAAGAAGAAACGACTGATGATGCGCGAGCAAGCTTTCTCTGCATACTGATGACCTTTGGCCTTGATCCTGAGCATCGCATCAATAATGTAACGTTCTGCGTCCGCACTCCATGTTGCTAAATTGATTCCTCCAGTTGTGTTGGAGGAGTCACTGACTGGAATAATTTCCTATGTTCTTTTTTTTCTTTTCTCGAATGAATGAATCTCAACATTTATCAGCTGCACAGGTGGGAAAGGTGGGTGGACGGAATTGGTGGGCCGGGTTTCGTGTCTACAGTCGTGTCTGTCGTTAGGTCTGGGCGACTAAAGCACTTTGGTGAAGGTCATGGAAATACATTTGTTTTAGTTTAATTTAAATGCGCAGCTTCTGTTACGTTATATATTATACCTTCATCAAAAGGTTCCAGCATATTTGTAGTATAGCCTAACAAATGCAAAAAATAAATTTGCATTGGTGACTGAGACTGAGTAGATTTTTACGCATGCTGGGTCACTTTTGGCTTTAAGATTCTCCAAATGCGCCGTAGGCCACAGCTTCCAAACTGGTCTTAGCCGGCGGATGATAATCAGTCTATAAGCCCACTTGTTTCTCATCCAGCGCAAATATGAGACCAGCTTAAACGGAAATGTGGAACCATTTGTTTTTGTGTCTTTTGTATGACGGCCTTTGCATGTAGTGCAGCCTTATTGTAGAAGGCAACAGTCAAGTTCACGTTTACGATGTGTAAAACATTAGCAATAGTCAGCACTGCAAAATATATCTCATGATTGCATGCCCATCCCCTAATTGATGTTATTTAATCAAATGTCTGAATTATCCACCTTTTTTTTGTGTAAATCTGTTTAAAGAAGTAATGCGAAACTACTTTTCGCAGCGTATTTGGCGCTAGGAAGTGTTTGAAGCCCGCAAAAAAAGAAAAAGAAAAGAAAAAAGGTTTGTGGATGTGAAACAGTCTGATGGTGTCAAAACGCATAATATCTGTTGTAAATTAAATGTTTATCTTTTTTTGTTGTTGTTGTAGACCTCTGTATTGTCACAAAAAACGCACATATGTGTGATCTCAAGGTCGCATCAAAGTCATTCTAAAGCGGAAGATTTACATTTTTTGAAAATAAATACGCAGTTATAGTTTATTCCAAACTGGATTTGACTTATTTAATAGCAATTTCAGAATGCATGGTGTTGGTAAGTATAATATGAAGTTATACAAGTTTTTTTTTTTTTTTTTTTTTAAATCAAGGTAAATTGGTTTTGTACTGTGGATGCACCTGGAGATGAATGCATTTGTAAATAAAGATCCTTTAAAAAAGAATCGTGACCAAGTTATTTTGCATCATGATAGATATTTCATATTTATTAGGAATGATATTGGAAAGAAAATGTAACTAAAGACTTCACGCTTGTGCCGTTCACCGTTATTCATATAGCTTCGCTCCAGAGCTGATATTTAGCGTATAACCGAGCACTGATCTGCACCTCTTCCACGCTGCGTCACATAGATTTTAAAACTAAAGTCAGCGTCGTTTGTTTAGGAAATCTCAAAGCCTGCAGATGTAAAAGAACCATGAGAGGGCTGCCTTATGCGAGCGTAATCTTTCTCTAGAAATAAATTGTATCTCTATAAAATGTCTGTAGCATGGAGGAATATTTTTCTTTTATATCTGCACCTTTAACAGGCTATTATCTCTCTGCTCTCCAGCACTCACTTTAAATTGAAACCCCTCCATTCTGCATTTGGCTTTGGCATTTTATATGCGTAATTCCTCTGCACAGTGGATAACCCAGCAGCATTTCTCACCCACAAGAAAATCTCTGCATGCCAGTTGGAGGTTATTGCGGCTGTAACTAAATGAAATGGATGTAAATCAATATCTCAGCGACATCAAGTGAACTTTCTGCACCAGACAAGTCCATCCGTGCTCATTAGTGGTGCATGTGATATGGCCAAATCTAGCTCTGTCACTGTTTTCATTACCAAAACTCTTCGCTGGTGTTTCCACGGCGGACCTGCAGGTCACAAGTGGTCAGGGTAATTTTAAACGAAGAGAGACCGCGACTCTGCAGGAACGACCAGCCATCAGCAGAGCAGCACACGCGACATTACGGGAGAGTGAATCTATAAATGGTTCCCCTCGTTACATCATTATCACGTCATCATCACCGCATCACTGCAACTATTATGTTTCTGTTAAACTGCAGTCATAAGTTCAAGGAAGTCTGAATAACATTTTAGAGCTATAGTAATTTGTAATGAAACATAAAGATTTTTCCCCTCTCCTTACAGAGTTTCTGGGACTTTGGCATACTTTCAAACCACTGCAATTCATTCTTTTTGCCCTCACTGTTTTGCGGGCCTGTTGTGTGGTGCTTAGAAGCTTAACAGCCAGTTCTCCTTCCACAGAGTATTTCAGACGCCTGCAGTGGGTTTTCTGTGCGTCTCAGACATTGTTTGCTGCTTTATTGGTTTACTGCCTGGCTGCGTCACATAGCTAAGGCTTCCTTTAGATAGTTGGGGTGCCAAAAACAAAGTTAAGGTCAAGTTAGTAGACTGGGTTTCTATTTCTCACAATATCAGAAAAAAAGTCTTATGGAAGTTAGCTTTCGTGTGTCTATTTCAGCAATTGTGTTTCAAGTGGAACCTTTTAATGTTTTGCTTAATGTCACACGCCTTAATTAAACAAGCTGGACAACACGACGTTTAACCTTTTTGTAAATGCTTGGAACTTTAAAGCATCTCGTCTGCAGCCTGATTTGATATCTGAAATTTTAAGCTTAATACAGTCTTACACATTGCAACCTTTCCATGTAATAGAAGACGGCCAAAAAAGACAACCTAAAGCACACAAAACACCAAATTATAGCAACAACTCGTCTTAACTTAAAGTAAGCCATTAGTCTCATACCGCTATCAACTTTTCACTGCAATTATTTAAATTAATTAAATAATTAAGTTATTTATTCATGTGATAGTTACATAGATACAGATGTTTTGACCTCCTAACGCTGTGGAATATAGATGGAAGTAGTTTACTTTGGAACATTTTGGCCTAATTTTGGAAAATATCTTCTAACTGGCTAAAAAGGGATTATTATGAAATGTAGTTAGATTGGATACAGAACAGGACCAACGAGCTCGACTTTAGCCCCAGATAATATTAAAGCTGTCTTTAAGCGAACACCACATTATGTTTGAAGCCCGACAATCGATTAACCTTTAAAAACAATATAAGCCCACAGAGAAATATGAACTACATTTTTCCTGCATATTTTCCTGCATATATATATATATATATATATATATATATATATATATATATATATATATATATATATATATATATATATATAAACTAGCCCAGCGCCTGATGCAGTTTCACAACTGCAGTATCACAACTACAATAAAAAAAAACTACATTAAGTGGAGTCATATAAAATAAAATAAAAATCGCCAGGTAATAAGTTAAAAATACAGAAAGAGATGAAACAATAAAGTTATTAATACTTACATAGACAAAAAAAATTATTGGAGGAAATTTCATTTATATGAGAGATCCGTTCATCAGTGGTATAAGTTCGTTTTCTCCACCAAGAAGGAGGAAAACACTGCAAGCATGGCTGCCCAGGGGCAGTAAAATGATTTGGCTGCAGAGGCTTGTTGGTGAAAAAGGCTTGGTGGACATCAGCTACACCACAGACGGTCAAAGTCAGTTGTTTTGGACTTGGCAATGCTGGATGTGCTTACCGATTTGTGCTTGCGCTTGATTTATGTTTCTGTGGAAACCAAAAATCAACATTTCTGTGTTTGCAGTAACATTCCATGGGGTTGTTTACTTGTCTGTTTTCAAGTGCATCCATCTGTACTTAAAATTGGGGATTTTTTTTTTGTTTTTTGTTTTAATCAACAGGACCATTTAATGGGCAGATATTTCTAAACAACGAGTTTTATTAAAAATGGACTCTGCAATGTAACTGGGGTGTAATATATACAATAATCTATTGCAGCCCAGTCTTGTCGTGGTCTTTTATTTCTTTGTGAAGCCTCAGCTTTTTGTCACCATGGTGAAGGCCAAGAAGCTTGTCAGTGAAACTGAATTCAAACGATTTCCTTCTGGCGTTTCTGTATGTATTTAACTCTACTCAAACCACCATGGTGCACAGTGATTATGCGCAATGAGCCTTAAATGTATTTGCATAAAATCTGACTTGGTGAATCACATATTCCACAGGCTGCTTCTTCTTCTTTTTCTTTTTTTCAGCGCGAGTAGGTACGGTAGCCTTGTTGCCATGCCATTTAAGCTTTGCATTGAGGTTAACGTTAATATTTCCGCTAACTGTTGCCACAAACATATAAAGCCAAAATTTACTGACACCATCACTGCGTATGACCGTCATTACACATCATTACAAGATGAGGATGATGTTGCAGCAAAGCTTTTAATTAAATATTCCAGCGATGGTTTACACATTTCTTCTTTTTTTTTTTCGTGAGCTATAGGGCAAGAAGGCTGGAGAGGAGTTGCCTCTGCAGCCAGAGAGCCAATGGAGTCTCTTGCATGCGCTCACATGAGTTTTTCCGGACAGTTTTTAATGACTGATATTGATGTATGGTAATTTCTTAGCTGGATCACATGACACAATTACCTCAAGAATCGATCAAGATGTATTGCAGGTCTGCCTACGTTTCCGATTTTTTCTCCCTGGCGGGGTCTTTCCACACGCCTGTGGTGCTATAGATGGACAAAGTTTAACACAGCAAAGCTGCCAATTCTTTCCTCTGTTGCAGAGAGGAAAACTGAAGAGGAGATATGACGGAATATGATGATCGCAGCTGTGCGTCAAATATGTTTTTACCGAGCTGCACTTATTACGTTTCGTCGCCCGATTTTACATCAGTCTCCTCCTTTCTACCCCAGACGACTTCGTGTCAGATTAATTTCCCCTATTCTTCCAACATAGCTCAAGTCCAACCTGTTCGAGAAGTCGCTTTCAGGGATTACGGACTGGACCATCCCAAATGGCACTACAGGGGCAATTACACGTCTTACTACTCAACGGACGAGATAATGCACCGGGACTTAATCCAGTCCTCCAGCAGCAGGGCGGATGTGATATTCAAAAACGAGTCCTTGTATGGCCACCACGGAGGGACAGGCTCGCCTTGCAATTTCTTTACCAGCGTGGGTCGAAATGGGGTTCTTCCCCAGGGCTTCGACCAGTTTTTTGACACTCCTAACTCGGACAAGCCTAACGCGGAGCTCCCCAAACAAAAGACAGACTATAACGTTCCGGGTGATGCTGCGAATAACAATCAGGCTGTGACCAAAGTAGAACAACACAAAGCTGATCAAACCGGGAACGTCGACGAGGACTCGTCCTCCAACTGCAGCGACAAGATCAACCAGCAAAGTAAGTCAGTAAGGATATACTCCTATGTGTGTTAGACATAAGATGAACAGTCCAGACTTTTGAGGGTCTGGACTGCGCCATTTCCACCGCCGTGACCGTGCAGGGTTATATGCTTCTTTATAAGCATGCAAAAGCTTTTATATCCCAATAAGATTTACTTTACGGTTGTAAAGGTATTTACAATGGGAGACCGTTAAGTAACCATACTTAAAGGCCTCCCTGTGTCCAATAATAATACCTTGTTGCCAGGTTTGATTTGTTTTGATAGGACATTAGAGGAATTTTTTTGTGACTCTATATTTTATATTTTAGTGCTGTGCAGATATAGAAATACAGTGAGGAAATGCAGACTGGGATGTAGTGGAAAGTAACCAAACACCAACATGTAGATGATCATTTGCGCAATATTGACTAATTTTCACGGGAATACCTGTGTTGGTTAGTTCAGTCTACGCTCATGTGTGTGTGTGTGTGTGTGTGTGTGTGTGTGTGTGTGTGTGTGTGTGTGTGTGTGTGTGTGTGTGTGTGTGTGTGGATGAGGAAGTTTTTTTTCGGAAATAAAGAAGTAAATCTATTAATCTGCTCTCTTTGCTATATTTCACATTTGGGAATTTTGGCATTTGATGTAAAATCTGGGAAAACTTTTTTTTTTTGTCTTCCACAGGTTCATCAACCAAGTCCAGGAAGAAGAGGTGTCCCTACACCAAATACCAAATCCGAGAACTTGAACGAGAGTTTTTCTTCAATGTGTACATTAACAAAGAGAAGCGACTCCAGCTGTCCAGGATGTTAAACCTGACAGATCGGCAAGTGAAGATTTGGTTTCAGAACAGAAGAATGAAAGAGAAAAAGCTAAACCGCGACCGTCTACAGTATTTCACTGGGAATCCTTTGTTCTGATACCTGGCATGTCACACACAGACACACTCACACACGGAGGAAAAATCGCAAACACTTTTCCAAGTGGCTTCATGGTCAGCTGTGATTAACAGTTGATTTCACAAAAATCTGGCTTTAAAAAATTAATTTGCCAATATTTTGTATCATTCGAATTTTTGCACCAACTCTTGCGTTTATTTGTATTCTCATATTTTTGCGTTATCGGTAGCAGAAATTTCCGCAAATTGCGAGCTGTGCTTCGAAATAATTTATATTAAATATATGTAGGCTTCTTTCTTCTCTGAATGTATATTTGTAAGGCGCATGCAATGCAAATTGTGGTGTGAATAAAAGTACGAAAATAAATATGCTGTCACGAAACCGATCACAAGGAAGTTTTACAAAAAACTAAACTAAACTAAAATAAACTTTACATCAGGAAAGATTTCGGAATAATTTAGGCGCTTGCAGTACTGTAATGTCCCGTTATTTCCTTTGCTTTGAAACACTTGATTGTTTACTAAACCTTGAACCGTCTAGACACTATAATAAAAGTAGCTGTAAATGTCTAAATAGGGGGCTATTGGACTTTGGTGTCCCAACCCCCAGACCACATGAGGACTGATTCTCCTTCCTGTCTTAAAGTACTTTAACTCCAGGCTAGAAATGCTTTGAGAATTTCTGCGCATCGTTTCCATATTTAGCTCATGCTGGCATATTGGGGCACTTGCAACTAAAGAAATGGAAGACAATGGAAAATATTGTAACCAGGCCGGTCTTCTAGAAGGATAAGTATTTCTTTTTCATGTTTCTCTCCTTTTGCAGTATTATAAATTGGATATATGTTTCTTTGATGGCTCTGAATCTGCGAAGAAGAAAGAAACGCAAAGTGAGCTTATAGCACGAAATTTGTACGATCTTCCTTGTGTAGGTAAGGCGATTCCATCTTTGTGTAGCTTCCCCATACACGAACCATCAAGCTGCCTCTGCAAAAAGTGAAAAAAATTTTAATTCCATAAAAATATAAGGTGCTGTATATCCTTCTTTCCCTTTTTTTGTAACCAGTAGGGGGGACGAACTAAATAAATGCACCAATTTCGGACAAAACAGCCGCTTTATTGATAATTCATTTGTTAAAAGATAGGCGATCGCTCATTTATGCAACAAAAATTACTCCCATTTTTTTAGTGTCAGAAAAAGAAAACCTCTATAGATTGATTTTTGCTAATTTAGTACCACCTGGGTTACATTTACCGTTTTCCTCCCCAAAAGGATATTAGAAAACTGAGGTTTCATTAAGCATTTAGAAGGGTGCTCAGCTTGTCCTGCAGTGCAATTGCATTACCAACTGTGAGGGGCGTTTCACTTCAATTCTCAATGTAGCCACAAGAGGGCACTCTCAGTTTTTACAGCCATGCAGTCAATTTAGCATCAACCCCACATGAAAGCCTGTCAGTGAGGGAATAATCAGTTCAGCAAGCTGTTTGTTTACATTTCTATTTTAATTATTACTTCTTCCAGTCCACTAAATTCAGCATGGTTTGCATGTTGCTGTTTTTTTTATTTAAAGTCTCATTCCCTTCAAAGTATTTAATCCTCTTTTTTAATGAACTGATAAAAAAAACACCGACAAAACGAGAGCCTTGAGTTTCCTTAAAGAAAATAAGAACACTGTTAATCAGAGAGCGCATTACATTTTGCTAAATGCTTCTCTGAAGGGATGAAATTCCTCATGAGTTTCATGAAAACAGCAAACACAATTTCAAATAATTGTCATGCGTATGGAAATGACACCAGGAATTTAATTCTGTTCTGTTTCTTTGTTTGTGATCCGCATCATAAAGGCTTAGACCTTTACCTGAGGGCCGCATGGGCCTGAAGCCCAGTAATATCTCATGTTTATGCTAAAAGGAGCAGTGAATATTGACCCACATTTGCTATATATGTATTTCTGTTCAAATATATATATGTATATGTAACATATATATGTAACGTTTGTTTCTTTTATTTTCATTGTCAAATTCTCGTCTATTTGAGTCTAGCTATTTACTTTGAAAAAAGGTACAGGTACTCCGAATAAAGACCGAGTATTGTCGCAGTTTTTAAGCTTTCTTGTTTTGCTTGTAACTAAAATCAGCCAGTATTTTTTTTCTTGTTTTTAGATTTTTTTCTTCGTTTTTTAAATTTACGCGCTCTACTCCAATGTTTTAAATACAAGTGAATCTCTTGTTATTTTCTTTAAATTATCACTGTTAATATTTCCACTGTTCACAAGACTAATAATGACAGCAATGATGTCAACGAGTGTACGTATCCTTCGGACCATTTGACTTAAAAATATATTTTGGATCAATGTGATGTATAAATTGTTGATTTTGCCTGAAGAACATACTGGCTTCCAAATGAGTTTTTTTTTTATTGTATGTTAAAATGTTATCTTTGCAACATTATTGGAAACATGATAATTAAAAAAGAGAAAAAATATATATCCATTATCATTTGCCTCATTTAACTGTTGTAAAGCTTTATTTAAATAGCTATAACTGCTGCATATGGTATTCTAGGTTTTTCTTTTTTGACAATCCCGTTTGCATAGCACACGTGTTTGTTTACAGCCAACTATAAATATCGAAGAGCCTTAAAGAGAGCCAAACGGACGTTACACATCTTCTCTTACACACTGTATAATTATTTCAAGCTTGTGCCATTACTATCAAACACATAAGGATTCCCAGTGTTACACTTTTTTGTAAAGGCCGTTAGAGTCAGTGGCAATTACTGGCATGACCTCTGATTTGTGATCATGAATAATTTCGTGGACAGTGTTTTTTTTCCTCTCTAGTTTAACAGGCAGTACACGTTTGCCTTCCTTACGAGCGAAAACACTGAGGTATTTAGAGAATACTGTGACTGTGAGCACAGCCACGGTCAAGCAAGTCATTTCGAACTCTGCTTCTGAGCGTCAAATACGTTAAACGAAAGCACAGATATGATAATCCTGGAGAAATAGCTTCATGGATTAAGTGTGAAGTGTGTAATAACGACTGCGAAAGCTATAACGTTGACCTTCACGTTTTGACCAGTCTGTGAGTTCAATTTGTTAAAGGTATGTGTCCACCTTTCACATCATCTTATGGATCTTCTGGGTATTTTAAAAGCTGATATCTTCCAGGAAATCGTTTCCTCTTTAATAGAGAGATTCTGTGCACCTTAATTGAAAAACATCAACAACAATAAGCCTTTCATAAATTGTCAAATCATAATGAAAAAAGACCAAAATTTAAATAGATGAAAGGAGAAAGCGTTACATTTATATTTAGTTTATTCTTTTGTTACATATTTAATACAAATACAATCGAGACATATGCTGCATATATGCAGGGAAAGCACTCTTAATGATTACAGCGGGTGAAGTGTGAAAGGTTAAATAAAAATATAATCAGCATTATAATCAGCAGAGCTGCTAAATTTTTTCCAAATAGTCTGCAGTTGTCGCCTATGCGCCATGCAGGCACCCCCACCCCCCTCCCCATACACCTACACACACGCACACCTACACACACACTCTCTCTCTCTCTCGAGAATGTCTTCCACACAAAGAGACACGCATATTCTTCAAGTTGGTGCACTGATAAACACTTAAACACTTCACAGCGCGTCTGTCGTTATAAATCTGAGACTAGATTGAAGGCGAGCAGTTTTTGTTGGGATTCAAATGGTCCTTTCGACGCATTTCTTTCAATTTCGCGAATAAGTCTCCAAGTCCCGCGATGCCCATTGGAAACGTGCGCGACTCTCTGCAAAAACCAATTTCAAGTCCGTGTTGTAGGTGTCGCTGTTGACCACGTCTGCATCCGCAGTGCGAGTGTGTGCAGAGAGAGGAGGCTGCGTCTCAAGGCCATTTTCAAATCTCATTGGTGGGCTTGTCATGTGGTTGGGAGGCATCCTGACTTACAGATTGTTTTTCCTAGATATGTCAGCTTACAAAGGACATCTCTCTCCTCCTAAGAACTTAAATTCAAAAAATGTCCTTCTCCAGTAGCTCTCCTGTGGCAAATACATTTTTAGTGGACTCTTTAATTGGTGCTTGCAGGACGGACAGCTTTTACTCCAACAGCAACATGTACATGCCGTCTGGCTCAGAAATGGGAACTTACGGAATGCAAACCTGTGGACTCCTGCCGTCTTTCGGCAAAAGAGGGGAGGTCAACCACCAAAATATGGGCATGAACGTCCACTCGTACATACCTCAGATAGATAACTGGACTGATCCGAGCAGACCCTGCAGAATAGAGCCTCCCAATCAGATGTCAAACTGTACATTTTCACAGAGCATAAAGGAAGAGAGTAATTGCTGCATGTACTCCGATAAGAGAGTACAAAAAGTCAACTCTTCAGAAGTCCCCGCATATTCTAACGTTATTCCTGAATCGTGTCCGGTCGATGGTCCCGAGATCCCGGTTCCCGGCTATTTCAGACTGAGCCAAACTTATGCGAACGGGAAGCATCAGGAAAACTACTGCCATGAAGCACCGAGTCCAAACGCGACACTGATGCAGCTCAGCCGGGTCACCCCGAAACCGCAGCCCTCGTCGGCATCTTCTAATTTCTCAGAGGTGGATAAAAAAATTGAGGACGCTTCGCAAAACCCGGAAACCGCAAGAACGCCGGTCCCCGTAGAAAGCCCGGATCCCAAGTCGGGCTCGGAGGAGAAAAACTGCTCAGTGGAAGCGCCTGTGTCCAGTCCTGAGCTGCTACAGAAGGAAGGGAAAGGTGGGTTGGCTGTAATGAAAGCTTTTATCTCGTGGCGCGGTGCTGAGAAGGCTCCAGCATCATAAAACCAAGTATAAAACACAAACAACCCTAAAGTCGTAATGTTTAATGAGAGTCTTTCTCAGGTTGCACTGATAGGCAACAGAGAATGGTTTTACCATGCAGCATGAAGCCTATGTCCTCCTGTTCTTTGGATATTTAAAGTATATGCATAGTTTTTTTTATGCATAATCTTGTCTTATGTGAGCATATTGCACAGCTTTCATAAATTGAAGCGTTAAATCAAGCTCCACTGATTAATTCTAACATCTGTTTGGCAAATGTGTGAACTTTTAAGTTTTGGAAAAAGATGAAAAATGATGAGGAGAAATCTCACCCTAATCCCAATCCAGTTTTGACAATTTGCAAAATTAGTAAAATATGTCAAATTCCTTATGAAATCTTACACGATTCATATTAATTCACCATTTAAATCAGGATTTACAGAAAAAAATCAGGCCATATACACACGTATTCCTCGTGTGCGGGTTGATCATTTGGGGTTTCATTTCATTTTTGTTTTATTAGTGATGGCATGTGAGTGACTAATAACAACCCATGCATTTTATTTATTCAGGGAAATGTTGTGCGTTATTTCCCAGAGGTGAAATCCAAAGCAACTGATGAGCTTTTTGTTCGAGAGGACGCTCAGTGCGTCGCTAAAAGAATAAAAAATAAATAAATAAAAAATAAAACTCTGATCTCTCTGATTTGAATCCCTGCAGACTGCAAGAGTGACACTCTCACAAACAACTGGCTGACAGCAAAAAGTGGGAGAAAGAAAAGGTGCCCGTACACAAAGCACCAAACCCTGGAGCTGGAGAAAGAGTTTCTCTTCAATATGTACCTGACCCGAGAGCGCCGCCTAGAGATCAGCAGGAGCGTTAACCTGACCGACAGGCAGGTCAAGATCTGGTTTCAGAACCGCAGGATGAAGCTGAAGAAAATGAACAGGGAAAACCGCATCCGTGAACTGACCTCAAATCTCACCTTTTCGTGAGGCTGCATGTGTTAGCTGTCTTTCCTCCTCCTCGTCCTTCACATATTGATGCTTCGCTGGCATTGGACATTTATCTCAAAATCAACAAAACTGTGACTGTATTGCCAATCTTAGTATTTTTTTATTTGTATTATTATTATTATTATTATTTTGCGTGGCGTCCTGTATTTGTTTTGTTTCATCACAGGGTAACACTTTGTGGTCTTAAATTATTGGAGGGTGCTTCTCTTCTACTAAAAAGACATGGGTATCCGGCCGAGCTGTGGAAAAGGTTACTCTATTTCAGTCATGAAAGCACATTTATTGTCGTCTAGTGCAACATTTGTTTAAGAGTAAGTGCAAGCCGTGTGCTCGATAGTGAAATGTTTCTATGGGCTTTAAAGTGATGGAAAAAATACAGAACAAAACAATGTCAATCTGTGAATTTATTGCATGTTTGTGGCATGTATCTTGCAATAAATATATTGTCAAAGGATCTTGTTTTAGATTTGTCCGTGCTACACGGTCTCTGCTCGGCAAATAGCCTGCCTCAGTTTTAGCAGCACTGTGAGTATCCGAAATTAATTTGCACTGACGCAAGCATTGTTTTCCTTCAAAAAACAGTCCCATTCCGAGCAGGAAAAGGCAAGAAAAAGAACAATTTCCTCCAAGCTTGTTGCACAAAACAGCAGGCAAAACAGTGTGAACGCGTCCCTCATTTGTGTTTCCAGTTTCGCCAAACGTTTGTAATTATGCCGCAACTTCATCTGAAGACGAGCCGAAACAGTAATCTTCTTAAATTCAGAAAATATATTCTCACGCTCATTTACGCGTAGGCTACTCGAGGAAGGCAAATTCTGGCTAAAAACGACTTAAAAATAAAATCTAAGTAAAATTAGTATGAATAACAAGATAGAATTCCTTTAAAGTCTATTTGGATGCAAAAGAAAAAGCTCAGCAAAATCATGCGAAGATGGCTGATTGTGTAATGGAATAAAGTTGGCTTAGCTTTTGGGTGCAGGCCTGTTTATAATTAAACTCACTGCCTATAAGGATTAGAGGACGGAGTAAATTACTTTCGGCTCTCCCTTTCTTCGTGGCGAAATCAGCCTTCATTTTCATCTACAAAATAACTTCGTGTGGCCTTCTTAGCTTGCCACAAATCTTTTTCAAACGTCTGATAACGTAACACAATTTCTGATCCCCTCCTCAGATTTGACCTAGTTCTTATCTCCAAGTGTTCACTGAAGGTCGAGACATTCTGCCTTACACAGTGCGAGAAAATGACATAGTGAAAAAAGTAGGTAAAAAAGTAGAAGAAGAAACATGGCAAGATGTGCAGGCTATTAGTGCTAAATTACACCTTTCAGAGAGCAATACACACATGGACTCCTCCAAGACTTTTTTTTATTGACGGCATGTATAATCACACGCACCTCGTAAAACATTTATTGATACATTATTACTCTCCTTTCAATGAATATAATAATTTCACGACTGCTGCTGTTTCCGCCTCAACTTAAAAAATTAAACCAACTCAGAAAATACGTTTCCTTGCCAAAATATTAACAATGGATACACCGCACTGTGAGCTGAAATGGCGTCTTTTTTATTTTACAACATGTTATTACATCTATTTTACGAGGACTCTGTAAGTCCATAAACCATTTTACTGGGATTGAGGGTATCGGGACAGGACGATATTAGAAGAGCTTTTTCCCCCTTGAAGGATTAAGACAGAAGGAATCCGTGTTTTTGGACGCCGTGTGTGCTTTTTGGTGGAAATGTTTCTTACTCCTTTAAAAAACAGAACAACAGACTGTAGGTTTTGTTGAAACATCCTCACATCTTCATTAAAAAAGGGGCATTTTATTTGAGCGTTAGTTTTCTCCCACTAGTCACATCAGAATGGGCTTTTTATTATTTGAGAAATGAAAAGCTAAATTAAACCTGACGAAAAAAAAAAGGGGGGGGGGGGGGGTGAGCAAGGGCAGGATTGATTTACTCGCTGTATTGGTAAATATGACCACGTGATCCATGTAACCAATCCCTGTAGATGCGGGCCAGCAAAAATACTATGATTGTTCATAAAGGGAAGCTTCCCGTAACAGTGCAACCCTTATTATATGAGTAGGAAGCCATCAAAAATGTCTTCCAGTGGCACTCTCAGTAACTGCTATGTGGACGCTATAATGGGGCAGGAGCCGGAGGATGTGTACGGTGCTCGCTTTATTCAGGCTCCACACGCGATGACCCCGAGGCCGTCAGGTGCTGGGGACAACGCAGACTTTTCCTCGTGTAATTTTGCACCGAAATCCGCTGTTTTCTCGCCGTCCTGGTCCTCAGTTCATCCTCAGGGGATTTATCATCCATATGTGCACCACCACCACCACCACCAGTCCCATCTGCCTGCGTCGGACGGGAGATACGTTAGCGTCCGACCGTGGATGGACCCCATTTCGAACCACGTTTCGTTCGCCGGATTCCCCTCCAGCAGTCGGTCGTACGGGACAAAGCCAGAGGTCTTGCCAGCTAAATCTTCAGATTGTGACACGTTGGAAGCGGAGGCTCGGCCGCTTGCTGGCGAATTCACGTGTGGAGTATCGGAGTGTCCAGAAAAAACAACCAAAGAACACAGTGGAAGTGAGCTTTCGAGCCACAGCGAACCCAAAGAGGAAAAACAAAAACTTGACCCAAGTAAGTAAACGAAATAGCCGGTGCTGATTTACAACTTTAAGAACTGTATGAGCCGGGTGTGTAAAACTGGAGGTTTTACTAACCTATAAAAGTGTCTCGTACTATACTGTTGCTCCGAAAGGGGAGAACCCGCCCTACAAGGGTTATTGCAGGGATCCTAATGTTTTTCATGTCACGGGACACCCGAAATAGATACACAACTTAATATTTCGATAAGACTGCATCTAAAGAGACTTTATACCTAAGTACAGATCTATTCCCCTCTGTTGGTGCACGGGGGCAATCGGTACAAACAGGAAATCATGTAATCGAAATAGTCCTCTTTGGACATAACAGGCAACAGTTCTCATTTTCTTTTGCTTCAATGAAACCGACCGCAAGTCTCTGAGCCCCATTAAGTAAAAACAATGGCTATGGTTTATTAAAGGTTACAATAAAAAGGGGAAAAACCAAACAACTAATCACATGTGTATTTACTTTATGTGTCTTTAGGTAACCCTGCAGCAAATTGGATTCACGCACGCTCGACGAGAAAGAAGCGATGTCCCTACACAAAATATCAGACTTTAGAGCTAGAGAAGGAGTTCCTCTACAACATGTATTTGACAAGAGACCGGCGCTATGAAGTCGCTCGCATACTCAGTTTAACGGAGAGACAAGTGAAGATCTGGTTCCAGAACAGGAGGATGAAAATGAAGAAGATGAACAGAGAGAGGAACGGCAAGGAGCAGCTATAAGTCCGGTGCTGGTGCCGTTTCACACATTCTGACGTTTGTACCAAGGAAGCCATGTGAACAATTATAATGATTTTTGATAGGAGCCTCCTTAGCCATTTTATTTTTTTTAATCTTATTATTATTATTATTATTTTTAACATTTATTAAGTGTCAGCGTTCTGGGGTTATTTGGCCAAATATGCATCACACGTGCAAAAAATTTGCCTTGATGAGACCCACAGAGGATTTGTCGAACAATGTTTCAAGCCAACTGAAAGTTTTACGCAACAAAGTGGGATGTTTACGCAGCAGGAAACATGTATGTGTATTGCTGTTATTTGGAGTTGTGTGTGTATATATATATATATAAATATAAATATAAAAAGAATTCAGAGCAACTACTTCGACTGCTGTCTATGTCACTACACACACGGGACGCAGTTTTAGTAAAGCCAGAATTTACCCAGTTTTAACGACATTTTGCTTAAAATCTTTGTTTTTAAAACCTCCTAAATTATTTTTTAAGCTTTCATACAGTTCATGACAAGGTGCCATGTTTAGGAAAGGAAAAATCTCCCTTTAGTCTAAATCAAAAATAAATGCATAAAGATTTTATCCTTTATTCGTATTTTTGACATGTTGACGTAAGCACCTTGCTCTTTAATTTATTTGTATTAGACCAAAGCATATCCCCTAAGGCCTTACTTATCCAAATGCGGTTTATCGAGGCCATGTAACCTAATAGAGAATAGCACTATTTAACATAATATTAAATATGTAATGGCTGGATGTTCTTATTAGCAGCCCACATATTAAAATTATATTAACCCCCCACTAAATATTATTTAAAACATCTTTAAAAATAACTTTAAAAAACGGAAGATTTTAGTGTTTTTTTGAAAAGTAGTGCTCCAAGTCATAAAATGTTTGCTATTGGGAGAGGTGTTGCGGCGAATTTCCAATTTATGGTCCAACTTGTACGAACAATTACTTTAAAGCAGGAAGAACCGCGGTCCAATAAAGCTATAGAAATGGCTAGACGTCTGGCCTAAATTACTTTATGGGCCTGGCCAGTAATTACGCTCTCCTTTGAAAAACCCTTTTTCCTGGGTGTTTGCGTCTGTTGCTGACAAACAGAGTGTAGACACTTTTCCATGGGGTGTCTGGTCGATGAATTGTTTTAGAGGAAATCACCCCCCACCTTAATGGTCACGTGTATTCATCAATTGCACTTCCCACCGATGGGAAAAAAAACTTAACTTTGACTGCTGTGTGGTGCAGTCTTATCTTCTGATGGGACTGTGTACTGAAATGGTCAAGAAGAGCACGTGTCTTAATTGTACTTTACGGGCAGGAGCTAACACGCTTTGTTTTTCTTTGTTCTTAAACCACCTTCAGTGGAACTTGTTGATTAAAACAGGAATCCAGAAAGTTGCAGATCTAAAAGCAATCTGTTTACCTTTACTGGAGCTTCAGGGCCCCTGGAAAGAATACCGGGAGCGCTAGAGGGCGATGTTGTCCTTTAAGTCTCAGCTAAAGCAGCCTATTCACAGCTGGAACACGTAGACAAGGCAAGGTCCATACCATTGTCCATGTTTTTACTGATTTATATCATAAACGTCTTATGCCCTGATGAACGTGTGTGAAGAAGAGCGCTCTACTTTTAATAGTTCCAAAACCTGAAAGCCCCATTTTTCTAATCGGTTATTGCAGCACCCTTATACTGATTTTGAAATCTCCTGACAGCTCCCAGGCCCCATATTTCAGCAATATGTCACACATTTGCACAAAGGAGAAGCCAAATTTAATCGTTAGAGGGAAGGCTTTCTGAAGGCAGAAGCAGACCCAGCCCACCGTGTAAATGCAGAGAAAATAACAACAGAGACACTGATCTTTCACAGATGGTTTTTTCCTTTAAAGGGCATGTCTCTGAGCCTCGTCGTTTTATTATTATTAGCCTGCTATTGTTATTGTTAAATAACCAGCGAAGTAGCCTGTCGTTTTTAGACTGTCCCATAGTGTCCTGCTTGTTGTAAGATAAGATAAGATAACATTTATTAGTCCCACACGTGGGAAATTTGTTTTGTCTATTTGTTGTGATACTATTAATAATATTACTACTACTTAAAATGTAAACTGTAGTGCTTTCTGTTTCACAAAGCTCACATTAAAATAAGTAATTACAGTTTAAAAATGGCGTCAATTCACTGACAATAAAACACACCAAGTACACTCAGATTTAGCTTTCTTTTTATATATAAATCCAAGTTGTTTTGCTTTATTTTTACACCTTACACTCATTTCGTGAAATAAAATGCAGCTTATCCTTCTTCTGCTGTTTGTGCGTTTTAGCGCAGTTATGGAGCCATAAAGAGATGTTGCAGCACATACTGCTGTGAGCATCACTTTAGTAATCACTATTGAAACGGCTGAACACACGTTCAACTTGGTTGTTGTTTTTTCTTTTTTTGAGACTACACTGTTTACACACACGAGGAATGGATCGAATTCTGTCTCTGCAAAGGAAGCTGCTTACCCTTTAAATAATGCGAATAGTTAGAGACCGTACTGGTTCAATTACTGGTTCAAAGGAGAATAATAGACCTAGAAGGAGCATGGGAGTAACATTTTAGTACGTCTGTCCGTCTGACGTTATTGTGTACAGTCACTACAGCAGGACAAAAACAACAGAATATATATATATATATATATATATATATATATATATATATATATATATATATATATATATATATATATATATATATATATATATATATATATATCCGTGTGTCTGTGTGTATACATACTGTGAACAGGGACAGTTTTTTAGTGAGCACTGCATGCAGACTTTTCCCGTATTAATGTTATGCGTGTAGGCCAAGATAATCAGGGCAATTTAACATAAAAAAGAGTAAAACGTAAAGTGATAACTTTATTAGAAAAAACGACGTAAGACACATAATACACCTTTTTATTTTATTTTATTTTATTGTTGGGAGAACTGTGTGCGCATTAAAAAAACGAAGAAAAAAAGAAGACGAAAAGAAAACAAATGTGATGTATGAGTTTTAAAGTTCGCTTGTCAGGAATGAATTTTAATGTCTCCTCTCCCCCACTCGTCCCAATATAATTTTAGATTTTTAATATGTTTTTTTTAATGATGTATTGTTATAAATATGCTTATGAATTTAACCGCTTTTGTTTTCATAGCGACTGCAACGAAACAAGCATAGAATATGACTATATATTCTAGATCCTATTCAACAGATCCTGGACGTTACACGGTGTTTCTATGAGAATAGAGCTGCGGATGAATATAGAATGACAATGCGGAGGAACACTAAATGACACTTCTCCAAAAGCGAATGAAACACTGCGGTTTGATAAAAGTGTGGGTAGGCAGCCTCTGGCTGGTCAGGAGTAATGTGACGAGGAATTTGTAGCTCAGAATGGGTCACAAAGACAGATAGAGTCAGTGTGCTTGGCAAATAATGACACAAATGTGCCTGTAAGCATTAACTTAGTTCACCACCCTTTTTAATATTTAGTTTCTTGAAGGCAGACTTTGACATGATTCCAGGATCTGAATTTATGTCTCTGAGAAAATCAGTGTCGGCCTATCAATAAGCATGCAGCACTAAACCTGTCAGTGAAAGCCACTTGGCAAAAGAAGGAGAAAAAGAAGAAGAAGAAAACGATTTTTAAACTTTGCAAAGCCCTAATTGTCGTTTGCAGAATAACTGATATGTGATTGATTCATTTATATAAATGTATATTATGTGGCATGCCGAAACGCTTAAAGTCGTGCAACAAGATATATGTTGGGCGCAAACAAAGAGGCGCCGACATACAGTGAAAAAATGACATTGATATGTCCCATATGTGTGTGTGTGTGTGTGTGTGTGTGTGTGTGTGTGTGTGTGTGTGTGTGTGTGTGCCTGCATAGATAGATAGATAGATAGATAGATAGATAGATAGATAGATAGATAGATAGATAGATAGATAGATAGGTTAAAAGTACAGTAAAAATGCATCAGTCTATTTCCCTCCAAAAGAAAGGCCTTCAAGTATAGTCTACATTACAGTAACGTCATAGTCGCAATGCAATGTGATTTAACAAATCCTGAGGTCTTGCATCTTTCTCCCTCTTTCACAGGGACACACGCGGGGAGAGAGAAAGGAAAGGGAGCTATAAGACAGGAAACCAGAGCCATTGCTCGGGCTAGCCTAACTATAAATCGCACGATGCTTTCTCCGGCGTGCCACCAGATGAAAGAGAGTGAAATACATGAAATTCCTCTTTGGTGCAGTCGTAGACACATGTGCAGAGACTGCATGCAGTTGCAGTATTTAGGTCTTTAAGTGTTGAGTTTCAATTACACGAAAAAACTTTCACACCATAGTGTATCTCTGTCTCTAATAATAAACAACAGCTGGCCTGTAAGAGGGTGGGAAAAAGCCGTTGATATGCAATATCATTTGGAAACACAAAAGTCCCGCATCCGTTGAAAATCTGTCCTCCAGGACAATGACTGAACATCCACGGGAAAAGGCCGGCGACAAAGCATTAGACTTTTAATGAGGGAAAAAAGGTGTAAATTATACTTGCTGGTTTTATTGTGTGGCGTTTTCCTAGCATCTGCTGCACAGGCCGTGAACTCACAGATGAGAAATAAAATAAAATAAAGGCACAAAGTTGTTCTGTATTTTATACAAGAAATATTTGGTTTCTCAAAAGATTTTGTTTCGTAAAATCTCCAGTTTCTGCAAAACGTTAAACATCAACGTGATCTATGGCAGATTATGCATTTTAACACTGTAATATCCAAACCTCGGATCAGTTTGATTTTGCCAAATATTTAATAATAATAAAAAAGATTAATCTCATATACTTAATCAGACTCGTTTCTTAGTTGTTCTGTACACTTTGCATGAAGTTTTAGATTTTTGAGTGATGCAAACGACGACAGAAAAAAAAAACAACAGGGGGAAAAGCTCTTGCTTGGGGGACCTGGTGGGGCTTCTGCTATTATGCGCCAAGATGGAGAGAATTGCTGCAGTCCAAATTCCTTTTTGTGAGGGGACAATTTACAACTTGGTAATAGACCTTTTTATGTGCCTCCATCGCCTGTCATTGGATGCCACTGGTCATGTGCGAGAGGCAAACGTCTTCATGGCCCTTTTCCTGATTTCCCTGGCGATTTCCCCCCACTGCATTCTGTATCACGTTGTCTATGGTGTTAAACCGATACACTACGGTCTGCTCTCTTAAAAATCGCCTGCCATTCGTTTCATAATTGTCTGATCAGCGCATATTTTCCCGGCGCTGCGTCGTTTGTTTAATTAATTATTTTTTCTTTTACTGGATGACAAGAGAAGCGTTTCAACTTTATCCACATCCCACCTTCTTCATTCACAGAGCTGTGCTGGCTCTTTCACGCAAAATGCACTGCCTGAGCAAACTTCAAAGAGCAAGCATGGAGTACCTCACCACCATAGGTAAGATTTCTTGTGCGATAATGGCGTTTATTAGTTGGGCATGTGTGAGAGCATGTAAAGTTTGACAGCTTCCTGTTTCATTGGTCATGTAAATGAGCTGCAAGGTAATGGCACTCAGGTAATTTGGTGAAGTCACATGTTGCTGGGTGTGTTGGGATTAATTGTTTTTGTTTTTAGACATGTTCAGTAACAGAAGTCTGGCCATTATATTATAATGATTAACAAACGTCCGTTTAGCCGGCAAGTTGCCTTTTATAATGCAACAACCACAGAGAAATATTTAAGAAGATATCATATGGATTTCAAGTCGTTTCATCGTGTTTATTGATGCCTTTTTAAAGCCTTAGATGCACAAATAGAAGTTGTTTCTGAGGTCACAGATGGTGATGTGTGAGCTGTGTTTTTGATGCAGAGAAGTTTTTTTTTCCACTGTGCACTGCAAGAGAGCTTTGTCTTTAACCGGTCATTCCTTATTTTGCTTTCAGCGTTAAGTTATTGGTTGTAGACAGATCCCAATTCCATCAGCCTCTACGAATAATTGTAGCTATATTATCCCTCATCTCTCAACCTGCTAGAAAATCTGTATTGGCGTATTCAGGCCACCATATTCCATCACACTGTTTCGCTTTATATGCTAATAAATGAGGGATTATACTCGAGACAAAGTTCAGTTAATTTGCTTTATGGAACGTATACAAAGCCTGGCAGCAAAAGTTCAGTTTTCCTACTTGTTTTCAGCTGCCTGGAGATGAGGCCAACTGAACAAAGACAGTATTTCACTGTTGCCTGACAGGCAGCTGCGAAAGTATTTACAGCCTTACTGCAATGCGGCAAAATGGACCCTGAAAGACAGGCACAAGCAGAAGCCTGAGAGAATTACATAGGACTCAGTCATGATCTTTTACATTTTGACAGTGCAAAAAAAAAAAAAAGATCACACGTTTTAAGCGTTTTTTGTAATGCACGTAATTATTTAGTATATGTGTGACCGCAGGCCCTGCACTAATATTTTTATTAGTTTCCATAAATGGATTTCCTCCCTTCACTCCTACTCAGCTCCTCTCAGACATCCAGACTGTCTAGACCCTTTAGCAACAGACTTATATAATCATATAATATATTTTGTGAGATTTCTTTTTTTAATTTTTTTTTGCTCAAGCCAAGCCATGTGAACCTAAATGTGCTGTCATTTGCCTTCTATTTAATAGTTTTAATTGTTTTTTTGTTTCCACTTAGATAAATGATGCTTTCATTAACAATGTTAAGTATGAATCATCACCACAACATCAGCATTTTCAATTTCAACATCTACTTTGCAGTTTATTACTACAGATATTCCCATTATAGTCTTTTTTAAATGTTCACTCTACAAATAGAGGAAAATATTTAGATATAAATATGCTATGGTAATTATTCTGAATTCATATAATGTGTTTAAAGAGCTTGACTAAACCTAGTTTTGAATTAGCTTGCATTAGGCTACTTGCTTTGGAGGGAATCATTTAGAGGAGTAATTGAGCAAATTTTGAAATCAGTGGTCTGCATACCAACAGTAAATCTCCTCTCCCCTCATTCAAAACTTCATCAACAGTTTGATGCAACACAGAATTGGGTGAAATAACTGGTTTGTGTATGTTTTATATATTTATTTATTTATTGTATTTATTACAGTGGAACTGTGGAGAGGCCTTTATCATGCCAGCAGAAGGCGCTGTTGCCCAACAGTCAGATTCTCTGGTCCCATTTAGCAATCCTTTTACTAGCATGCTCTTTGGTGCTGTAAGTAGATGAGGCGGGAATCACGTGATCCAGTTCGTTTTCTTTCTAAAAGTTGTTTTGGTGCCAGAAAAGTCACCCATGTGGCGCGCATGGGCACTAGATACGTTAAAGGCTGCTATCAAATGAGATCAGCCATTAAGATTATACATTGGTGCATTTTGTGCTGGTTTGGAAATCCTCCAAATATTCATGTCTGTCATCTTTCCCCAGCAAACAGTCATTCAATAATCGTAAACTGTGTCCTCGTGATAAACAGGATGATTCAATTAAAACGACTTTATTTACAAGTTCAAAACAGTTCGAGGAAACATGAAAACTAGAAGCAGGGGTTATGTGTAGGAAGAATTTGAATCTGCAAGGAAGGAAAAGCTTTTATGAAGACATACATGTAAGAAAATTCAAAGCCTCTGATCTGCTGCCCTCACATTTATTATACCTGCCGCACTGTGGCAGCCACCCAAACCTCAACATGGTCTGCTCTCTCCGGTTAGGTCAGAGCAGGGGGAGGAGGAGGACCAAAAGGCATTGCACTCTGGGATTGGCCCGGAAGAATGAATGACATCAGTCCTATTGTGACAGGTTCACTGGACAGAAAAAAAATGTATTCGGGCACCAATCAGTGACGCGTAGTGGTTCATTTGTTAACACTTTAGAGGTCAAAAGGCGTCAGATTTCAGGAGATTTAAATATTGAAATTCTCGATTTCAGTAGTTTTGATTCCATCACACCTCAATATTAAAATGATTAAAATGAATATTTAAGATGACCAGGATACTTTGGTGTTTGTTCATGGAAGTTTAAAGCTCGCACATATTTTTCTCCCCAGTTTTCACGGTGGGAATAAAACATGCTATTCTGTCACGGCTCGCTCTTGTACCACTTTCTGTTGTGACTGTTACAAAATCCCTTCCGCTTCCCTGCTTCCTCATTTCCACGACTTTTCCTCAGTGCACATCAGTGCAATCGCTATTATTGAGTAAGTGCAACTTTCGGGGTTATTTATGGGCCTGCGCCCTGTTGTGAATGGCTGTGAGGAAACACGTGATGCCATTAAACTTTGTTTTATGGCCTGGGACTTGACAAGCCAAAATATAATTCTCATTGTGTATTAGTAAGACAGTCCAGATGGAATAGAGCCTCAATTGACATGGAACTCTACCGGACTGACTTTTCCCCTTCAGCATGGATGCGTTTGTTGGACTGCGTGTCATCTGTTGCGGTTTCCGCGGTAAGCTGCGTTTTATCATTATGCTCGTGGTATGGGCGTGTGATGTCACATGCGTAATGCTCAGGCTAAACTGTTTCCTGCCTGTAAAGCTGCAGTGCATGCTCGGTAACTTTTAGACAGTGTGCTCTTCTGATGAAGTTGTGTTCAAGTTTAGTACTTGTTTGATTTGTTTTGAAAAGCTTTTATGGATCTAACCTTCACTCTTTTTTAAAAAGTGTTATTGGTCTGATTTGCTCCACACCATATTCTTCTTATTCCTCTTTTGGTTCTGCTTCTTTGTTTGGTCTTTTTAAAGCTGTATGGTGATCTTGTGCAGTTAACTTGAGATTTTAATCAAAGGAATTTTATTTTAAATTGCATTAATTTCCTGCTGTGTCCAACTGTTAAGCTGCACATTTCTTCACCCACAATTCGTTTGCTAGATAACGTCATCTTCTCTTTGGGTTTCAATCACATAGAAATGTTTTTTTTTTTTTTAAACAGCACTGATTTCGCAAGAAAATCAGTTTTAAGTCTTTACATGGTGTGGATTTTCTTTTTTCTTAATTCACCCCAGGCCTGGCGCGTTTCTAACTGCAGGCCTTTAAATTATTAATTTTGTCACCCTTTGTTAGAAATCTAGTCTTGCAATGGTTGCATGTTTGATCCAAGCTTCAAATGGAATTTAGCGTTTATTTTGTATTACTATCAGACAAAAAAAATCCCTTTATTAAGTTGTGTGAAAAATAAGCAGGCCTGGTGTTTTCTGCAGCTTTCAAATCCACAGCTGATGGTTTACAAAATCGAAAACAAATATCTGTGAATGTAATGAAGAAATAGTCGAGCTGGAGACTAGTTGGCCATTGGTTTAACACGAGCTGCCAGGAAACGCTGATTTTATCATTCTTTTGTTGGGGAACTCGGCTTTGACCCGTCACAAGGACCGGCAGGGTCAGGTGAAAGGCAGGTCAGGCTGTCTAATAAATACTGAAACGTGAAGTGCAAGGACGATTTATAATAAATGAGTAAATAAATAAATAATGCACTCATCATTTAATTGAGGCCATAACGAATATTTTGAGTTTTTGTTCGTATTTTAGCGGAAGTTTTCCAGCTCAGATCACAGCATATATATGTGCACATGCATACTACACGCAGGCCTACATATTCGTTAAAGGAGCTCCAGCACAAAGCGTCACACTGATTTTACATTTTACTGTTTTATGTTTGATTCTTATTTATTAAAGGCCTCTTTTACAAGGTTGGTGCAAGCCAATAATATTCCCTATTATATTACACTAAACCGTTTACATCACCTGTCAAATAATTAGCCACGAATTTGTTTCTTTATCCGTTTAATTTTTCTTATTAAAGAAGAAAACGTGTTCTGTGTGTGAGGCACAGTTGCTTTTTAAGCCCTTTCAGAGCTGAGATGCAATTATTGTGTCACATTTTGGACAAGAAGGAAACATGTCATAAATTCAAATTACTGTCTCGTTGCTTAAATACTGACTCAAAATTTTTAGAGTTTGCTATATTTTCTCGCCATCAGCGTTATTTTTCTCCATATAGACGCACTGATATGAAATTAGCTCACTCGCATGGTGATTTAGCGTCCTTGAAAAAAAAAAGTGTATTATTTTTGCTAGACCCTCTCAGTTTCTCTCAGTTTTGGCCAATCTGTCTTGATCACGCCCAGCTTTAACTAATTTAATTTGTAGAGGAAGCTCGGTGTAGGGCTTGAGGTGGTCTCCATGGCAGTTAGTTAAGGTCTGACGACTTGGTAAACTTTTGCACCCTTTGAGCTGTCAGCAGCAGTAAAAATAATTGAACTTTTTGATAAGTTTGTAAATGATTTGAGTTGACCTCGATGGCCTCCAGCCCGTAGCATCTTTTGGACAGCGGAGGTAGGAAACCCCTGTATAACCTGGCAAGTGCTCAGGGGTTTATACCGTTGCTCGATTGCTTGACGGAGGCTTAACTTTAAATCTGAGCTGACAGTTTTAAAAAGTTTAAGGTCATTTATGGATTTATGGTGTTTGAAGAAGTGTATTGTCTTGCTGTGAACTTGGGCTGTAGCCTGATGAAGAGAAGAAGATCTTCTGCGTTGAAAGCTGGGCTGACCTCAGTTGGTAGCTGTTTTTTCATTTACTTTACGCTTGTCATTTTCTTACGATTGACAGGAGCACCCAGGGCAGAGGTAGCCTGTAGCCTAATATTTTTGCTTTTCCTTTTCTTTATGTCTTTCTTCTTCTGCTTTTTTGGAAGCCTTGTCAACCAGCAACTGACAAGGCTTCGAGGGTTTCGTGTGTCCTATTGACGAGATTTCCTTCAAATAAGCAACAAAAAAGACCACGAAAAAAGCCTACTTTATACTGTAGAAAAGGGGAATAAATTAAAAAGGAAATGCCGTGGCTAAAACAAAGAAAATAGGGCACTCCGGAGTGATTATAGCTTATAAAAGTATGTGTTTATCCCTGGGTTTTTAATTCTTGCCTCTTATTTTCTTATGTAACCTCAGCTTCTTTGATGGTTTTGGTTTATTCTGATTGTGAGCCACTCTGTTAATTTTATTAGTCTAGAGTGCTGCACAAAGAAAACGTGATGTGGTTTAGGGGGTAAAATTAGGCAGCATCGCTTCCCGTCGTCTATATATACCCTGTAGAACCGAATTTGTGTGATGAAACCAGATTCACAGATTCGATTCTAGGGGAGTATATGGTCGATGAAAAAACTTCGATTTATTGACTTTACTGCCATCGTTATCAGGCATTTGAAGCCTAATGTGCTTCCAGTTGTTACATTAACAGTGTTGGTTTATGAGTGAGAGTAAATCTGACAACACCACATTCCTCATAAGAGGTCGTGCTGTAACTCTGTAGGCTTAAAGGAAATCTAATATGAAATGTTGCACGTGGAAATAAACATTGGAAGGTGTCTCTATTCCTGTTTGGCTCGCTGTGCTTTGCATGAAATACCAAATGAATTTACTAAATGAAACCAAGCCACAGACACTCCAGCTGTAGCTCTTTTTTCTCTTGTGGGCAGTTTCTGTCTCTACATTATTGATTCCCAGAGACTGCTGCTGTCCAATAGGCTCCTGAGACAGATTTTTTTTTCAAAGGGATGGGAGCAGATGAAGTGATGAGATTCGTGTAACTTTTGGATGACCCCTTCTTGACAAAGACAGTGTCCATCAATTGTCCTCACTCATTATTCGCTGTCTTTATGCCAAGGGGCTTTTTGTATCTTTTGTTGGTTTCTCTGTTGAACACCATGCTTTTAAGTTAGACTTTAGAAACCAGGAATCAGCTTTGATGAAACATCACCATGCACAGAAGACAATCCCCATTTTTAATATTCTGTTTTCTTTTTAATACGTTTCGTAAGTTCAATATTGTGCATATTTTCCCCCAATTTTTCTATTTATTTATTTTGAAATCCTCATTTTCTGTCTTCCAAACACGTACGCCGATGTTTCAAGATAATATTTGCGTTTTTTCCATCAGGTTCTAATTTCTGTGTATCTTAACTCAGATAAAAATGCATTTAGTTGTATGTTTACCAGTGTTTGGACCCGCATCACCTCTATTGGCCGATCTGGTCACATGGTTCGCTAACTTTATTCAGTTGACACCAAGTAGGAGGGCTTTATGGAGGGAGGAAAAAAGACAACTCGAGAAAAATTAGTATTTTCTACCTTCAGAAATTAATGGCCATGAGTTCGTATATGGTGAACTCTAAGTATGTGGATCCCAAATTTCCTCCCTGCGAGGAATATTCACAGAATAACTATATACCTGAGCAGGGCTCCGACTACTACAGTCCATCTCAGGACACAGACTTTCAGCATCCAGGGATCTACCCACGGTCAAACTACACGGAGCAACCCTTCAGCTGCAACACTGTGCAGGACTCCACAGTGCAACCACGGGGTCATGGGCACGAGAGAGCCAGCCACCCGAGCCATTTTAGCGCACAGACTGAGCAGGGGACTCCGGTCCAAGTGGCCGGACCCCGGACTTGTGGACAGCAGCAAAACACAAAGAGCCAAAATGGGATACAAGCCAAGCAGCCAGCAGTAGTTTACCCCTGGATGAAGAAAGTTCACGTAACTACTGGTAAGATTTCCTCTTCTTCTTCCTCTTCTTCCTCTACTGAGGGCTATAATCCAGAAATCAGTCAGTATACTATTTATAGGAGTCTTTGAAAGGCCTCGCCAATTACACAAGTCATAAATTTTTATAGCTCAGGAAATAGGCCGCTAGGTGAGCTCCTAAAAGCTCCTCAAACACGCAGACTAGCCGGTGGAAATTGGGATGAAATCTAGAGCAAATCTGGTTAAATTTAGCTAAAATAATCCACTGTTTCCTGATGACAGTTCCGTTTAAATTTCCTTAAAGTATGAACTTTGACAGAGAAACTAATTTTCTTGTCCTGCACATGTTCTACCTGCATGCTGCATCGACCACATTTAGTGACTTTTGTTTGTTTCGTTTTGTTTTTCTTTTGTGTTCTTTCTCCCAGTGAACCCGGATTACACGGGATCTGAACCCAAGCGGTCCAGAACAGCTTACACCCGGCAGCAGGTTCTGGAGCTAGAAAAGGAGTTTCATTTTAACAGGTATCTGACCAGGCGGCGGCGGATTGAGATTGCCCACACTCTTTGTCTCTCCGAAAGGCAGATTAAAATCTGGTTTCAAAACAGACGGATGAAATGGAAGAAAGATCACAAACTACCCAACACCAAGGGGAGATCTGCACCAGTCTCCAACCATCTGCAGAGCATTCAGAAGGATAACCTGACTGATATCACAGCATTATAAGAAAGGAAAGTGGTCCTGTCCTTAGAGATTAACTGTATATAAAAAAAGACAAAAGTTACATCTGACTTTTGCATGGACTGATGTCGTTTCTAGCCATTTTGTTTTTAATTTAACAAACATGACCCTCCAGCATTGTTGCCTCGAGTCTGAGTGAGAAAATCAATCGGTCTTTAAAACCGAGAGGTTTGCAAGCTGAGCCTCTTCTGTGTTCAAATTTCCTCAAAGAGACAGAAAAAACGTCGAAATAAACTTTTCCTTCCCTCTTTTTCCGACGTTGCCCCCTCTGAGGAGACATTTATCAAGCAGCCTCGGCCGATTCAGTGGATTTAAACAAAGTGTCTCTGCTCTTCTCACGTGGATTCAGCTGATTTAAACAATGAAATATCTTTGCTTAAAAACAAAACAGTGAGATCATTTCAAATTACACGCACATACACAAAAGTTATTACAGCTTTCAGCACAGAAATTATTTTAGCCAACTGAAAAATTCACATTAAACGCACAATATATATATATATATAAATGTATACTTGAAGGAAATATTATTTGCATATAGAGCACGCCAAACACTCCTCAACCTTTTTCAGAAATCCCCGCTGAATCTTTTGTGACTTGTATGTTTTAACTTATTTTGTACAAAAAAAGCTTTGAAATTTTAAAATTGTTATTTCCCAAACACAAGACATTCCTGTGTGCATACTATTCAGAGTGCCCTTATAAATCTTTCCTGACATCTTTGTAAACAGTGTACATTTTCAGAGGCTCTCTTGTGCCATTTAAAACTCTCCTATGAAAGATCATTTGTTCTTGCATGGCATCAAATTGATACTAGATGTTTCCAATCGGAAATAATCAAATCCTGGAGATTTAGCAGTATTTTATTTTTTATTTTTCAGACGATTTCTGCGTCATTATTTATTTGTTTAAAAACGTGTACATTTTTTCGTATAGCACACAATTAAATTAAAAGTATTCGTTAAACCTTTATTATTCCGAAATATGTTTGAACTCTTGTGCGTTATTAGCATGGCCTTATGCAAAGTTTTAGTCTTAGTTAACATGGGAATCTTCTATTTTTTTTTTTTTTTTTCATTCACAACCAAGCTATCCATGGGGCTCTTTCAGGTCATGTTTCAAGACAGATATTTCTCGTTTTATACCGTCTTTGTCCTCGGACAAAAAGCCAAGAAGCTCTCCCAGTATGTGGAGGTCTCCTTTCTGAAGTCTTCTTGACGAGAGAGTTGAAAAGGTATTTCAACCGAAGGTCGACAAAGCAGCAGTGGCAGGTTCATCCAGGGGACACATTTCAGCCGCAAGGACTGACCCCAGCACCCCTGACCCGCCGGACAGGCAGCATTTCTCTCCCAGGCGCTGTTCGCTTTGCTTTGGAGGACTGTTCCACCCTCAAAAAAAAAGAAAAAGAAAAAAGGCTAAAGCTGATTCAAAGTAAGAGCCACTGAATTCCTCGTTTTACACGTGTTTAAACAGTATTTATACCAGGCGAAGCCCCCGAAAAGGTTCTGATTTGTGCGTTTGTCTCCTCATGTCTATATGCAATCTTTTCGTTTTTATTTTTGTACATGCTTTTTACCTTGTACGGTGCATTGAGATGTGAGAAGTATATTGAATAAAAAAAAATAAAGATTTCTACTGATTATGCATTTAAGTATTTGGGAGACTGTGTGTGTTCTGGGATGTTTATTTCCTGCACTCAAGATAGATTTTGATTTAGAAGAAATACATATATTTTTTCGACCCCGGGGTTATTTATTATTTCCCCGATAGCTTGAAATTTTAGAGTAACTTTTCTTTGTTTGCGTTATTTGGTGCCATTTGGTTTACGCTAGACGCAAAGGACAGCTTTGCTCCAAGTGTTTTTTCACCTAAGAGTTACAAGCGTGTGGAACCATATGGAACTAAAGGCCGCTTTTACAAAACATCTACAAATGGACCAAATGGCCAATGGATACACAAATGCAGCCTGTTGTCTTGGCAGGTCCTAAATTTAAGCACACAAGTGTATTTTTATTATTTAGAAAATAAAATAAAATAGAAGAGGTTTTTTTTTTTTTTACTTTGCCGTTTCATTTTACTCATGAGTTCGTAACAAAGCGAGAGCAAGCACTGCGCAAAAACCTCCCCTTAGGAAAAAAAAACTCTTAGTGGGGATTATTTAATTTATTTATTATTATTTTTGTGCCATAAAAACCACATTCAATGCGTAAAAGTTATTTAGACGGTTCTTTACGGTGCAGTGGAAGCACAAATTATCTCTAGTGCCCTCATAAGACTCAAATTGACAGGGAAAACTTGTTAAGAGGAGTTGGTCCTTCTCCAAGACTAATTCACGCCACATTTGTTAGAGCTGTATTAGAACGAAGGAACAAACACCCAATAGCACAGTATAGAACTTTAGGCTATTAAAGCATACCTATATTCTGCTTATGGTTAATATTAACCCCCAACCCCCCATGATCCACAAGCTGAGACTTTATTGAGGATGAGACGCAGCAATACCGACCTTCGACCCCTTCACGTTACAGGATCAGCTCGGATACAAACAAAGTGACCATATGTATGCATTTGTAAAGACAACCTGCATCCAAACACTTTTCATCCCCAGTGACCACGGGCTGATGCCCACTGAGCACGTGCGTGCACCGCGCATAAACGTTTGTGTATACATAAAATGTAAGTTTGTCACACGGATGTGGAGAGAAGCAGAGACAAAGTGATGCTACCAATCCACCATCCTGCCAAAAATGATCTCCATATAGATGCTGATGAGAAGATGAGAGAGAGAGAGGGAGAGAGAGCGAGAGAGAGAGGGGGGCTGGGTGGGGGGGGGGGGGGGGGGGGGGGACTGGGGAGAAGCGACTAGAAGGGGGGTGAGGGGGGAGAACCTACCTAAAATACATTACAAGCTCTAACTTAACCAAAGGTTGCTTTTTTATTATTATTATTTTTAGCTACTTAATATAAAACCTGGGTGTTTTGAGCGTCTGATATATAATGCATGAATTGAACTAATGCCAATATCATAGTTTCCTTGGCAGTTATCAGGTCAGAGCAGCCTACTACAACGTGCAGTGTGTAGCCACACTGACCTACATGTCTGAACAGCAATAAATGGGAGCCAAAGGCAGTGCCATTTTCAATGACACTGCACCCAGTGCAGGAATACAACGTCGTTGCTCTCCATCCGGCCATATTTGATTTCCAGCTGTTTTCGCAAGAAGCCTCTCCGAGCCAGACAACCCCCCTAAGATATATTAAAGTGCGCTGTCTGCATTCAGAGATATAATCCAGAGACTATACCACTCCGCTCTCTATTCTCGACCACGTGATTGTCTAAATAATTAATGCAGCACGTCCCCCTAGAAACACGGCGTCGTCATTAATCGCAAGGACTCTATCAGACTTGAAAACTGAAGAGATCCCCCAAGAAAATAATATCCGATTCCCGGCGCAACTGTAGTCCCGCACTTTAGCAACACATCTGAACCGATGGATGCTTGGGTAGGTAAATATTTCAACATTTTTCATGTTGCCCCAGCTGGTAAATGACGATATCAAATGTCGTGATATTTGATAAATTGCTCCCTTTGATGTGTGCGCTCTGAGCGCAATTGTATAGGCTGTGGCTAGTCGCTGTACGCATGCCTTCTTCTTTTTTTAAAATAAATAAATAAATTAAATATATTAGCAGTAGCATAATTTTTCAGTTTTGCGGTTTGCAAATGTCTTGAAATGGACTGATGGGACTAATGTGAAAAAAGTAAATGGCAGTGACAAGTAGGATTTATGGATGCTCGCTTTGAATAACTGCTCTTTCGGACACATGCAGCTTAGTCTGCTCCCTCTTTTGGGCCCATAGACTCCTTATTCAGAGTCTAATTCGGATTTTTGCTAATTTAATGTGAAGTTGTTTTTGTTTCTTTTAATCTGAAGTAAATTGAATATGTTTAAAGAAAGCATTAAAATTAACTTGTCTTGTTTGCGAAGCAGAAATCGCGATTTTTGGTGTTGTATTTTTAACCATAAGACAAATTCCTAGTTATTTATCTCTCCCTTTCGCTTTAGAGCACAATCATTTTCTATTGTTTTTATTGTTAGTGGGGGGATGATCTAATTTTGATTTCTTAGAAGTCCTAGAAGTTCGGCCAGGCTGACAGTTCTGCCTCCTTGTAAATCATTCTCAGTTATCCCTGAAAGGGTGCGAGGCTGTTGGGGGCCGGGCGAAAACTGTAAATCTTTCACTTTTATTACCCTCTGAACATATGCTGAGACGCTACCAGTCCGGCATCCCTTCTTCTTCTTCTTCTCTAGCAAAGATTACCCACCGCTGAACCAACCAGGTCCGAGAACCGTCTCTGTGGTTCGAAATCTTAGAGTCTGGCCTTTCGGTATATTTTCTCTGGCATTAAAGCGTGCCATTATTTGGCATAGTGTGGGGTTAGTACCGAAAACAATGCAAGAAGACACTGGCTCCGTGCCTCTTTGTGCTTCAGCTGTGTGGGAAGACAGACACAACAAACACGAGATGATAATGTGGTTTATTTGAATACAATCCTTTCCCAGTTGCAAGAAAATACACACACGTCATTTATTTCATAAATCATTTTTTAAAATGCACTCCCACATCATTGCGCAGTTGTTTGTAAATTACACAGAACCGCGTTTTAAAACGTTTCAATATTATGCAAAATGTGGTGAGTGAGGCCCTCTTTATTCGTTTTATTGCGAAATCCCCGCTAGTTTCTATCTTTAGGGGGAGTGAGGCAAAGAAAAAGAAATCTTCATAAATGTTGGAAATTTCAAATCTTCTGTGACATAAAATGCACAGATCATTTTTTGCACACATGCATTGCACTTCAGTGCCTTTGTGGGGGGGAGGTTAAAGATGTCTAGATTTGCACGTTGAGCACCCAAACAAAAGCATATCTGCTTGGGTTTAAACGCTGAAGTGCAGGCGAGCTGCAAAGCTCGCAGCTCATGGGGAGATAAAAAGAAATAGGCAGAGGAACATTTTCACACTCACACAGTTCAGATGAGGAAATAAACGCCACCCTTTATCAAAATGGATTGGTGAGGTAAGGCTTACTTGAAGAAGGGAACAATCACGTGAACAAATATGCTTGTACCTTAAGGCAGCGCCTTTATTTGTCATCATAAAGCTTCCGAAACACCCCAAAATCCCAATGTTAGCTGCAAATCTTTACAGGCCTCTCCGTTTTTGAATTCCTGTATATTTCACTGGGTGATTGATTGCCAGTGATTTTTTTCAGGAATAAGGATACCTTGTTCGCTTTTTATTGGTAGTTGAATGCGAGTCCTTCCATTCTTTCGGGAATACTGTCTCCACTGGTATATGGAAATGTCTGAAAAACAGCAAGATCAGGTTTAGGACAGCATTGTCTACAGACAAAGGGTGAAGGATTTATTCTTGAGACAACGTGGAAAGGAACTGAGACTGAGAGGGAACTGCTTTATGATGAATTGATTCACAGGTAAGAAATTGCATGGCAGAAAGCAACCTTTAACCACGGGTTAATATAATCCAAGGAAATATATATGATTCATTCCATTCATGGAGGCGATGCTCGTTAACGTCGCTCTCACCGGCAAACGCGCGGGTATGGAGCCCAAAGCTATCTCTTCAAAAGCAGATTCATATTATTACCATTATTATAGTTTTTTTTCCTCGAGAAATTGCGTTCAAATATTATCGACAGATCGAGCCAAAGCTACCCTGCGCTTTTCAGCTGATTTCACGTTTATGAAAACCTGCTCGGAGGAAAAAGTGGGAGAGGAACTTTTCTTTTTGACTCTTGGATCGTAAATCACATTAATTTGTTGTCTTATCCTCACTCGCTGGCGTTTGCCGTTGATTTATGTGGGTTCAATAGTATGGCTTTGTTAACCTGCAACGTTATATTATAGGTGAATTTATAGTGGATGCTTTAAGGGATAGGAGGTCTGAATAGTGAACAAGGACAATGCAAATGCGTTTTTTTTTTAATGTTTGGATACCTTAATGGCTAATTTGTTCCATGCAAATATATTTTCTCTCTCTTTGGACTGATGAGCAGCAGGTCTAAGAACACAAGGCAATAAACTCAAATTTGAGATAATTTCCACCCATTTTCGTTCAGTTTACTGTTTTACTTTGGATAAAGATTTAATGTTTGTGCACTGCAGCTTTTGTATTATAGGCCTGAGCTGCTCATAATTACGCGCAGTCTCCTGGATTTAAAAAAAAAAAAAAAAAAAAAAAAAAAGCTAAACTAAAAATACAGACATTTTGCTACAAAATGGGAATTTGTAAGCACTATACAATTTTCTGCAAAAAAAACAAACAAAACGCAATTTGTGTTTTGTTTTCGTTTTCGTTGTTTCAAAACAGCAGCGAATACATTGTGTAAAATTATAAACTTAGCTTAAAAAATAATATATATATATTTCCAGTTATACAAACTTCCCTCTTATTAATAGATTTTCAAAGGTTAAGCTGAAGAAACGACTAAGTGAGATAATAACACTCCAGATTGAGTCCGACCCATTGTGTGGACCAAACTTACCGTAACAACGCGTAGGCGAAAAACACAGCCGCGTGAAAAGGGAACCATGTCTGCTACTAGTAGCTCAGTGTGCTCAAAAGCACTCGAGGTGCAGACTATCGACCGGCTTTTTAGAAAATCCTCATGAAAAAATCCTACAGTTGAATCGTGATACTATGAAGCTAAATTCCTCGGATAGATGCAATGAAACAGGAGCTGTTTGTTTCTTTTTTTTACACTCACTGCAAATATAATTATCTGGAAGATTTCTGGGTTTGAAGTTCTGGTTTCCTTGCCGTCGGTCGAGCATCTTGTCCTGTTTCTCTTAGCGCTGAAAAGCTGCTGTGAATTTAGTCGAGACTTGGCTCTTCTTTAAGGCAAACTGTTCGTTGTTCATTAAACTATGACTTACTGCTGAATGACCCTAAGGTCACCTAAAACGCTTATGAGTGCTAGATATTTGGCCTGACTCTTTTGTACTAAAAGTGCACATGTCAGACTTTTCAGTCTCAAGAAAATGAAAGCAAAAGAAGAAGAAAAAAGTAAAAAAAAAAAAAAAAGTGAAATAAAAATAGACATACAATAAAAACGCTGGAAAATATGGAACTAAAGCCTCAGTTCTATTAAGCTACTATATTTTTCAATTAATTATCTAGAACTGTTTAGTTTAGCTTGAGTTTACACATAAATCTAAATTTAAAAAAAAATACTACAACTAAAAATGTATCACTCATTTTTAACACAACATGCATCGAAAATAACGCAGGGCTCAGACTAATAACAATACATTTATTTGTGTTATTATTTTTGTCTTTTAGGTCGAGATGGAAGCAGTGGTGAATGCTTGAGGGGTATAAAACAGATCTGCGCAGATTTCGGTGAGTAACGTTTTTTTAATGAAGGGAGAGGACAACACAGCCAACTGCTAACAAGGTGAAAGGGTGATTTGTTATTAGGCTACATATTTACGCTCACAGTGTTTCACAGGAGGCTTAAATCAAGAAAACAGACATGAAGGATGGTCTTAACCTGTACGTGTAATTATTTACGCAGGCCAGAGTCCAATTTCAGTAAGTCCCATTTCCTTTTTTAGCAGCGTTGCCGGAATTAAACAGTGAGAGCACACACAATAAGAAAATTAAAAAGAAAAAAAAAAGTAGAGTTTTTCAAGACCTCGCCAGTATCCCCGTGCCTTATTCAAAGCAGCAAATCAGCTCCGTGCTTTCCACCTCTGTGTTTAGCTGGAGACTCGCACTAAGCCAGAATGGAGGCATCATTTATAAACCGAGCCTCTTCATGGGAGAAGTCGCCGACTATGAAATTCTTTCCCTTGCCTTCCTCCTACGCTTAGTTTTACACTTCTGAGGGGCTGTGAGTCTTGAGGAGTGTTTTGCTTTTCATTCCCCTCTCTCAGGCCGTTTACAACCATAACATTTGCGGTCATAAATTTTGCCGCGGTCCAAACTGACAGGTGCAATTGTTATGCACGGCGCAGGCTGCACCTCGTAAAGCCACCAACATACAGTACAGGAGGGCCCCTTTGATATTTTTGTTTCGGCTTACTTTAAATGTTGTCATGCTTTTTATCATATTGGTAAAATAATGAGAATATTAATAATAATTTTTTGGTTTTCAAAAATATCCTCCAAAAGTTTAAAAAAGATAATTCAAGATAATTAGACATAAATCTTTAAGAAGAAAACCGACCAAGCAGCCAAATTATAATGTTTGAGATGTGCGTAAAGGCTGGTGAAATGTCATATTTAACCCAGCCCAACCCAACCCATCTTTCTCTCTCTCTCACTCTCACTCTATCCCTCCCTTTCTCTCTCTCTCTGTCTCTCTCTCTGTCTCTCGCTCTCGCTCTCTCTTTCTAACCCTCTCACACGGCTACATTTTTATATGAACAGTGCGGGAGTTCAGTGTTGTGCTTCTTGCGCTCTTCAACATGCGATCCTAATGCCTGTGCGCGCGTGAACAATGAATGCATTAGGGGCTTTGTCAGGCCTTGTGATTACTGAAAAGGGTATTGTGTGTACGTGTGTGTCAAATGCTGATTCAGCTTATTTGCAAGGGACTCCCAGAGCCTCCCAGAGGGTCCTTTTAGTCCAAGTTAAACTTTAACTGTTTTGTGCCAAGAAACGAGTCGAACGAGCTGGAGATGAAGCATTGTCATAGACAGTTTGAAGACATTTGGTGCTTTTCTAATTTAATTGCTCTAGTTGTTTAATTAGAAAGCACCAAATGCTCTATACAGTAGCTTCAGTCTGGGCCAAGCAAGCTGTGCCTTTTGGTTTAATGTGGATTTCAAACGCTGCATCTCACACATTCTGTGGCGTTACAGTGAGAGATGTTTCTTTTTATAGGTCACAGAGTGGAGCAGCGGTGGGAAACACCAATCACGTAAATAAACAACACTCATGCAACTGGATAAAGCTTCACTGGCTTACTGGCTTTGAATCCACAAAATGCAGAAAGCAACATACTACGACAACTCTGGACTTTTTGGAGGCTACACCTACCCCAAACCAGACTCTTACAACTATGGGCCCGCACACCAGTCCTATCCTACTTCAAACATAGACAGCGACTACCAGGGCTCAGTTTGTCCCATTCAGACAGCTGCAGTCCGGCCACCAGCCCTAAAAGACAGTGACCTGAACGGAGACTGCATGCGACAAAGCAGCAGTCAAAATAACAACAACAACCAAGCGACTAGTATTTCAGAGCAGCAGGCTCCTCCACTGTCTGCATCTTCCCCTAGCTCCAACAGCTCTGCATCTCAGAAGAAGAAATCCCCATCCAGCAGTGCTTCCAGCAGTGCCACACCAGCCCTCACCAAGCAGATATTCCCCTGGATGAAGGAGACCCGACAGAACTCAAAGCAGAAGAACTCAAACAACTGTGCCACCGCAGGTAGTGATCATGATGGTGACGTGTATGTGTAGTGTCTGTGTATGTTGTGTGAGCGTGTAGAGGTGTGTTTGGGTAGGGAGGGATCAGGGTGGGGGGGGGGGGGGGGGGGGGGGGGGGGTCTTGATGTGCATGGAATTTATAAATTATTCCTCACATTGTTCAAAAGACCCTAAGATGATTCTGTGATTCCTTCACAGGTGGTGAAGTGAGTGATGAGAAAAGCCCACCGGGACCAGCGTCCAAACGGGTCAGAACTGCTTACACCAGCGCGCAACTTGTGGAGCTGGAGAAGGAGTTTCACTTTAACCGCTATCTTTGTCGTCCTCGGAGGGTGGAAATGGCAAATCTGTTGAATCTCACCGAGCGCCAAATAAAGATCTGGTTTCAAAACAGGAGGATGAAATACAAAAAGGACCAGAAGTCTAAAGGGCTGGCGCACTCCCCCCTGGGACATTCCCCGGATAGAAGCCCGCCGCTGAGTGGCCCAAATCACATTGGATACTCTGGCCAGCTCCAAAATGTGAACAGCCTCAGCTATGACGCACCCTCACCCCCGTCCTTTGCCAAACCCCAGCAAAATATGTACGGCTTGGCCGCGTACACGGCACCCTTGGGTGGCTGCATCCCACAACAGAAGAGATACCCGGGCTCCGAGTACGAACACCACGGCATGCAGAGCAACGGCAGCTTTGCCAACGCCAATTTGCAAAGCAGCCCCGTTTACGTGGGTGGGAATTTTGTTGATTCCATGCCAGCCTCGGGCCCCATGTTCAACCTCGGCCATCTTCCCCACCCCTCATCCACCAGTGTGGACTACAGCTGTGCCGCACAGATCCCAGGAAACCACCACCATGGACCCTGTGATCCCCATCCCACATACACAGACCTCACCTCTCACCAAGCGTCTCAGGGAAGGATTCAGGAAGCGCCTAAACTGACGCATTTGTAATATGTGGTTTCGCGTGTGTGCGTGTGCGTGCGCGTGTATGTTTGCGTGTGTGTGTGCCAAGATTATGTTGCGCTCTTTTTTTATTACCTCACTAGTCTAATAACTACACTCCAAGCGAGTCGTGTGTATTATTACAGTATTATTGATATTACTATTAATGCTATTGTGTAATTATTTTCTAAATAATACAGCTTTGTCCATTTCTCTTGAATATTTGGGGATGCGGAGAAGCAGATAGCCCGGTTGTCAGTAGTTCTTTTTTTGTTCTTGTTTTTTCTCAAGTGCAATGCGCAATTGTTTTTTTTTTCTTTTTGACTGAGTATTTCATGCCATTACTTGAAGGTAAGTCTTGTAGATCACAAAAATAGAAGCGCATCCTTAGCGAGAAGGATTTTTAGGGAAGTTTTTCGTCTGTTTGTTAGGCTCTCATTTCCCCCCGCGCACACCCCAATTTATTTATGGTTTTGTATTTTTCTTTTGATTTGCATAATCTTTTGTACTAGCATATAGCCTATTTATTATTTAATTACTTTTGTATTGCACATTATTTATCGTTTATATGCGAGTATTTATACGTGTGGAGTTTGTTGTAAGATTGGACAGATCAGTGCACTTGGAAGTGTGGGCAAAACAGGGTTTGGAAAATGCTATGACTCGCAATGTGTTGTTGGTATATAAAAAAGAGCATTTCTAATTGTAAATCTGGGACAAATGGGACATTTTATAGTGTATAAACATCACTATATGTCCATGGTTATTCTTGTGTCAAATCTTAAGCAAAACGTAGACTATCGAAGTATCAAATATTATACACACCAGCATGTCATTTTGTGTAGTCCATTGCTATTTTTTATTTGTCTTCCATTGTTATTCCATTCAGTTGGATATCCATAAATTTATGAAACCCTAATGATATTGAAATGTTATATTTTATTGTGTTCAACATTTTGTAAATAAAGTGCTTAAACTTCGTTTTTTATTGCATTTTGTTGATTTCCTTTTCTTTTCCCCCTTCTTTCTTTTTCAACAAACCCTGCAGCAGGAACTCTGGTTACCCTGCAGCTTCTCATTATTTTTAATTTCTCATTCAGCTGCTGCTGTTGCTGCCAGTGAATCTGTCAGGTAACTGTGCCGAGGAGGCGTATTGACCCACAGCTTTACTGTACAGCCTAAACGGGGAGAGACAATCAATAATTAGACACCAGGATATCTAAAACTCATCAGACGGCTCTATGCTTCCAATGCAAAGTGCATTTCAGCGGAATAAAAGGCTCTGGAGGTTATTGATGTTTTATTGGTATGAGGGAAGTGAGTCTACGGGCTTATTGCATCTTCCACATGTCACTTATCTTCTTCTTTTTTTTTTTTTAGAGACGGCCACATGATTAGCCTCCTGCTTGCTGAGACAAGAAAATAAGCTCAATTTTCCAGCAAAGACCAAAGCCTAATCACTGACTACTGTCTAATTGATTGGTGCACAGCGAGACTGAGCATATATAGTCTCGCTTAATATAAATATATAAATATAAATATATATATATATATATATATATATATATATATATATATATATATATATATATATATATATATAATATATATATATATATATATATAAATATATATATATATATATATATATATATAATATATATATATATATATATATATATATATATATATATATATATACACGACCATTTGTTTTCATGGTCGGCGTAAGACAAAGCAGACTGGTGACAAAACAGAAAAATACACGGCGATTCCTTGACACAGGACAAGATGCAGAGGGGTGTGTGACTAAGAGAGAGAGGGAGAAAGAGAGAGAGCAGTTCATCCTTTATTGCTCCTGGAGAGCCATTTCAAAGCTCATTAATCAAAAACTCGTCGCTTTCAGACTCCTCGCTGATCCCTCCTCCTCGTGAACAAAGCATTTGCATTCCAAATCCAAGTAACACATTTCTAACCGAACAGGCCAATCTTTAATGGTGGTGGTGGTGGGGGAGCTGGGGAGAAGAAGAAAAAAGGAAGGGGGGGGGGGGGGGGGGGGCTGTGGCAGTTGGAATCTGTGTTCACATTTTCCAAGATGATATATCCCTGGATTTAAGAGCGCATGAAGGAAAATGAAACTCTTGTCACAGAAATCATGAGTGGCTTTAATTCACTGTGGCTCTAATTCAGAGTGAGCCCCCACCCCAGAAGTTTCACAAACATCAGCCGCTGAACTGAGCGTGATTCACGGTTATATTAACGGCGGCGTTTGTACGTTCAGTCCGTGCTGTGCCACAAACAAATCCATCTTGCATTTTGTCTCTGAGCTACTGCAACACAAATCATCAGTATTCCGTGGATGGCGGCCATTTTAACCCTGGGTGGGTTCCCCCCACCACCGCCACCTCCCTCTTTCTGCACCTCACATGTAATTTATGAAGCTTAAAATAGTTCTCATAAAAACAACAACTTTAGCACCGAGGAAGATAATATTAATTGTTTTCCTGGGATTTTCGGGCAATTTTAAGTTCCAATGAAAATACAATTTTATTATTTACATGCAAGTAAGTGAAATAATGATCATATAAATAAATATTTAAATTAAAAACAAAAACACAGCTGAATAAGTAGAGGACCGTTTCCCCACTGTTTTGGCTAACTTGTGAGGCTAAGTGGAAATCTGCATCCTCCAGCTTGGAAATAATGCAAGTTAAAATCTAATTTACGAGGCAACAAATGGAGCAAATTGTGTTTTAGATTTTATCCACGTCATAATGCCCCTGATTTTGAAAATTAACCACGGGTGTAGCTGAGATCAAATTCAGCACTGTGGCATACAAAAAAAGAAAAAGAAAAAAAAGCAAGTTACACCTCAGTTGGAAATAGCAGCGGCACAGTTCCGTTGCCTGCGGCTGCCGAGTAAAAAAATAAAAAATAAAAAAAGACATTCTAACCCTACAAAGAAGAAAAAACCATGGTTAGAAAACTGTGCAGAGAGGTGGTGTTTTACAGAATCCTGGGTTTGAATTTTGTCCATGCAAACTGAGGAAAAGGTGAGGTTGGGGAGAAATATCATTACAGTGATTGTCAATTAAGCACATGCAACTGGTTATGGTGAAATTACACATGCACTTTATCCTGTATAGACTGTGTATTAAATACATTTTTAAATGATGGCTTAAAAAGAGAAGTAGTACATTTAATTAAACAAGAAAGCATTTGTTGGAGCAGGCTGTGCAGCGCATTTTGCGCTCCTGATTGGACACAAAGCCGACAGGCCACGCCTTCTCAGTGGAGAGTAATATTTACATATGGCGAAGTAGTGTTACTGTTTTAATGAGAACAAGAGCTTCTAACAGCATTTAAACTCATCTGTATTCAGGACATCCTGCAAAAAACATTTTTTTTGGTGAGGGGTTCATGTATGCTGTCTCTGCTGAAGATCAGGAGCTGTACAACAAGGGAGGAATCCAGCTGTTCATTCAAACTGTCTGAGGTAAACTAGAAAAGGTACCCTTTCTTTATACAGGCAGGGTCCCAAATTCATTCGTACTGAAAGACGCGAAACAATTATTTAATCAGATCTCAAAGAAAGTTACTACGTCGGCATTGGCATAACATATCGCGATGTCTCCTTTGTGTAAGTGAGCAGCGTTCATCTCCATCCCGATGTGTGTGTATGGGGAGGGGGGTCATTGTTTGTTACCCGCGCTGGTTCAAGAGAAAAGAGAGCTGTAGTCGTGGAAAAAGCTGCAGAAGAAGCCCTTGTTTTAAGATTAGAGCTGTACTGACATCTAGTTTCTTTCAATGTCTTTATGCTTTTGTTAAAGGACTCCTTGGCTGCTCTGTTTGCACCTGATTGTGGATTACAGAGCATCGGATCAAGACTGAACTTCACAGCAAGCAGCTGAGTGACCTGGGAGATGAGTTTCAGCTTTAAAAAATGTGTCGTAAAGGCAGGGCTGGTACTTAGTTTGAAACGGATTTTTGGCTGACGAGCGTGATATTAAAAAAGGGGGATGAGGGGCAAGGTCTGTTTTGTTTGTCTTATCATTAAATCCACAAATTAAAATTAAGAAAGTGACTAAAGTGCTCTAGTTCTGATATTAGAGAATCAACTGTAAAGTATTAGGATGTCTTGCTGTAGATTTGTGGCTTTACAAAATTTGAAATCAGTAAGAACAAAGCACAGCAAAGGAAATAAAAAAAAGCTCACGTTAATGTTGTTTTTTGTTTGTCTATTCACATTCTTTTTATGCTTTTTTCCTGGTGTAAGAACAAACCAGTGTAATGTTATGCCTACTGTAAGATGATGAAGCATAAGTTTCAGGTTGATTGTGCCATTATGTAACACTTAGTGTTTTCAGTTACTCCATGGACTGTTTAATAGCATAATTTAATTCATGTCAACAAAATCCAGATCCTCCAAATAAAAGGATTAGTTTGACTTGAACGGGTGTGTTCTTTTTAATATTCATTCACTTCCTTTCTTCTCTTATCTAAACTAATCACAAAATACAGGACAGGAACAGCTCTGCAGAAATTCCCACCTCTCCAGAACCACCCTGTTGTTCCAGAGCATGTTTTATGCAATATCATATCTCATTTTTATTGTAAAACCGACAGGCAGGATTTAATTTCTTTCCTCATAGAGTCGTTCGCTAAGCCTTTGGCATCAGGCAGCAGGAAAGATGATCTTTCACACACACCCTGACCATCTGTAAACAGTGACAGAGGATGTGAATGTCAGAGGACACCACTGCCAGAAGTCCTTCCTTCTATGGCCTCTGCTGTCATCAGGGATCTACCAAACTGTGTGTGGTTGGATGAGCAAAACAGGCAGACACTTTTTTCCCCCTTAGGAAGGTCATACAGTAAGTAGGTGTTATTTTGCAACCTGTAAAGTCTGCACTTCTCCTCCTCAAAGGAAATGAACTACACAACTACTTTATTTAACTACTTTTGTTCTGCAGTTGTTTATGCCCGCGGAACAACAAATGTGAAAACATTACCAAAGAGCTAAACACAGCACTGGATACTGTCTGTTAATAAACCACTGACTGATATTTGTTCTTGGTTTGCACAGTCCAGATCTGATGCAACTAAAGTACTGACAATAGTTTTTTCATGCTGGCAGCTCCTACTCCTAAAACATGCCTGTACAGCTCACTGAAAAGGATTTCCAGTGAAGTTATGCATAGCATAACAGTAGGGCTACGGTGTGTTTCTTTCAATAAGAGCATGCAGTAGATGAAAATTGACCATAAAAAGAGTGAAAATTGATGTCATACTAAAATGAGAAGAGTTGGTACTTTAATTCATGGTTCTTGTGTTGAGCTTGTGTCCTGTTGAGTCATGAAACACATTAACCGTGAGAAACCTGCAGCCAAACGAATAACAGTAGCTGAGGAACCTCCCCACATGGATCATGCATTGTGTCACAGAAACTGATGTGCGTGGATTTATCGCAGCTCTTATGTGTTAGTGATATTGATATAATTGTAACTGTTATAAATGACTCACTCGTCCGGGTATGATTTAGAGGGCTTGGCCAAAAAGGCTCTACTCCTCCTTCCTTGTGTGAAAGATAGCTCACTGATGTGAGGAAACCTGAAGTAATTCATACATTACGCAAGCCTTTGACTGCAATGCTCTGATAGTCTATATCAAAAAGTATTAGTGCCTGTACCCTTTTCTGATGCTCTTATGGATTTCCTTCTTGGTATTTTCTGTATGAAATTATGAGTGAATAAATTGCATCTTCATTTATCTTCGAAAAAACCTTCTGTGCTGACTGTGATACTCAGCTCTCAGCACTTTACATAATTATATTAGTCTTCTGCTACACCACGAAATTGATTGCCCAAGAAAATGAACCTGGCTTATGCTATAAATTACACCTATGGATCATAAGAAATGTGTTATTTTGTTTAAAATAGTACCTAATATAATTAGAGCTCTAATTCATGGCAAGCTACAAGTGTGGCTATTACAGTAACACGGTTTGGAATTTAATCTGTCTCCTGGATAAAGAATGATCCTGTGTGGTTTTCATTTGTAATCCCAGACACATTATTTCAGTAAAATAGTCTGTGACTTTTAGATATGAGAGATGGATTGTTGAATGAATAACTATATTCATAAGTTTCTGTATTAAAGTTAACAATTCATCCAAGGAAGTTTCAACGGTCAATCCTACAGCCTGCCCTGTTTTACTCTGGAAGCCATTTTCTTGGGAATATTTGCCAGTGTCATCTTTGCTGGAAAGCCTACAGCAGAACACAAGCAAACACCTGATTGAAATATTTACAGGAGAGGAGAATGACACCTGAAAGATTTACACTGATGGGTGATGTTGTTCAAATCATGGAAATGTGTATTTAAAGGATAAGGCTGTCACTGGTTTGCGTTTAACAAATTCCACAAAAAGGACCAAAACCAACAGCGTGCTAATAGGTCTTTCAAAACTGTCCAACTTTCCTGCTGTGTCTGACTCATTCTGCCCCGGGCCAATTTGCTCCCTCCGAAGATGTAATTTTCCAAAGACCACTACAAATAGTTTCATTTTAAAACATAGATTAATGGTGCATTTGTTGAGGACTTTGTGTTTCAGGCACACTTTAATAAATACAGTACTTGGTGCTGGGGAAACTGTACAAGGGTTAGACTCCACATCAACCACTGTGCCTACATCCATTGCATTGAAACACTTAACATTTCTTATTACAGACAGGAATAAACTATAACACCACCACTACCTGTGCTTAAGTTATCCATGCTTGTTGGACCACTTCATTGTTGGTTTTGGTCATTTTTGGAGATCTGTGCAGCAATAAAATGATAATAACACCACCTTTAACTGTCAGTTAAGTAATTATTTATCCCATAATGTCTTCCACATTACCTTTGAGAATTACAGCACTATTTCTTGTGATAAAGTATGAAATAAGGTTGATCATTTGTGTAGTTTAACACAGTCTTGTTACCATGCCTTGAATTGATTTGAGAGATTGTGCATTTCAAATACTTCTAATCATAATCAGGCATCAAATATTGAAAGAATCTTTGTTATCTTTAAAAACTATCACTGTGTCTGTCTATGCCACGCATTAGGTAAGCTTATTTGACCTTACTGATTACTTTCTTCAAATTTCTAATTTTGTCAAATGTAATTGTTTCACTGTTATAACAGCAGCAAATTTAAAGGAAAACGTTAAAGTCTCATTTTATATTTCTGTTTTCTTTGGAGACATATGGCAAAGCCCTAAGATTTATTTGTCTAACCAGTATAACCCAAGTCTCACATAAATTTTTAGATTTTTTTAAATCACCTTTTGGTTTGGACTACATCTGATCTGACCTCACTGACCTCAAGTTAAAATCTACTATGTAACAGTCGACTATAGATTATTATTATTTTTTATGTTAAGCCCATTTAAATAAAACATTTAAAGAAGATCAGCTTTCTTTTGCTGGAAACTTGGTATCTTAAAATAAGATAAAATGATTGAAAATAAGATTAGTGCTGGGTGTGTTTACTTATAGCAACAGTTCACAATTAAGTTAACAGCCAACTATAACAACCAATGAGGATCCATGTGAAAGGATGACAGACACCATGGCTCCAGTCATCGCAGTGCTGGTCACTTTGATCTAGCAGACTCACATATCGAGACAACTATTGGATCACTTTGGCAATTTGTACTGACAATAATTCCTCTGGGGGGGGACTTTAGTGTTCTCTTGTTTCTTTAGTGCCACATCAAGGTGATGTTTTTAGTTTGGGGTAAAAAAAATTATTATCACATTTGATTCTGACTTTTATGCTCCCCCGGAGGATGAATCTCAGTTTCAGCATAGCGATCCCTGACTTTTCCTGTAGTGTCACCAGCTGGCTAATGTTACTACTACTGTGGTTGAAATATCTCAACATATCCTTGATGGATAGGGCCAAAATCTGCTGCAGGCTTTCATGATACCCAGAGGATGGATGCATGCCAATAACTTTTGTAATTTTTTTAACTGTTCACTTAGAATTCAAGCAAATAAAAGCCTCAACCTTGAGATGGGAGATTTTGTCCCAGCAAACAAGCCAAAACACCAAAACTGTCAAGACACAAACAAATGACAGTCATTTAATAAAATTACAGATCTTGCCATCTTATAGACAGTTTGCAGTGTCTCCCTTTTGAAATTACCAGTCTTAGGAACATTTCCTACTTCTGTTGTTCTCCTTACCTACAGGCCTCTGCATTACAATCTAAAATCCAAGAGCGCAGAGGCAGCTTGCAGGGTTAAGTAATTCTGCACCATCGAGAAAGACATTTGATTTCATTTGTAGTGTGTCTTGCAGCGGGCGGAGGTGAGCCCACCTTTGGCTGCGGGAGGAGTGAAGCGGCACACATATCTAGTGCTGGGAGACACAAAATTGACAATGCATTTATCTTTGAATAATGTAAATGTCCTGAGAATACGGTGGCAGTGGTCCTGGTGTGTCCACCGAGGGTGCAGGGCTGTCACACACCGAGCTCTCTGGCCCCGCTGCAGCATAATGTAGCCTCCGGCTCCCCTCGAGCATCCCGCTGCTATGCTCTGCTCTGCCTCAGGCCCACATTCCTGCTTCAGCACACTGCACTAGCTCCCCACTTAATTTACACTCTGGTAGGAGAGGGAGTTAATGCAGAAAAGCCTGCCAAGTTGAATCTTATCTTCTTTCCCTCTTAAGCGCGAGCTAGTTCAAAGCATAGGTGGAAGGCGGTGGTATTTTTCCTGCACATCTGTGTGATATTTGTCTATCAGAATGTTAAACATAAAATGAAATCAGAGATGTGTGATGAGGCTACACACTTCCCGTGTTTGAATAGCTTCTATTATCTTAAGTAGTTGGCATAACTTAAATGGTTCTATGAATAGTGTGAGTTATTGTGTCCAAGAAATGTGCAGCCTCGTGACTAAAACATGTATTGTTTAAAATGGATGGTTCCTGGCAGGCTGACAGTGCTGTTCAGTGAGGCAAAGTGCCAGTAAATTGTTTGTCTTCTGCAGTGCAGCCCTATAATTCTTCTGGGAACCAATGGCATTGTGTTTGCCAAAGAGAATAATGATAGATGGGATAAAATCAAACTAGAGGATTTTGGGATGCACTCTGACCACCAGGCATAATCTGAATTCATTTGTGTCCCCAGAAATAGTGCCATTGTTACCTTTCTGAATTCCCAGTATTCGTCTGTCCCTGTCTGATTTTTTATTTTTATTTTTTTTTTGTGGGGGGGGGGGGGGGGGGGAGAGATTGTGTACTGTGTACGTAATGATTAATATCATCACATTTCTTATTCAGTTATTACAATTTCAGTCTGTTTATTGCCCGCATTGAAATGGTACAACTATAAATTCATGTACAGTCTGCCATGAGTACCATTGGACTATACAGGAGCTGTATGAATAGAACTATGAACCAATTAACGCAACTGTAATAAGCACTGGCTTGTAATGACTCCAGTTCTGAGGTGTAAATGTAAATGCGCAATCTGCCTGTTCAAGTGTCCTGCTGGCCCAACAACAGGATCACATCTCCATCTGTTCTCTCTCTGGAGTGGCCAGACAATACATTTCCCCCCGCCAGACGTTCCCATTTGCTCGAGCAGAGGTTTTTCCAGCTATTTCTATGGTTACAGGCAGGATAAGTGCCCTGACTGTTTGCTTACAGTTCTCTGACCAGAACTAGTCTTTTCTCATTTGCAGAGACACTTGGGCTTTTTTTTTTTTTTTTTGCTGAGAAATATTTAAATGTGCTATCCTTGGCTTTCAAGCGTTTTGTTGCTGCTGCTGCAGTTCCACAGGACGCGAGAAGCGAAAGACGAGCACGGCTGTCAGTGGAGTGTGATTTGTTGCAAGCCCAGCCTTGCCAACTGTGAGGTACTGAGGTGTGACCATAGAGATGCCTACAGTCGCCTCAGGGCCAGCCAGTCAATTACACAATACTGCCTACCCAGAGCAACGATATGTGCTCAGTAATGGACCAACGGCAGACAGGCCTCACAATTGTTTATACTGATGCCATTGATAGAGATTTTTTTTTTTTGTTAAAAGATTTTCATTTTCATTCTGTCAAATAACGCATTGGTCACCTGTGAAAATGATTGTGTCTGCATGAGAGTCTGTTTGCAGTACAGTGAGAATTTGTATTAGGATATTTTCAGCAGGCTGTATCAAAAGAGTAATACTGTGGACCTCGACTGTTTATGAGGACCATGTGTGGGAAACTCCAAGCAGGTCCTTGCTCAAAGCAACAAAAAAGATGCCTCTTCTTTGTGAAGCACTTTATCGGGTGGATGCAGATGTGCTTTTTGTTGGAACCTTGCACCTCATCCATTACACGCAGTCTGCCAGAGAGATAGTGCAGAATGAATCCATTCAAAAGGTCTATGACAGGGCCTGCTGCTCAGCTGAACTTTCTGTGAACTAGGCTCAACAGCGGGATCCATGCATCAAAAAAAAAAAAGAAGTTATTTCTCTTTGCTGCTCTGGCCTGTGTTTCATGCAGATTGCTACTATCATCACGTCTGGCATCCTCATGTATCAATCTGTCAATCTGATATTTGTTTGAGGGCTGTATCTGTCTCCGAGGATTCAATCTCTGAAAGAATAAGTGTGAGCTTGGAATTTTGTGAGCATCTTGATGCAACAAGGTAAGATTTTGTTTTTTGCAGTTTTTGCATTCTATATTTTTTACAGCTTATAAAAGCTGTAAATTAGTTTGTTTGTTTTTTGCATGGATACAGAACAATAATTGTATTACTTTTATAGTCTCTATTACAATAGTATAACTGTTTTCATTTGCCTTATAAGGACCATATGATATTTAAAATTATGTTGTAGTTATTGTTTTTGTAGCTTCAAATACATGAATGAATATCTTGGGAATATGCTGGAGTGTTAGTAGGTGGATTTAGATAGCGCTAGGCAAGCAGCTAAGCTATGATAACAAAATATGGGCTGTAACCCTGTATTTCTCAAAGAGGTTTGAAAGTAGGCTTAATCTTTTGGTCAAAAAATGCCAGACAGATATTTTTCAAAAATATTTCTTTAAGGCATTATGTTTAAATTATTCACACTACCATTAACATTTACAGGGAGGTGTTAGAGATATTAATTTCTATACCAGCAGCAACTTAAGGAGTAGTTGTGCAGTACAGCAGCATATCTGTTTTTAGCCTTTCTTCTATTGCCCATTCATTGTACTCATTAAACACACTCGCTAAGGTTTCATTTGTTTGGAAATAGCAAATCGATGCCGGTCCTTGAGTTTCATTTGAAATGATGCCTGTATTGACTGTTGTGGACAAGCCTTGTACACAAGTCATGTATCAGTCTACAAGGAAGTTAAACAAACTAAAAACGACCCCACAATGAGAAAAGGGGAAACTGAAACACAGTAAAGTCTAGAGATCGTCCGAAATTATGTACTAGGTTAGAATCACATGTGTGCTGGTTTTGTGTTCTCATTCATTTTGAATACGAATGAATATTTTCAGAAACTTTGCTGGTATGAAAATCTGTATTATCAGTCATTATTAATAGAAAATATATAATACAGTTTACCCATAAGTGATGTTTCACAGTTACAGTTGTGATTTGTTTTTCTTTATTAGCTTCTCATAATAAAATAATTTTTAAAATGCTCCAGTTCAAGCAAAAAGGCATCTCTGACCACTAATGCTACAGAGACTCTGGCACTATTGCCATAGACCTTGGGTTGCAATATGAAAAGTCAGTGGACACAATTTAATTTCTGTCAGCAGTCAGGCTCCACAGCCACAATGGATTTCTTTTATGCCTTAGCCTCTGACTCTCACCAAGCATCTGTGTGAATGGAAAACACAGTTTCTCCTAAACCCCTTCTTCCCCTCCCCTCCACCCACTGCTTCTGCCCTTAAGGTGCATTTCATCCACATAGAAAATGAAGTTATATCTGAACTTCGACCAATAGTCTTGGTTGCCCAGGGGAAAGCTCGCCTTAGTATGGCCAGGCAGCAGAGACTGCACAGGGCTACACAAGTCCATCAATCTCCCTCTGTTCTGCACAATGCCTGCATACATACCATAACCATTTGAAAAATATTTGCTGATATGAAGTGGGTTCTTTCTTTAACACAAAATGCAGAAATTATGTTAAACACTACATTTTTTCTGGAGTTGTGTTACACATTAGATTTCTTTATTGGTTCAAACGGTCCTGACTCTTTATTGTTACAGCTGCAGCATCTTAGACGAGTCATTAGGACCCGTCTTGGTGTAAAATCCTCGGACCTCTTGTCCTGAAGCTGCGTGTTGAAGGGTTGGATTTTGTCCAAAAGCCCCTGAGTAAAGCCCTCTGATGAAAAATGTCTTGCTGACAGCTCGGGTGCTGTAAATGTTCAAAATGTGACTGCTGCCACTCCTAATGACATGTAGAAGAGCAGCGTGTTTGTGGCTCTTTTGCTTATGGTGACTGACAGCTCTCAAGTCTGGTTTGACTGACAGGAAAATAAATTACACAATTTTCTTCTTCAGAGGTGCTGACATTAGATTTCTCTGGGCAAGGGCTTGTTGAATGTGAAGAGTTTGTACACATAACCAGACCACCATGCAATATCTTGGACCGCTATTAGCAATGGATCAAATCTTCAGAATAAATTGTGGGCTCTGGGATGAGAGTCTAGATTTAGCCCAGCTGCCCTTTTCCCCTTCTTTTTTTAGCTTCACAGCTGTGGCTCTGGAGGTAGAGTGAGCTGTCTACAAGTCTGAAGTTTAGTAGTTTAATCCCAGGCAACTATATCCTTGGGTAAGATACCAAACCCCGAGTTGCCCTTGATGCATCCATCGGAGTGTGGGTGTGTGTGAATTTTAGACAAGGTATTTCAGTATATTAAAAAAAAAAGCTCTTGTTTGAATGTGTGTGTGACTGAGTGAATGCGGCATGTAGTAAAGAAATGCTTTGAGTGCTAGGTTAAAATAGTAAATGGTAAATCTGCCCATTTACCATTTATCTTACTGGTCTAACCAGCTTCAGGACAGCAGTCATCTGTTTTTTGCTAAAAAGCTCTGATGAATCTGTGCTACATACTTAGCACCAAATTTAGGATACACCAAATAAATACTTAGCTGGTGAGGACAGCAAGCTTTTGGGGTATATAAAGAGCCTTCTCCCTTAGAATATACAAAAAACAAAAAACGAGTGCAGCATCAACATCCATCAATGGCCACATGGTTTTGCATGAGATGTTATCCAATCACGTTGATGCCTTTTTACTGTGACACTGTGAAATTTCATTAATGACATGTTGCTAACCTTTTCGGATTTCTGCCATCTCATTATAAATCACATCACCTGCCACTAGGACGTTGTTTCACACAACTCTTCAAACCTCCTCAGCTTTTGCTGTTTTAGTTTCAGTACTCTATGTATGTAACTCAGCGAGAAACTCACAAGTCTATTGTTCATTATCTAGTCGCCAATGTTTCCTCCTTCTCTCTGCGTCTCCTCTCTCTCCTCAGCAGTTGCAACCAGCTGGTTGTCACATGAGGACAGCCACCTAAGAGACGGTATGCTCTCACAGATCATTTGTCTTAATTAAAATTTAATGAAATGCAGCTCTCTTTACTATTGTGTCTTGCAGCTCATAAATGAAACATTGTACTTTATAGCATTGCCTTTACAGTGTTCATTTAGGCCTGCTGAAACAAATGGTATACTAGCAAATATAGTATATAGCTGTTTTCACTCGTGAACAATTTTCAGAGAATACAGTTGGGACATTTTTTTCACAGTCTTCTCACACAGCAGACACATTCGCTTTACATGAGATGCTCTGTGTGGTTTAAGCAACCGGAGGCAGCACACATGACGCCCACTCACTAACGGTGACAATTAGCTGCACTAGTTGCGTATTCCTGCGATCACACAGACTTTGCACTAGAGAGCGGAAAGGTTAAAGCTGTGTTGCACATTTGCATTCAGAAATGAACCTCTGTCAGGTTAATCTTTAGAAATGCCACTGCCTGAATAAATTAGGCTTTCAAAGCCAAGAGATGCCTGTTTTCAGTACAGCTACACAGCCCATGCAATGAATTATGTCATTTCTAACAGCCACTCCTATTGGCTGATATCACAGCCCAAGTGTAAGCTATTATTTTTGTTTTAAGTAGCATGCAACTGAGGAAGAGGCCATGCTAGCAAGTGCTCCATCCTCTTCTGTGCCGTCTCTCTTTAACTTGAATAATTTCAATTTCAGATTTGTAACTTTTTTTGTTATTTTATTCTGTACATTATTATTTTTTCTTAATTTAATTTTAAACTTGGCAAAACTGGCAAGGTGGGACAGTGACTCTCAGGACCACCTCACAGTGACAGCCACACTAAGTCTTAAATACCTCATGGACTTCATCAGCTTTGAGAACTGAAGAAACCTCTCAGATGAGAGGTGAAACATCTTCATGAGCCTATAAAAAGAAGTCTAGTTCAAATCAAGTACTTGAGTCTTCAGTGACCTGAATGACTGGCATCTTACAGACATATTCAAACGTGATCTTTTACCACTTTTATTTTCATTCATCTTTTTTCCTTTCTCTTTAATAAAATATTAAAGAATACATTAATATTAAATGAATTAAATGTACATCACTGCATTTTCTCACTGTCTTGGTCCCTGGCAATATTTGCTATCTAAAGATATGCCTTCACCATGAAAGAGTTTACTTTTTGATGACATGAATGTGCGCCACACATGCCTTACCATGCCTTTAAAAACAGTGTTCATCTGTCTTTCTAAAGAATGACACACAGTGTGAAATATAGTATGACTTTGTAAGAGTTGAAGATATATAAAGACAAGTTGAACACTGACTTCATGATTTTAATAAACAATGGTTATATTTTGTGGCATCCAAAATGTGTACAGCCCACATGAAACTGTTAACGCGGAAGGTGCACAGTGTGAGCAGCATTTTAGCCGAGCAGCAGTAACAGCTCTGTTGGTGCATCTGTGTGTAAAAAAAGAATGCGTTCAGGCAGATTATCAAGCTATAATCTCTCCCATTTCGTTTACGGGCAGACAGGGTGAGTAAAATGCAAGCTGTTATCCCGCCTGTTGCCCCACTCTACTGGTGTACCAACTGTACTTTGCATTTATGATTTCTTAAGTTCCTCTGCATCTTCCAATCTATCCTCCAGGATTAGCGTTACTTTTTTGTTCGTGATGCTGACTTCTTTAACTCCCGCAGGCCTCAACTCATTTTGCTTCATGTTTATCTAAACACACCTCAGGGAGTCATCTTAACCAGAGCAGAAAAGGTTGCAAGTCATGCTGTTGCTATGGATACTGGCAGTTTAAAGATTCTTTGAGCGATGTGTCCCGATGCAAAAACAAAACCAGAATCGGTGGCAGTGTAGTGGCGGAGATTATCATGCGGACAAACTGCATGATGTATTGAAGAAAGGTGTGAAAAATGTCCAGTGTTCCACAAAGCAAGCCTCTGCGTTAGATCAAAATGTATGCAGAAGGTACAATCGAGTCATCTTGGGTTGTAATAAACTCACACTGATATTCTTCTTAAGTGATCAGTTTGAAATGAGTTTTATAGTTTCGGTGTGCAACTTGCTTGACAGGTGGTAGATTTATGGCTTTAGGCAGAAAAAGCATCTTGTTGATACACTTGAAGCATTTCAGAGACAAATCACAACCACGAGCAGTGTATGCTGGTGATACTAAATAACGAATAAATACATTTTTTTTTACCTTATTGACTGATGCTTTGCCTTTATATTGCATAAAGAAAGATTTCACATCCTTCCAAGTTTTTCTTATATGTCAGACTCACCTTAAGATGGGTTCATTTTTCTCATTAATTTCCACAGAACAGACTATGACAAAGCAAAACTGCTTCTTAGAGTTTTTTTGTTTTCGTATAAAAATAAAAGAACATCCTATGTATGTACTAAAAAATCAGACATTTCGGTATGAGACTTGCAGTTTATCTCTGGAAAAAAAACCCACTTCTATCAACTGTCACTTTGATTCTTTTACTGGAATACATAAGTGCCTCATTAAACTACGTGTTAACAATTAGAAATGATTTGTAGGAGGTCCTGTTGGAGAAAAACTTATTTTTGTCTTGTACACTAGAGCTAGGTCCATGAGTTTTTGGACAATGACCACATTTTTATAATTGTGCCTCTATACACCACTGCAGTGGATTTTAAATCAGACAATCGGGGTGTAAATGAAGGGGGACCTCAAGTTTTATTTGAAGAGGTTTTACAAAAGAATTGAGAGTTAAAGGTGATTGGACTATTGACCGACAAGCTCTTTCATGGCCAGGTGAGGCCTTTTCCCTTGTTATTTTTTATAGAAAGGATGTAGAGTTAAGTCCAAATGTTACACTTGCATTTGGTAGATTCTCAATATGAGGTCCAGAGGGAGCTTAAAGCTACAAAATCAAAATAAAGCAATCAGAATGAAAGCAAAAACTTTAAAAGTAGCCAAATCAAAAATCTGATGCATTCTTATAAAGGAGGAATACTCTGGCCAGCCCAACAACACCAAACAACGAGAGTTCATGATAACACAATTATTTCTGTTGTTAAGAAAAACATTTTACCAAGTAAAGATTGCTCTCGTAAATACAGAGGGTTTACAACAAGGTGGTTACACTCAGGAACGGGGGGGGGGGGGGGGGGGGGGGGGGGGGGGGGCAGATTAGACTGTGCAGGCTGAAAACATCTAAAACAGCCTCTGAAAGACAAAACTTTGGGGCAAATGAAACCATGATTAATTATTTTTATTTATTAATGATGTGACTGCTGATAGAGGTAGCAGGAGGAATTTTGAAGTTTAAGAGCTTCACTCTGCAAAACTGATCAGACGGTGCTTCACGGCGCAAACGCATAATGACCCGAAGCAGCCCAAGAGTTTCCAGAAGGAAACAAATGGGATTTCCTTCCGCTGCCAAGTCAGGTACCTGGTCTCAGCCCAAAAGAATAAAACTGAAGGCAGAGAAATGAACAAACAACAACAACCAAGAATGAGTGCGGTAAAAGCCTAAAAGAGCATCTTAAGTGAGAAAACACAGCATTTGGTTTGAGTTCTACTCTTTAGAGAGTCATTGACTGCAAAGTTATAAAAACATGTTGTTAAACCCTTTGAATTGAGGTTAAAGGTCAGCACTTCAGTCACATATTAATACAAAATTACAGAACTTGTGTCATTGTCCAAATATATAGGGATCCGACGTTCATAGTCACCATGCTGTTAGAGAAGAACAACCACTGGTGCAGCACTCCCCCGATCAGGCCTTCATGGTAGAGTGGCCAGACAGAAGCCATTCGTCACTAAAATGCAGATGACAGCCCACTGAGAGTTTGCCAGAAGGCACCTGAACAACTTGCAGACCATAAGAAGCAAAATCCTCTGGTTTGTGTGGAGGAAACCAAGCAATGAGCATCACCTCATTAATACTATCCCTACAGTCAAACACAGAGCTGTGGGGATGTGTTTTTTCTGCAACAGGGACTTTGAGACTAGTTTGAATCAAAGGAAAGATGTAGAAAAACATAGGGCAATCCTGAGTAACTGTGTCTGCGGTGCTGAAATTCTCTGGCAGGCACAAAAGTTTACATTTCAGCAAGACAACAACCCACAGTATGTGGCCAAGAACACACAGCAGTGGCTTCAGAAAAACTCTGCCAAAGACTTTTATTGGCCCAGCCAGTTTCGGGACCTGAATCCAACACAGCTTCTCTGGAGGCAGGCTGTGCATGTAACATCATTCCCAAGAAGGGCTAATGTGGTTGTGACTGCCAAAGGTCTGTTAAGGGTATGAATGCTTAAACTGAATGCTTTAATATTTTTGTTTTATACAAATATACAGTGAATCCAAAAACCTGTTTTTGTTTTTGCATTCAAAATATATTATGATGAGCATTTGACAGCACAAGATCAGGGTGAAATAAAAAAAAGATTTTCAGAATGCACAGAAGCACAAGGTGTGCTTGGCTGGAAAGGTCATGCAGAGGTCATCATTTCTTTAAAGATTAGCATAATTTAGCTTTCATTTGAGTTTGACACCATTCATAGAGATATAGACACAACACATGTATAAAAAGAGGGTAGAACATGCAACAAAGACCCCCTCCAGCCCAGAGTTTTACCACTTAATGATTAAGGCAATAAGGAATAGTAGATTTTTCATGAAGCGTAGAGCTAACTCTGTGTATTCCTTGTTTTAATGAGTATACAAACGATCCATTAAAAGAGGCATTAATTGTCACCATGATAACATAACTTGTTTCCATCTACATTGAAATATGTTATGTTATAAATAAAGAGCAGAAACATGTCAATCATGGATACCACAGAGTGATAAAAACATACCTACTATATATTTTTTATTTATTTAAAAATTAATTTTTTTCTAATGCAATATTGAATTATTTCGCGAAAACTAATTACAAATGTTTATGAACTAAGACTCTCACTCTCACCTGCACTTACTGTGTTGTCATTACGGTGGGGGTCATTAGAGATGATTAAGGGTGATATAATGAGTTTAATTCCCACCTTTGTCTAATATTGGGCTATTACCTTTCTCCCAACTAGCCTTTTAATGTCCTCGCCTCGCAGCCTTTAACATAAATTAGCTAAACTTACCCTGACCTCAATATCTCTGTGCTCTTCCTTTAATTTGTAGGGGACAGGCCTTCAGTGAATTGCTGTTCACGTTAGCTGGTATCTGGTTCGCTGCACCTACGTATGCATCATGTCTTTTCTTTGTTAATCTGCCGATATTAGTACAGCAGTTTAGCTCTTAGCTCTAAAGATTTGTGCAGTTTTATTATTATAAGTTATATTAAGGTTCATCAGGTTTTGGACAACAGTAGAGTTTTTATAGTTTTGTCTCTTTGCACCACTGCACTTTTTTTTTTAAATTAAACAATCAAGAAGTTCTAGGTTTTCCAAAAAGTTAGCATGTTTAGAGGGTCAAAAGAAATGAGACGTGGCCACGACACCTTTATTCCACGAAAATTTAAAGAGATAACCCTGGAGCTGATGTGTGTTAAACTTGGTTTTTACTAATTCTCTCAGTATAAATATAGGGTCCAATGAGATGCCAATACATAAAAAGAAGGCTGACATTAGGCTGAAAAACCCAAATAAACCAGATAACCAAAACTTTGGGAGTGACCAAGTCAACAGTCTGGGTCATCTTTAAAAAGAAGGCATGAACTGGCCACCTCAGTAAGAGAAGGTCTGGAAGATCACAGAGGGGAAAAAAAGTGCACGATGGGCAGAATTATTATCACGGTTAAGAAAAACAAGCTCACACCCTCTGACCAAGTCAAGAGCTCCCGAGGTTTCTCAGTGATGAAGTCAATCACCTGATCTCAACATATTATATTATGCATTTCAATACCTGAAGACAAAACTGAATGCAGAAAAACCCACAAACACACAGCAGTTGCAGGTGGCTGCAATAAAAGGCTACACAGAGTGTCTCAAGGGAGGAAACGCTGCATTTAGTGATGTCCCCGACTTCTAGTTTTCAGGTAGTCATTGACTGTGAAGCATTTTTATCCAAGCATTAGAAAAAATATCTTATAAACTAACATCACATGAATGATGTTAGTTTTTCCAGCTACCTCTGAACATAGTCATATCTTAATAAAAATCCACTGCAGTGTTGTGCAGAGGCAAAATTTGTTTTTCACAGCAGGCTGTAAACATACTTATTTCTGCTCTAAAGCTGGGCATCGACTCTAATGACCATTTGAGGGTCTAGGGTTCCTGGCACTTGTGCGTTGTTGTGAGGGACCAAGCAGTGAAGGTCAGAAAAAAATGTTTTCATTGTGGGGTTTTATTTCACTCCCCAAAATGAAAAAGTTAAAAATATAATTAATGGGTCCATTAAAGAGGTCAAGTAAGCATAACTTCTCAAAAAGTGACTTAGAGAAAATTAACTCAGCAAACAAAGTATATACAACTTAATTTATAAACTGGCAAACAAAGACTAGGAGTGTAACTTTTATAGTGGTTTGGTCAAACCATTTACACACAATAGGGGAAACTAAACTAATCAATGGGAGATCAATACTATCCAAGCACAAAATAACCTAGCTAAACCTAGCTAGCTAGACAAGCACATGGTTGGTCCACACCTTTTGCACAGACAGGAAACAGCAAACTCCCCAAACCAGGTAACTCAAAATTAAGAGAAACATAATTAATATAACAGAATGCACTTAATAAATTTGAAAAAACACAGTAATATTATGGTTGCACACATCACTGTTTAAGTAAAGAAATTAATGAATTACGTTACTAAAATACGTGTTTAACTGTGAAACAAAACTAATGAGGTGTGTGGACTGATTTTACTAATGTGTGGCTGAGGCCATCCCAGTCGGCTTCATTTATTATATGTTGAGGTTTCAGTTTGGGGACAGCATTTAAATGTTGTAAAATGAGTCCACTGCATTAAGAAAGGCTTGGAAGAACAGCTGGAATAATTACCTATGATACACAACTTCAAAGCGACTGGACTGAGCAGTCTTTCATTAATTCCACCGATGTTCTTGTAGTGTAGAAATTTGTCCACTGTTTTGGTTTTCAGGCTTTCCAGTTGCGAAACAATAATGCAAGCTGATATGGTCGTGATAATAGCTTTGGGAGTTGGTATTTGTTTGCAGCTGAAGGGCAGCAGTTTAACAGTCAACCACTGATGTAAAGTAATACTGTACATGACATCTACACTCTCTGTTACTGTCATGTTTTTTGGACGGTGACCCAAAGGAGGAGGATCCAACAGCAGCTTTCATGTCTTTTTTTGAGTTTCTTGGCACATCGTGAACTGGGAGGAGACAGTCTCCCCTTTGAAGTGGATCAGCTCTATCTGAGCGCATTGTTAAGGCTGAGAAGAAGCTCAGGAGCAGACCCCTGGTTCCATCTTATCATTTACTTTCAGGAAGGGTGAAGGGTAAAGCCAACTCTCATTGTTTTTAAGGGGCGCCTGTATGCATTCACGTTTCTCTTTAACTCTGAGCTCAGGGGGAAATTATAATTAATCTGTTAATGACAGTCGGGGCTGTCATAAGCTTGGGGAGTGTATAATAAATTGCTGTAATAAAAATTAAGATTGCATGCATCATTGAGGCCTTCAGAGGGTTTGTTTAATGTAGTTACAAAAATGGTAGCAGCTGATGTGGCGTCCACTGCTCTACCAGGAGAACGCTAATTTCTGAGTGACACTTAACCTGCTGTAGCTCAACCAAGGCTGAGGGAGGTGAGGAGAAACCTAATGAGTTTTTCTGCGTCCCATTTTGAGAACCACTGAACTGGATGGCCTGGTTTGTTTCCAAAAAAATAATAAAAAAGGACTTGCATTGTTCATGGGAAATTAGCTATATCCCCCTGTAAGTCTACCCAATTTCAAAATTCAAATAAAAGTATTATTATGGTCTGCTGCCCTGGACAATGAGTGATTGGTCATTATTTCTAAGTACCAAAACATCAACCAAGGGCCCTGAAAAGTCGTGCACGGGTTAAAGGTTACGTTATTCACTTGTTCCTCTTCTCCTTAACTTTAACATGAAAGATGCTGCATCATCTGTAACGCGCCCTTTGACTTTGAAGCCGCAGTTACAGTAGACCGCTTCTTTTGTTTGAGAGCCAAAGCTTCCTCTGTGGTGCAGGGTGCCAGAAAATGAGAAACCTTGACTTCTGCCCTGGAGGAAACAAAAGAGCAAATCTTAAGCATAGATGCACATTTTAGAAAACACTCTTCTTCCTTAAGAAGCACCTCAAAATATCAGTTTCAACTGAAATTTTTGCACAGCAATGTTCATGCACTCTACTTGAGATCTCTCAACTGTGATCTGCTAACATTGAAAGCATAAGTTGGCTGACCAACGTCCTGTGTCATCACCGCAGCCGTGTCTTGTCTTCTGGTGTTTTTAACCAGAAATATTTGTCAAGGAAGAGACTGGGAACCCTATCTTTGGTTAGGTTGTTTAGGACACAAGGGGCCTCGTTTGGGGTTTTAGCCTGCAGGCAAGCTGCTATATTGCACTTGTAGCCTGACACCAGTTGACATTGTATAGGTGCTGAGGTCACCCTACAAAAACACTGCTCTCTTTCTGGATGAAGCAACCAAACAATGGATAGTTGTTGTTGACAGACAGCCCGTGGAGCTCTAATTGAGACTAAGCTCACTTGGGTGGATTTTGCAATGAACTTTAAAGAAACTGCCTGCTTCCTGTCTTGCTGTTCAACTTAGAAGGTGTTAGAGGATGAGGTTACATTGTTTTATCATATTTATTCTGTAGAGATAACAAACATCAGTTCTTTACCTTTTACATGAATAGGCCATTTTTAAAAGCCGGGATTTGTCTTATAACATCAGTTACAGTGCAAGTTTGGGCTTTCAAAGCCACAGCTATAAGTCTGTAGCTCAAAGATAAAGCTTGTGAGCCAAGTCTAATGGGGCCTCAGTGGAAGGTAGACTGCAGCGGGAGGTCCTCCAGTGTGATTCATCTCTATTGTTTTGCTGGTTTGTTACCTTTCCCTCAAACAGCCTATTGCTCCCGTGGCTCCCACAACAATTATCACCCCACTTGTCTCTCAGCTTGCCTGATAACACTATGTGGTTGTGTCAGCGTCTCCGCTACCGTCCTCCGCATCTTCCACCTTTTTAGTTGTGCTGAATTTAGTCATATATAAACTTGTTATGCATCACCCACCGGCCATGAAAGATAATTATGGACCAAAAGGAGCAATGGGCTTAATTTTCAAAATTAAGTGAAATTTAATAATACTCGCCTAAATCCTGGCAGTGATTAATGACTTGGAAGCGACTAGGAAAAAGTGTTATGTACATACAGGTCAACTGCTTTGTATAGTAAATAAACAATGCGCTGTCTTTCTGAAGAATACTGGAAATAAAAAACTGCTAAAGCCTACAAAACCGTCATGGAAGAAAAAACAATAACAAAATAAAATAATACATTTTTATATGTATTGCAATTTCACTGTCCTTTAAAAGTGTTCACCATGACACACGTGAAAAACAAAATACATATAAGACAAAAGGGGCAAGCACCCCCGCACAGCATCATCCACTTTTTCATACATACAGGAATAAATATAATCATTCTTTTTAATTACTGTACCTAGGCACTCTATTAAAATTCTAATTCACCTCATCCACCTCGATTGATCTGTTCACAGTGGGTGGCTATGGTGAAATACACTGTATAATATTCATGCTGGTACGCCTTGGTTGTGCTGTGTGTCAGAAGCCATCTTGCAGAGAATCCCTCACCCACCTTGGAGCGCAGCCTGTGGAACTGATGAGGTGAAGAGCATTGCTCTGCAGCTCCATGCTAGTAATCACGGGACTGAAGAAACACATACATCATCTGCCACACAGGTTGGCATGGCGAGTGAAAAGCCTTCACATCACGTAAGATGTTGGACAAATGATGGTCATACGTGTGTTTGTCTCCTCACAGATGGCAGTGCATCTTCAGTCAGGAAAAAGCTGAGCCTGGCACTTATTCCCCTCCCCCAATCCTCTCCTCTTGCTCCCTCTTCCTCACTCCCTCCATCAGTCTTTTGTAGCACGTTGCCTTTTTTTTCTGCCTCTCCTCTGCAGGAGGTTTGATATTGGCAACACGGTTAGTGCCCTCCACGGAAATAACAGTGGAAAAGATGACATAAATTATTTGCCAATTGTTTGACACATGCAGGGCATTGTCCTTGCTATAATCATCAGCACTCTGTCACCTGAAGGTATGAATGGTGCCACTGCTGTTTTGTGTCTCTGCTAAGCCTCTTGGGCTGTTCTGGGCTAATCCTCTCTTCAGTAAGAAAGTATACCACGCACCTATCTGCCAAGCTGCATGAAGGGAGGATGGTGCAATGAATCACATCATGATTAATATTTAATGCAAAAATAAAAAAGGACAGCACAGCATTTAAACACCAATAGTCATTCTTATACAATGACAGCTTGCCACCTGAGTGACATACATTTTTCTCATACAAAAAGGTCTCTATTTGACTATTGGTAAAACACTGATATTTGTTTAATTTCATAAACATGTGACGATGCACGGACAGAAAGTTTCATTATATTTAAGTAACCATCTGTAATGGCAATGTTGAGGACACGCTCACTCTTTTTAGTACCTCCGTTAATGCACTTTAGTGTGTACTAACTACTGTGTGCAAATAACCACAATTAATACTTAGTAGCACAGTGTGTGAATTTAACATAATAATATTGTCTCAGACTGAAAAGGTAAGGTGTCATCTGGGTGATGTGGTGGTTAGTAATAACCTATAGGTACTCTGGCTTCCTCTTAAAGTCAAAAATTGGTGACTGAACTTTCTGTAGTTCTGTATTGAATGTGAACATGAATGGTTGTCTGTCTCTCTGTGATGGCCCTGCAATAGACTAGAATCCTGTCCAGGGTGTACATCGCCCATCCTGATAAGTGGACGAGAATGGAAGGCTGGATGAATAAGGTCTCTAATTCTTGTTAAATTATATTACAATAAAGATTGCATTATGGCACATATTTACTAAACACACAACACATGACTAATGAAATGTCACCGCTTAATACAGCTGAAAAGGCTACCTAGCTAGCCTTAGCAAAGCTATCTTCAGTCTAAGCCTTTAGCAAAGCCCTTCCAGAAGCAAGTATCGCACTTGGCAGTCATCTTGGTAATGCTTCTGGAAACATACTTGGATAGTTTTGATTAGGGTTGATGTGCTTTCCCCAAAAAAAGTATACTGTATGTATCTCGACTTCTTTTTTCTCCTGTGGAAATGGTGAGTACTTCACCATAGACGCATTAAGTAATGATGATGTAGCTTGCTTTTTGTGGCTTAAAGCTGTGGCTGAAATTCCAAGACCAAATAATACTCGTCTGTAAAAGATACAAAATTTAAGCTATTATCCATAAAAATGTATAGTAGAATTCTGGCATAAACCTGTTGCCTTATAACTAGTTACACAGTTACTGCAGAAACATGACATATGCAAGCAAACAGATAGCATTTTTCAGTTTCAGGTCCTCTCTCTAAATCCTTTGTGTACTCATCAATGAACAAAGTCTATTATGTTTTTAATCAGCTAGGAGGTAGGAGGTGTTAATGTGTATTTTTTATAATAGGAGAATTATGACTGACACATCTAAACATATAAGGTTAGATCTATATAGGTGAGACAAGCAGCTTATCAGCAATGAAAGGCAAATTCTAGTCTCAATTCCCCAGGCAAAGAAATTATACTCAGCAGTCTATGCAATTCCATTAAAAGTGGTGAGAGAATAAGAGACTGAAAGAAAACTATGTTAGTTTATGTGCATGAGTGTTTGGTTTATTTTCAAAGTGGTTGCCAATGTCAGTATGAAGCACATTTTAGTTAGCCCGTGCAAAACTATTGTTATTAAATTGTGGATGGTGATGCATTACAGTTCATATGTAGCATCCCACAGTAAACGAGAAAATCTCCAATAGGCTCAGCCACATTTCATGCACAGTACACAACACATTATAGTGCATGGATATGAGATATAGAGCTGGATCAATACATGATTTAGCTACATGAAGAATGATGCGCAGCCTAGAACAAGAAAATACAACAAGAGACGAAAGTGGTCCCTCCACATGAAAAATGCTCATTATCAATGGGGGAGGTGTTTAGTCTAGATGTAATGAGATACTGTCATGCTGTGGTACAGTGCAGAACAAGCAGAGCCACCCCTATGCAGCCTGTACCATTCTATAATGTCCTTGCCCTTGATCAGTTCCTACTGCCTTCAATTGCACTGAAACCCATTATAAATTAATCACCTTGTCTCCCAATTTGCATACAACACACACAGCAACATTTCCATTCACCTCTGTCTATGAAGTGGATTAGGAAAAACTGCATTATATGGCACATTAAAGAAGAAGGAGCCGATTTGTGGAAATAGGCAGCAATTCGGTGACAAAGGCAACAGTGAAATTCCTGTGAGCAGCATAATTAATGCGTGCCTTGCAACCATACGTGAGGGACAGCTCACTGCATTTGGGAACAAAATGAAAGATTTCTCACATCGGTCCCTCAATTCCCTTTTGCCGCCTGCTATTTTTTATTTATTTATGTTTGCATAATATGATATGACTATACTGCCGTGATTTTTTTTTTCTGTTTTGACACATTCTTGTATAGAGAATTATGAGATTCCAGAGGATTTACAGATCTTATCTCCCGTGTTTGTTTTGGCTGCATATAGCAGTAAGATGTGCACCTGCTCACTCAAATTATAACAGATTTGCCCTGGAGTGATGAGGTAATCAGCTATGTGAAGATGCCTAGCGATTGCTCAGACAACGAGGAGCCAGTCATGACAATAAACTTAACTGAAAGACTGAAGATTGATCACAGAGTTCTTATTTAGACAAACACGACTCTGCGAAAAAGGCAATTCATCTGATCTGCCCTGGTGTATTTTCCTCATGAATCAGCAAAAAATCGCAAGGCTATCCCTGACGTAGATTAGGAAAAAAAGAGCATAAATCATGTAATTACATTGTCAAAGCAAGCATCTGATCTTTGCAGTCATATGCTTTGTTTACAGAGAAAAATGTACTTTCATCTTTATGCTCTGTTTAATTAATGTAGTTTTCACAATCAATGCTCCCGTAGTCAAAAGCAGAAAATAAATGTAATCCAAAACAAATAATTTGTTGCATTTTTTATGCATACTGATGTGGATTTACATTCTGATGCACAATATCTACACAGCATCGACAGCATCTTTATTTTCTCTTTTATCTGGCGTCCAAATGCATTTATAATGCACTGTCTACATTTCTTCAACACATTTGTGTTGTACAATTATCAAAATATTTGAGGAGAGAGGATTGGAAAAAATGGAAAAGTGTGTGCAGGGTAACTATGAAATGATCTAGCTGTGTAATGGACATCAGGCTTGTAAAGCTCCCTGTCCAACAGTGTAGTTTGGCAGTGATGCTCCCATATTAGCAGCACAACAGTAGTTATTCTCACAGTGCTTTCCTAAATGTCACAGTTTGCATTTGTCAGATTGCAATGTATCACTTAGAGGGGGGTGATGGGAACCCCTCCAAGAGTAACCTTGAATGGCAGCCAATCGGCACGGGACCAATGGCCTCCCATTCCTCTGCTTCACTGCGCTGGCGCTGCGCTCTACAGTATATTTAAACACATGCCGACACCCAAGAGGAGGAGAAATAGCACCTGACCCCTTGAAACTGGTACCCTCGAAAGCAAGGGAGAGGGGAAATTGTTTAATGAAGATGGATCACAGTGATGGCTTTACATTTCATTTCTTAACAGCGGGCATACGGCTTTATTACAGCCAGTCCTCACCTTTGTCCTCCCCCTCTCAGACGAGGCACTCGAGAGGCTCTGTGTACTCACTTTAGTTTTGATTTTGGTGTCTTTTTTAGGAGGTGTGTGTGTGTCTGTGTGTATGGTGCCTCTTGCCTCCTGAATGTACAATCTGCTGGCATTGTGGAACTTGTTTAGCTGGCTAGTCAACAGGGAAATGTTGACTATTCAGTCTACTTCCATCTGGCCGCATTCTTCCTGGTCTAGCTGCTCTGAGAGTTCTCCTGTGAAATGATGTCCTCTATCAGCACTGAATGTCACAAGCCCTATGCCATTATTGCAAAAAAGGATCCCTACTGAGTGTATGAAAGAAAAGGATCTGTTATGTACTGTGACTGTATGGTTTCTTGCTTAATATGCTGAAATGAAAAAGATTCAGTCTAGAAGTAGAGTCTCTAGATCATAGGCTGTTTGGAAAAAAATGATGCAGACACTGTGGTGTCACCCACTACTATGTGAAGTCTTATTTTAAAAATAGAACTTCACATTTGGCATTTTGGCTAATGCTATTTAGTTTCTTTTCTATTTTGGGAGTCAGCAATTATCATATTTGTTGACATATTAAGCATTAAATGCTCTGAAAGAAGGCAAAACCACAAACACAATGAAGAGATGCTAAGTTGAGGTGGAAGCTAACAGACAGCTAGCAGCCAAATCAACACCCTCCACATTCTCAAAGCTGCCCTGCTCCTAATTAATGCATAACTGTAATGCCCAATAAAGGTTGACCCCTTAACGCCTAGTGCATCATATTTGATATATACAGTTTTTGTGAGTTTTTGAAACCTTTACATCATCATTGTGACTTTTTCCATTTTTAAGCAATAAATTGCACATAAAATGTCAGATGTAGCAAATGTAATACAAATTAAAACTCAACACTTCAATAAATGTTCCATTTTTCTCCCAAAAAAAATAATCCTCTGTTGATTATATTAGGGTTCAGGCTTAAACAACTGACTTATTTAAGAAAATATCTTAAGAAGCGGAAATTAGCCATAGAGATCACATCCAGTTTTTTGTAACAGGCTGTAGACATATGATGAAAAGTTTAGCAGTTGCACATGGCAGCCAGTGTAAATTGGCTTATCTTTTAAAGCAATCCTCAAGCACCCACTTTTATCCTCAGACACAGAGACTGGTAATCACTGGTCACCAGGCAAAAGTGTGAATTCAGTGACCATTTGGTCAGTGGTTGTTGGCAGCATCAGTGTGACACTGGTTGCATGTACGGTGCTGCACTGAAATCTCCTTGGAATTGCTTTGGTTGCTAGAGATGTGCTGTGATTAGTGTAGAACACACAGACTTGTCTTCAAGCAATCGCAATTGAAGTGATAGTGAAATATAATCAATTATCACAAAAATACTGAATACTGAGTCACAAAATACTGCCAGTCATGTTGACTGTTGCACTTTGATAAGGGATGTTCCTGTGTATCCTGTGCTAAAGGATGTATTATTTAAAGCGCTAGTGTCCTAGCTCTGTCTTTGCTAATAAAAAACCCTTTGCTTTGTTCCTAATCCTCCCTCCCTATGCCCCTTTTATTATTACTTTCCCATATAGTCTGGACATTTGTTGAACTTAAAATCAACCAAACATCTATCAGAGATTCTGGGACCAATGCATTAGACAACAGTCTCCATCACAATCATCGCAACACCAAATAAGCGAGTACTCTTGGTGCTCCGTCCCTCCAGAGACCTGATTTGTTCAGTCTAGCGTGTGGGCCTGATATGTTATCTGTGAGAAAATATCAAGATATGCGCTCTCTAATCTGCTCATTCATCTGAACAAACATAATCTGTAGTTGTCACAGGCTGCGGTAGCTACTGTTCCATAATCTCCTACAGGTCATGTAAAAGGAACCAGATGTTTTATGCTATTAAAAAAAACTGCTGTTTTACAATGATTGATTAGAGGTTGGTTTTGGCTTGCTACAACTTCATGCTGACTCAGTGGTTTAAACATATAATAATTTTGGATGTATTGTGCAGCTGGACTGCAAATCTGTTGCCTTTTTATCATTCCAGTAGAACATTTACTTAAATAATACTTTTGATAGGCTTGTTTGCATATGGAGCCATGCTCTGGATGTCTGAGATGTAGCACAGTCTGCACCTCTGAACCTCTGGACCAAAGGCCAAGGGTTCAAATGGACAACGGGGCCCTCGGGCAGAAAACATAAACCCTTCTCACCTTGATGACAGGACAAAGTGCATCAGCAGTCCAGTATCTCCCTGAAACTGTGCAACCCTCTAGTTGTATTGAATATTTTTACATCACAGGGAAATTTTAATCTACTTATGGCACCAAACATTCTGAGGATTTGAGGCTGTGCTGCAACAAATTCAATTTAGCAACGGGTAATTCATTTTTGCCTGGTATATCGAGATATAGATGGATATGGAGGTATGGTAGTTCCTCATACAATAGCGATTGAATTTTAAATGAAAGTTAATAGAAGTTTCAGTCATCAAAAAACTCGAACTTGCTCTGGTCATGAACCAAGGGGAGCATTTGTCTGGTATAACAAAGATATATGAGTCTTGCAGTACACAGCTCGCTAGTCTTAATTAGGTAGCTACCATCAAATGGGAATTGTATCATCACATTGGTAAGTGTACCACAACATGCTCGCCCCTAACCTTATACATTTATGAATTTCAATATTAACGGGGGCATAGGATACTTAGAGGAATAATTAATGCAAGACTAAATTGGGTTTGAAAAGCCTGTGGTTTACCGTGTCATTGGTGCAGACTGTCAGCCAATTGCAGCGGCTGAGGGATTGGGAGGGTCAATGTGTAATGTCCGTGCGATGAGTAGTGCTGCTTTATGACTTCCATTTGCTCCATTGCGGGCAGCCTTCCCACTGGTCCTCACTAATGACGCCTCTCTAATGCTGCATGGTAGAGCAGAGGAGGGTAATGTAAGTGGAGATAGGGGAGCCACTTGGGTAAAAATTAAAATGTGATAATTGATTATATTTCAATGTAGCTTAACAGAATTGCTCCATATTATGTTCAAGAAGATTAACAATGAATAATTAATAGAACATAGGCATATTTCATAATTGAGATGGAGCAGATGTGAGCACTGGATTTTGATCTACCGAGTGTGGAAGCATTGGCAAACATGCACAATCAAACAAATGCGCAATACTCGAATTATTAGCGGTTTTATGTGCAGGCAGTACTCCCAGGTTATTATCTAGCAATTAAAGATGAGGTTTGTTTATTAGCTCTATAGAGTAGGTGGTAGTGTTTTTAACTTGTGAGTTGTGTTTGTGTCATAATGGCAAAATTTGGTCCTGTGTGTGTGTGTATACATATTACTGCTGTTTACTCATTCATTGGCATTTCACCTTATTAACAGGCAGCTGTTCTTTTCCCTATGCGAGACTATCTCTAATATTTCTTTGTGTGAAGTGAAGGTTGTGAACAAAATATGAAGTCAGGGGGAGCCCATAAATTTAAAAAATTGTAATAATTTCTCCACATCTTCCTGACTTTTTTTTTTTATCACAATAGAAGAAGAAGAAGACTTTTGTGTGAGCAGTATTGAGGGCTTGTATGCACTATATGGACAATACTACTAGGCCACACCTCTTAATCTTGAAATTTGGGTGTTTTCATTCATACAAATAAAATCAAGCACCTAGTCATGCTGTCTTGCTTGACAAACGTTTGTGGAAGAATTGGTCGTTCTAAAGAATCTGAGGATACCACCAGACCATTTGGGAAATTTGTTCAATGCTGCATATTCAGCAATCAACTTAAAGTGGTATTATTGCAAACTGGAGGGAACCACAGTGACTTGGCCATGAAGTGACAAAAGCGGGGCTGCTGAGTGCTGAGGCGCATCATGCATAAACGTTACCAACACTACTGTTTCAGTACTTGCAGAGGTCCAAACCTCCTCTGGGGTTAACTCCAGCACAAAAACTGTGCACCAGAAACTTCATGGCTTGGCTTACCATTGGTGAGCAGCTCCTGCATATGTAATCATATATGCATATGTAGTAACATAACCCTAAAAACACTTTATTATGTAATAAACCGTCTACAGAACTATTACCAAAAAATATAATTTTAGTATTAAATATGAAAACATTTGGTGAGTTGAATTACTCATTTGAGTTTTTTTAAATTTAAGATGGCTGACTTAATAGTGGTGTCAGTTTCTCCATCATGTCAAATTCCTATTGCTCATGTTCGATATCTGGCATTTGTTGTCTTTTGGTTGAGAAAAAAAAGCTCCTGGAGATATTGCCTTGCAAATTTAAAAAAAAAACTCACAAAAGGTTAATATTTAGCAACGCTATCTTCTCATTTACAATTTTAATTTTAATCTTAAAAGTAACATGTAACTGCAACCTTGAGATAGAAATGTAAACATCATTAATATATTAATATTTTCTATAAAGTTTTGTGGTGCAGAAGTAAAAATGAACAGATAAAAACATTTCAGCAACTGCACCTTTTGTTGCTTGCCATTATTTAAGTTAAAGGTCCCCATGTCGCGATGGAGAGGAGGAGTCATTTGAGTAAACCTCTCAGTGTCATGGTGCTGTGACTCTAGGAGTGTTGTGCCTCGGAAGTAAAATAATTGCAGGAAGCGAGGGACCTGACTAAATCATACCAGTATGGCGGGGAGAGGGCAGCAGACAGGAGCTGGACTATTCGGCCATGATGTCTATAAGTGCATTTCCTCCACCATGCCCCTTCTGATCCAGCTGTCCTTTATATCATAGATGCTCTGTTTGTGTTTGAGAATCAATAGATATTGTGCATGATGGATGAGCTGTTGGTAGACCTGCCCTCTCTTTGGAGTAGAGTCAGGGGTGGCCCGATTTAATGGATAGCTTGTCGGCTTTGAAACTAAACGCGCAACTGCTGCAACACAAAATATACATTTGCTGGAAAGGTGGTGTTAGCTTACTGATATGGTATCTACAGTACATGATTATTATGAGCTGTTTGACAGAGTGCTTTCTACTCTCAGAAGGGGCGTACTTTATTTCATGTACTCGAATGACTGTATGCATATAAGAAATGTAAATATGAAAACAAACACGGGTAAATATGTTTAAGAGAAAAAATGGGGATTGTAGTCTTCATTAAAATGTGCTGTATCAATCATGAAGTTATACCAACAATCACGTAATAGGGGGATTACTTGTTACCGTGGTACCTTTTAATGGATGAGCTAGTGCTTCTGCTTTTTGATCTGTCTGGGAAGTATAAGACAGATAGGTGACCTAGATTAGATAACGCTGCATGTATGTGTGCGTGTCTTTCCAGTCTTATACAAATAGGAAGAGCCCAGTAATAGCCATCATCTGAACGTGCACTTTCATCCTGGTGCTTTTTCTTGCCTCCAGCGATGGGAGTGGATGACCTTTTACTGTCAGCTTCCAACATGACAAATTGCAGAGGCTGGATGACCGTGTTTTTTAGGAATGCAAGAGTTCACTGCCTGGTCAGGCCACTAGCAGGGCATCGGACCTCTACAATGGAGACAGATGTATTAATTGATAAATAATAGTGGTAGATGTATTGACTGGGGTCTCTGTATTTTGAGGCACGACATGTGATAGCCAAGTAAGCCTTTAAAGGGTTGTACTACTCCTTCCCCACAGGAGCTGCTAAAGAAGTACAGACCTGCAGAAACTAGATCATGTACCCAACATCAGAGCAGATGACTCCTGGGATGAACCTCCACAGTGCTTCTGCAGGCTCTGTTTGAATGCAAAGACAAAATTAGGTGCCACAATTTCCTCTTGTGTATTTTTTTTTTTACTCTAACTTTAACTCTGAAAGCTAAGAGGGTGAGTGTGACATGTCTTGGCTGGAGATCCAGAGATGGCTTACTTCTGCTCTTCTGTGTGATGTCAGTGCCCTGTTTAATTGGAGATCAGTTGGGCCAAACGAAGCGAGAGCTTTGGTTTCTGATCTCAGACGAGCCGATCTGTGCCATCCATTCAGTCCACTTTCTTCCAACCACATCATTCAGCAGCTTGTCAGCTGGCTCAAGCAGCTTGTAAATATTTATTATACTGATTATGTGTGGTAGACCGACTTGCTAAGGGATAGTCTTTTAAGATGTACATCTGATGCTTACCTAATTTACACCACTTCCTGCTAGCAGTTGTAATGAGGTCATTGATACGTTCAGAGCTGACCAGGCGGACAACTGCATGATCAGGGTCATTCCTAAGGCACAGAGAGGGCTTTTGTTCATCTCGTCAGGTGTGCAGTCATGTGGAAATCATTACATATTTACTTGCAGTGTTCATTTTGTCCCACACAGATTGGATCATTACATATTCCTCATTTGTTCAATGACACTACTATATTATGCAAATGCTTATTGTTATGGATTTAGTGCCATAGACCAAATATTACTGGTGTAGTTATCACATATTGCAGTGTAGCCAACAGTTAGTGAGCTGAGAAAATGAAACAGAAATTGCCCAGCATCACATCCACATTTATGGAACGGAGCATTGTGGGAAAAAAAAGTATTATTTTATCCCCAGGGTTTTGAAACACTCGTAAACAATCACGCAGCTTTCCATGCAAGCAGACATTCATGTTAGCTATAATATTAACTCAGGTTCTATGGGCTTCAGTGCAGTTATTCTATACGAATTAATTGCACTTGGTAATATAGTAACTGTTTGCTGTGCAAAACTGAATTTTATTTGATTCTATCATAAACAGCTTTGCCACAGCCAGTGTTTCTTATGGTAAAAGTAAAAGTTTGCATTTTAAGAACAAACAGCAAAGTAAAAGACAGTGCCAATGACATGCAGTGGAGGCTGTAGGCTTAACACACATCTGTTTACTATTTTCACCATTGAACTGGAAAGACATAGTCCTGGCTGCTGTTATTATGGAGAAACAAATGTTTGCCTAATAAAATCTCTCATGCAGACTGAGGGGCTCAACCACACTGTGGCAATATCATTGAAGGATACCTAGATTCATGGCTAGTGCTCCAATAAAATAAACAGCCAATAAAACATCAGGCTGGGACTCCCCTGACAGCACTTTAACATCATTACTCTTTCAACAAGCTTTCATTGAAAACTTGAATATATATTTGACTGTTCCCTATTACTTGTAGTCCTTCTTTTTTGTTTCGTTTTATGGCCACCTACTTAATATCACATATCTCAATGCTCTTTGTAAAAGTGCTGCTAGCTCAGTGAGTGTGAGCATCTTGCGGGGAGATCTGGGGCCGATTTACGCTCGCCATTGCTTACATTAACTCCACTTCCACCTAATCACTCTGCCTTGACATCAGTAGCCAGAGAGCATATGGAGCATATACATTTTCCATCCACAGAGGAATTCTCAGGGACTTCACCATTGTATGAGGATTATGTTACTGGAATTGAGCACTAATAATAGTCAGAATAATGTGATTACTCATTGATTGTAGATCATGCAGGAACTGTTGCTCATTAACCAAATAAAAAAACACACACAAAAATGTAATTATGCAAATTATTTCTTAACAAACTGTATCATTGTTTGCATCATGTTTAATTGAATTTTTTTTTTTTTTTTCATTTTTATCTTAAATTGAAAATCAAACTATGGAACAAAGACATTTTCTCTTCCCTAACTGAGCCTATACATAAAATACATGCAATATTATGAGAGCCAGAGCTCCTTTGTGAGGGGCAGTGTCACATGCAATGGAGCTGAGAGCTGCCTTTGAAGTTGCTCTTTTTTTTAGAAGGAAGCCGCAAGATCTGTTTCAATGAAGCTAATCCCTCTGACCTTTGCTGTTACTACAGTAGTTATCTTGGTGTGTATACAATGGTTTTCAAGAGGATTATACAGGCGCTTAAAAGGGGATTAGTTTAATCCTCATATTGCTTTTCTCAAATTCTATTACTGAAAAGGATTAGACTACCAACAATAGCTGAAGGCAGTTTGGTCATCCTGGAGTGTGGTACTTAAGACGTGCTGCTCCCTTTGTTCCAATATGACATAAATGATTTGTTTAAAATGCAAGAGCTGTGGGCCTCTTTCCACCTGAGTCAGCGTACACTGAGAGACTGGGTGCAAAAGACACTTTTTCCTTCTTTTTTTAACAACTCTGAAGGTTGGCAGAAAAATGGAAAAGTCTGTAATTACAAGCTGATGACAGGATTGCACATTCCATCATTGTGTGGTCCACTGTGTGTGTTTCCTCATGACACGCAGCAATGATGCCAGACTCCCCCTATAGGATGCCAGGAGTACTTCAGGATTCCAGTGAGAACGGTCTACTGCAATGAATTGCATTTCAAAAAAGCTGATTTTATTTGTGATACAGGCAGTGTCTTACTAATTTGTAGCAACTCTTCTATAAAATAGCAGAATTATTGTTGTTCTGCTGCAGTCGTATTTGCTTTTAGTTTAACGATTTGTTAATTCATGCAAAAAAATAAACATAAATAGATAAAAAAAAATCAATCTCTGAAAAATCTTAGCCCTGCAACAGACTGGTGACCTGTCCAGGGTGTACCCCGCCCTGCCCTATGACAGCTGGGATAGGCTCCAGCACCCCCTGAAAAGGATAAGCGGAGGCGAATGGAAGGATGGATGGATCTCCAAAAATCTCCTTCAACCAGCTATGACAGAAAAGACAGCATCTGCAAATCAATGAAAATCAGGACATTAAATTATCAAGTAAAGCAGTGGATAACCCTCAGTCTCAGAGGTTTATAATAGACTTCATTGATTTTTTTTTTTTACACACCTAAAGTCTTGCGTGTGAGTACATGCTTCGATTATCCAGCAGAACCAGTCAGTTATCACACAGAACCTCTCAACGACAGCTCCCTCTGCTCACCCCCGAAGAGACACAGAGAGGCCACTTTACTCTACACTCGTGCTGTACTGCTTGTTTTTGTGTTTGTCTGGGTGTGTAAATGCGCTTTTGCTACAAGGCCAAAGGGGAACCCAAAGGCCTACGCACTCCTCTCTCCAGATCATGTTCATCCCTGTTTACTCCTCAAGAAGCACAAATAACTCAATTTGTTGGCGACTTACGTTTTAAGGCATCCCGCTTGTCAACTGATATTCATGGAATTTCAACAAGGGCTTCACAGTGAGCCTGAGCAGAGACGCGGGGAGGCTGACAGCACTAATGGCTATAAAGATAAGTGGAAGAATGTTGACGCTTCAGAAAGCCACAGGCAATGGGAGAGGATGAAAGAGAGAGTTCACCACTTAGACTGTTCCCTCACAATGGGGGGACACAACTAGTATTTATCAGCTCTCACACTTCAAATTACTGCCTCAAAAGCTGCTCAGAACAGTGAACAAATAAATACAATACAATACAATCCCACAAACCAACAGTGTGTTTGATTTTATCATATTAGGACAGTAAATGTTTTTGGCCACACGCCTGCTGTGTGAACGTTGATCTGCAGCCACATTAAGGCCCTAATAAGCACAGAGAAGGCAGTGATTTTCGCCTGTTGATTTAAAAAAAAAAAAAAAAAGCGAAACACTGAATCTGGAGCCACCTCTTTTTCTGTCCTTGTGTCTGTCTCCCTTCATCTGCTTCCCTCTGAGGTGCGGCCAAAGTAAATACCGTGTTCAGATCTCTCAATCACAGGATCTCTCAGAGGAAGAGGGGGCAGTGCCCTGGCACAGCGCTGGTGGCCAGGCCTGGGGAGCGGACGAGGAAGTAGGCCGCTGCCTCAGAAACGTTCAATCACACAAGCGCCAGCGGGGAATTCACATCTATCAGAGCGGGGGCTTGCAAACTTAAGTGCTCCTACTTGACATAAATATTTGCATGACATGGGCTGACATGGGAGATCCTATTATAAGTCATACAAACTCATCATAGCCCATTACAAGCAGCGCTCAAAGTGACCACCAAGACAGACAGTGGCTAAGGAGAGAATAATAGCTGACTCCTGGCCTGGCAGCAGCTACGGTTACAGAGACATGGGATCATTCTGTCATCACGTTTTTAAACAAAATGTCATCCCAGCTATTAGATTGTCATTTTGAGCTCCTCTCTCGCAGCCCTGCAAAAAGTCCAGTGACAGATCGTCCTCCTGCTGCGCGCTTCTCAGTAGTTATATGCCTGCACATTTTCCCACGTACTTCAACCTTTGCCTGACTGTAGCACACATCACTCTCAATTGTGCTTTGTGAAACAGCGCAAGGAAGAGCCTTTCTGTTATTTTTGGTGTATGAATGTGTCCGTGAGGTGTTGTGTGTGTGCAAGACAGGCCTATTCATTTTACTTTTGTCAGTCATCGCTTACTGTATTCAAGAGGAAGCCCTGGCTTTCATGCAGCGCAGCGGCCAGTTTTTGTCCGACTGAGCATTTCCTTCATTTAGGAGGAAAAAAGATATGTGGTTTGTGACAATATCACTGGCTTCACTGGCTTGTTTTCCTGCTCAGTCTGCTCTGATTCAAAGAGTGTGTTACAGATATGTTTGGCTTGGAACCAGAACAGTTTGCCAAGCGCCAAGCAGGTTATCCTGCTGTGCTCTTCGACATAAATCTACTGCTAAATAGTAACTGCTAGAAATGCAGACACGCTGATCTAAGTGACCTGAATTGAAAAAAGTATAACACTTATGGGATGCTGGATTGGTTTTAGGCCAGCCTTAAGGTACTAAGTTGCTTTAACGCACATGTTTATCTCAAATATATCTTAATATCAGTGTGCGTCTCTTCTCATGCAGACAAGGTTATCATCTACAGTCTCAATGCAGGATTACAGACCACATAAAATAATGGATGCCAGTGAGGAAAGTTCACATGACAGTGATCAGGATAGGATTATTTGCATGCGTTCATATCACAACTCTGTAGAGAACGATCACTGTCATCTCGAAACAATGGAGCTAAGATATGAAATATGACAATACTGAGACATTCATGATTATTGATTGGTGTTGTTAGGAGATTTAAAAGAGCCATATGTCTTCATCTTCAGCAATGACACACGTATAACAAATAAGTGTACCACACTGCGCGAGCTGAAAACCCAAAGGCAACATTTTAGGGTTCTGATACACATCACAGGGTTACTTCATTACATGTTGTGTCATTATAGTGAGATTCTTGCATGAATTATCAAAATAAATGAATATAAACCTTTTTGTTGACAAGCACATCCATAAAAACAGGAGGGAAGAGTTTGCTATTGAAATACAAATGAGTTTCTTATTAGGCAGGTGTGCACTTATTGTACTGTATAGTATCGTAATACACTTATAACATTTACAGTTCAGTTTTGTAGGAGGAACACAGTATGTAGTTTCGGGGCTCATGCGTCTTAGTCAAGCATGATTCCTCTCGGAAATGTGTTTATAGGAATAATCTATTCTCTATTTGTTTTGAATTGTCACAGACAGGAGGATGTTGCCTCCTCTCAAGGTTTGCAAAGTTGCTCAGATGAATGGTTGCTTGAGACTCAGCTCGTCTGTCAATGTTTACCCCATTAGTGACAGCTCCGAGGCAGTAGGCCACTTAATATTGTCCGTGTTACCCCGGCTGTCCCCACACGTCAGTTCAAAAGTTCAGCCACTTCCTCAAGGGTCTCATCACATTCTCGCCACATCTTGATTTTCAAAGCTTCATGAAGAGACTCGACCTGTCAGGAGAGATACCGCAAAAAAATGATGATGGAACACAGGTTTGGAGCCAGGGCCGCTCAGGCCAACAAAGCTGCCTCCTGGCTCTCTGGTTAGGAGGCCTGGACGATGGATCTCATATTAAAGGTTGTGTGGTGGTCAAAGGCACGGCTGCATGCATCCAGCAAGAGGAGGAATTGATTGTTCTGGAAACTGATGAAGCTCGGGCACAATTAGATTGCAAGGCAGCACTGTGAGGTGAGAGAGCACCCTGCCTGCCTCACTGTTGATTGATGATAAAATAATAACCGCTGCGTATTAACTATAGAGTTCACCAGCAGGTTAAGGTGGGCCAAACATTGCTGCTCTTATTAGATTCTGATATGACTTGCGATGTAAAAAGATTATTTTCACTGTGGCAGTGGGCAGTCATTTTGCATGCAGTGAGGTGGTTTCCTACAGTATGCTGATAAACTGTTAAACCTCCGCGAGATACTTTTGAGTCGGGAGGGCACTGGGTCAGGAGTCACACTAGGATGTTTGCGAATGTTATTCTGACATTCAAGCTGAAGAAAACAGATGTGAAGTCTATTCAAATGCAGTCATTTACACCGAGCTTGTCGCGGGGTCCCTGTGTTCCACTGTTTCCTCATACTGCATCAATGTCCGCTCAGAAATGTAGCTCTTAAAAAGCTGGGAGAGCATCAGTTTATCATGTTACTGCACTTCAAGATGAATATCCCCTTTCATATATGTGTCAGGGAGCCAAGCCAGTGAGTGTACAACCATAGAAAATATGAGTAAAGAAATATCCTGCTCGTGGACAGAGGCAGTTTCTCCGAGCAATCTCTCCGCTCTTTAGATAAGGATTAGGTAGGCCAAACAGTCAAACAGCAAATGCGTTTTCCTTGAAGAAAGTTCCCTCAACATGTGATTACCACCCCCTCCTTGCTCCCTCCCCTTTTTGCTCAAAGTGTGTAATCCTGCTGGTCATTTGTTAGCTGGTGCATCTCCCATGTGGAGGCGAGGCCGCTGGCAGAGTGTTGGGGTATACGGGAGGTGAAAGCTTATAGTCGCGTATCAGAGCTTGGGGATTCACGCTCATTTATCTCCATTTCGTGCACACGGTGTCTAGTAATAAAGGCTCAAGTGAAAATGGTGTTTATCATTGGCATGACAACATCTCCCAGATGCTGCAGTAGAAATCTAGAGAATAGATAACGCATTACAATAACAAGTCCTTACTCTGCAGAGAATCCAATTAGGAGAGCCTTACATCATGATAATCAAGCGGAGGTGGACTGGTTCATTTAGACCAGTGGATAACAGAGCAGAGGGGAGGTCTGGTCCAGGGGATCGGGGTTAGTTGCTGTTAGACCTGCTGCATACATCAGCAGCCCTCTAGTGTGGGCAGCTTTACCCCCTAGTGGTTCACGGGAGCAATACAAGCCAGAGTTGCTTTTAATAAACATTAGGGAAAATCAGTTTAAATGCTGATGTGCGCACTAGAGTGAGAATGACTTGAGCTCACTTTATTTCTGTGCTGTGTTCATTTATAAGAATTGTGGAGTTTGTGCAACAGCAGCGGGGAAGTTTTCCTCTGTCTGTGCAGATGTTTATAAATGAATATGTCAGTATGGCTGTGATGGTGGGTTAGGTTGTTGTGGAGTGGGTGCACCACTGGGCCTGTCTGTTCTGGTGTGCTGCTTTCCTGCTGCTCAGCATTTCGCAGGGCCTCGGGGGGACACAGAGGGGACATATGACTGGGCCATGCAAAGCTGAGCTAGTCACTCCTATCGTTCCGCAACAGACGCATCCCTTTGGCGTCCTTCTGTGTCTTCATTGTAAGCGCACTCCCCAGTACTGCAGTAGACATGGCAACAAGCCTGATGTTCCTCAGCATGTTAGTTAGCGGCGTCAGATCCTTAACATCTCAGAGCTGGCAATTGCAGAGCAGGTGCACATGTAGCCACAAGGGCAAAATGGTCGTTTCTGCACTCCTTTCTCAGCAAAGCTCTGTGCTGACATAACAGTTTACCACCCACCAGCACATACTGTGTCTGGATCCCTCTTTAACATTTACATGACCATACGGTGATTTATCTGTGCTGTGTAATTCTTTGTTCAAAGATGCAATGTGAGCTCGTCCGTGTACAAGAGATGGAGAATGATGATGCTGGCGTGTGAGATTTCTGGCAGCTAATAACAGGAAATTTATAGAAATGATGGTGTAAACAAATTATTAGCAAATCTGATCCTGATTCTGGACTCCACCCCGGTTAAATGAATGTGTCATACTGAAGATAAAATAAAAAATATTCACATTAGGGAGTGCCACGTTATAAAAGAATAAGCAATTATAAAAGAATAAAGAAGTCTTTAGAATGATATAAATGCAATAAAATGAAGTCAGGACTTACAACACCTTACAGCAGGTCATGATCTGAATTATTAGTTATCTTTATTTGTACTGTATATTTGTTTATTGCTTTGTTTGTTTGTTTTATATTGTATATCACAGTTTTATGCTCCAACACTATAACAACCCCATCGTTTTAGTGTTTATTCTGTGCATTTATTTATTTCTTTTTAATATCTGCGCACATACTTTGCTGTTGTTGTTTGCTATATGTGGGTAGCAAGCCTAAACTGCATTTCATTGTACTAGCCTATATTGTGTCCAATAAAGTTTAATAGCATTTATTATGCACACAACTTTGTGCAAAAGCTGTACAAATAATATATAAATCTACAGAAACAGGCTAGTGATGCAATGCTGCAGACAGTATGGAGGCAATATTGTAAGTCAAGCGCATACTGTATTCATATACAGAATTTAAATGTGGTTACTATAATTCGTGATTATAATATTTATGCAATGCATGCTGCAGACAGTGCACAATAAACACCAATATGTGCTCCGGTCTGAAGCGTATTAAACATACTGTCAATTAATTTCACCGCAAAAGAAAAAACGAGAGAGAAGTGCTTGAAAGAAATATCATGAAAGCCCGTATTGTGTAACTACACTCTGGCTCATATGAGCAGCCTTTGGTTACTGTCCTCGCTCTGTGCTGTTGGCAAAGCAGCACATTGTATGTGATGAGCATGAATCCTGACCTCTGACCTGTGCCGTGGCCTTTGCAACCCCCCTGAAAGTTCAGTGGAGGGTCAGAGAGTCTTTATGCCTCCACAGACATAGTGTTGATGGAAACTCCACCCCTCCTCTGCTGGTCAGTCTGTCTCAGACAGACACAAATACACACTCAAACCAAACAAACAAAACCTGGTCATGATGTGAGCACGAGGGTCACGGAAAATTTTTATGACTGACGATGTTTGCTCGTTAGCTTTATGCAGTTTGGAACGTGCATTTTAAAAAATGTGCTCATCAGTTTCTATAAATTTAAACAAATCACAGATTGCATGGTTCATATTACACATTGTCACACTATAAAAAAAAACAGCGCTTCTCTAAATAAACAAAAATAATTTGTTTTTTCATAGTGATGGATTATGTCTGCTGGTTTCACAGGGATGCTTTCAGTACCCTAGCTGCTGGGGTTTGATACATGCATTTCTCTATGATCTGTGGCTTCAGGCACGGCCAATGGCAAATGGGGTTGATGCTCATCACATGAGATATCACATGCTGCTAGGCAGAACATCTAGCATGTCCTGTTTGCAAGATATGCTGCTGTAACATGGAGATCATTTTCGTTCAGGGATGCCATTAATACCGAGGGCCTTACAGTTCCACTGATTTCAGTATGTAAATGATTTCATATGAGCCCAGAGCATGGCAGAATACCCTGGATTTGCTGTGATAGTTTGTTTAGGATCAGATTAGACCCCACATCATTCCATGCTAGAGATGACATCGTTACTCATCTGTTCTGCCACACGCATCAATCTTCAAACGCTCTACAGATACTCTTGAGGTGAATGAATTTTTCACTTTAGAGTTCAGTGCAGGGTCACACAGATGCATACCTTTACATATAGAGCGCAGCAGGTAAACCAAAGGACGTACAGCACTCAGTTTTCTTTCTTTCTTTTTATTCTTCCACAGTATCAAATTACTTGGGTTTTGTTTAATTATTCCAGTTGTTTCTGGTTAAGATTCACATGCATGATGCTGACACATGTTGCATGTTTTAAGTCTAAAAATTGCAAACCAGCTCGAGAATTAGTACAGTTTAAAACATACTGTATACAGTATCACTCATGTTTGCATGAGAGCGTGGTTACTACATTTTCTATTCTATATGTAACCCTGGCTTTAGAGGAAAAGTACAGCTAATCCACAATCAAAGACCAGGCTACTGCATGGCTGCAGGACATCTTCTTAGATCTTTTTTACCCTTTGGTAAATGTGATATCATGTTTTAACAGAGGTGTTCTGCGCTGACAGGTGGAGTGAAGGTAAAAGAAAGGCAGGATTTACCCTCCTAAACTGTGTGCTGTCATCTTTACAAAGCATGTTCAGAGGGTGTGAAAGGGATCATTAGTTGTGTGGCAGCGGAAGCAGGCGTGTTGTCAGCTACCTGCTATTTACTTCCCCTCATTACTGTACGCTGGCTGGCGCTGGTGGGAGTGTCAACATCATTAACATGACTGTCATTAGTCCTGTCCCACACTGCATGGAGAAGTTAGTCCTGGGGAGAAAAATGAAGCATCGTTCGACACAAACCTCTCTGCCAGTGCTGCAGCTCCCGCGCTGTAAACACCTTCATTCAGTAAGACTGGAGAAAAGGCATCCCGAGAAGAAGGGAGAGACGAGCTCTGCACGGCGTACTGAAATGAAACCTTGTGAGCTGCATTATTAGTGCAGTGCATGCTGCCTCAGAGCCAAATCTATGGTTTGGAATAGGTTAAAAACATAAATTAATACAGAACTATAGAAATTAGACACTGAGTGAGTGTTGAAAAAATTTGATGCATGGATGAGAGCTGAAAACAATAGAGCTAATTTCTGTATCATTACATTTGCAGATGTGTGCAGCTATGCAAAACAAAAAACATCCTAATTTCGCCCAAATTTCCTCTTAATGAATGCAATGTCTTTTCTCTCAATTTGAGCTCATGCGCTATTACATGAGTGAAGATTAGAAAACAAAAAAATGGCTTTAATGTGCCACTCTGCCAATTATTCAAATGCTGGATTTCACCTCTATTGTTGTATTTACCTACAGCGTTTCAGTTATGAATCTGCACCTACAGCAGGATTAAAACAAACAGTCTCCCTCACACCTTGTCATCTGCCTGACTTGGCTGGATGTTATTGTAGCCAACTTCAAGGCCTGAGCAGCAGCTGCAATCACTTATGGCAGTCTGCCTCAGTGCTCAGCCCCTCCATGCCCCCAACTAGTTTCCCATCAGCCTTGAGGGGATAAAGCTCCTTGCACTTAGTTTCAACCCTTCTGCTCTCTGTCTTGTCTCGCTGAGACCTCCCTGACCTCTGCAGAGGTGACTGGAGAAGTAGAACAACCAAGAGTGTAGCAGCACAGAACATGTCTCTGTGCAAACGAATTCTGAGTGGGTCCACATACTGTGTTTCCACAAGCTTTTTGCACAGGGCTCGAGTTCACAGTGGGCTGGGCTTCCAGGGAACAGTGTTGTCCAATGGCAGCGCCGGGATCGCCATGTGGGTCCTCTGATTTACGGTACATCATTAAGTCAACCATTCCTTCTCCCTGTGGCCCAGGTGGCTGTGGGGCCCGAGGCCCAGACACACACAAGCAGAGCAAGGCTCTCTGTGGAGCACTGCACAGCAATGGAGAAGAGGCGCATAACACAGAGGAGCAGCTGCAGACCAGTGAATCCAGCTCCATATCACAACCATGCCACATCCTTTCTTGACAGGAAGTACTTAAAACAATAAATCTCAGCACCTTCTTTGTCTACAAAGAACGTCTTGTCTTTTTTTTTTTTTTTTTTTTTGGTAAAGGCACACAATTCTACTTGATTTCAGCTTCAACTGTGCAGCAACTGAGAGAAAGAATAAGAACCCAGAAACAAAAAACTGTCCCGTGTTCTATTCCAAAGCAGGATCTTTTGGAACATGTTTGATTTAAAGTGAGTCATCCTCAGGCTAGTCTCATTGACAAAATGCATGTACTTACCCCTGTAACAAACATTCATTTTATTCAGGATTTATGTATTATTACATGTTTTAATTAGTAATTTGCACCCTGGTGAATAAATAATCTGCCAAACTGCTTTTTTTTTTCATCTCCTGTATCTCAGCAGTAGGAAACAAATGAAGGTGCTCTGAGTCAGGAGAGATTTTTGGAGCTGCTTTGCCCTCTAGTGGTGACTGACAGTGTCAAAGTCAAGAGAGACATGAATGCCTGCCTGCTCCAGCACAGTACCCAGCAGCCACAGCACATGAAGCACAGCCTACAGCCAAACTCTTTGAACATGTAACAGGATGACTTGTCAATCTACACAGACCTTCACATTAACAGCTTTGTCATTTTCTGCAGTCTGTCAGTAAAAGAAATTAGCTGTTACAGGTTTCAGCACTTTATGAAACTTTACAAGGAGACTTTAATATTTTACAAGGCCACTAAAAACCCTGGCAGGCTTTTCGGCTCTGACTTACGCCTTAGAGACAAACCAGGGTTTATGCTGAGGAACTAGGTGGCTCAAAGAAACTGACTGTACAGTTTAAACTTTAATTTATATTTGGAAGCGAGAAAGAAAATCTTTCCTTTATTAGGTGTCATGCTCAAATAACCGAATGTAATACTCTTTATGCACCGTGTGGCTATTTTTATTTTTGAAATTTTATTTATTTACTTTTTTTGTCCATGGGTATGTTTTTGTGTGCCAAGGAGAGAGACACCTACACGCTAAGAGAGAGATTTTATTCACTATCATCTATAAGTTCATTCAGGAGGAAAGAAGTTGTGGTCATTTTAGCTTTTGGCTCCAGTTTTGGGAAATAGAAACTGTGTAGTGGTTAGGTTCTTCCTGCACACTGTTCTGTGTGTGTGTGTGTGTGTGTGTGTGTGTGTGTGTGTGTGTGTGTGTGTGTGTGTGTGTGTGTGTGTGTGTGTGTGTGTGTGCAAAGCCCAGCAGAAATTGGTGTTGGTGTTGGTGAAAAGCTTCTCAGCCCCCTCGCTGTCAGTGGGTAACGTGAGACAAACGGCGTGCCATTTGCTGTGTGCCTGACTCAGATATTGTGACCTGGCCAACTGGACAGGCCTGACTTTCAGCTCTGGCTTATCTCTCTGGCACAGCATTGGTCACTTCACACCATGCCACTTGATCAACCACATTTGCATGGGATCAGAGGCTAGTCTAGAGTGTTTTGTAATGATGTGGATGTGGAATATAGACCGACGGTGAGCTACATTTACTACTGGTAGCTTTAAATTAAAATTAAAATGCTCACTAAAACATTGCTGTTGCTGCATTTTACTATGTCTAAAATACTGTGCACTTATTTAAGACAGTTCTCTCTCGCTGTACATGCGTTTTAATTGTCACCTGCCAGGATTGCCTTGGGATTTCAATTTAATATGAACAAACAAAAAATTATATAGAGCCATCTAGTAGGGAAACACAACACATGCTTGTCTTTTTTCAGGAACTGAACTATTAACTTTAGCTATTTATACCTAATACACTTTTACATTAAGCATTAAATATGTATGTGTTTTTCAGAAGATTATAACTAATTACCTGTAATAATTTTGAAGTTCATTATCCTCCCTCTTAAATAAACTCACCATGTTTTTCCTATTAGTGTGGATGGTTTTCATTTTAGTTTCAGCCTTTCTAGTCATTATTTGTCTCCAGTTACACCCAGATGCTACTGTAACCCACTCCTAACCTAATATGGCAACAGAGTAATGGCAAAGTGCAGTTACTGTCATGTGGCCTTGCAGCATCTTATACGGGTGTGCAGGAGCCCACAACTTGTAAGCCACACTCATGAACTTTGAGCTGTGAGAGTCAAAAATATGATCAGCAGTTTATTTTGTGGTAGGTCACTTTCTTAACTTCATACCCACTGAATTAAAAACAAGCAGTTCTTGCTCACTGCGTTTTTACCTCAAAGATAAACAAAAACGACTGACACAATATGGCTCTAAACAAGAAAATGCGTTAGCAGTCAGTTTGCTTAATAAAATCTTTAATAAATTAAATAAAATCAGATGGAGTATGATGAGGTATCCTCGCATTCAAGAGTTAATTATAATAGTACATGCGTGCACTCTTGAGCCACTTCACAGTCTACAAAAAAAATCATTAAAACCTTGAGAAAGAAAAGTACTGTTTGAAATACAGGTAACACCAACACACAAAGTGCAACCCTGTTTGCTGACACAGTAAGCCTACAGCCATCACACAAAATAAATGTCCCGCGCAATAGGAAAGCAATTTTGCAATGCATCACTTTAAGTGAGTGGACCTCTGTGCAGCAACCAGCATCTCTTAACCTTTCCCTAATTTGTCTTGTCTTGTTATGAGCTCTCAGGAACAACAACAACGTCCTTTCGCTATCAAGTTTTTAAGTGCTCAGCCCGCGCAAAGCCGGTCCACATCAGGCCCAGCGCGAAAGGATGTTAGTCAAAGACTTTGCTGAAGTCAGATTTAGTTGTATCAGTCCCTTCCTATAGTTGATGCAGCTGTTTCCTCATTTGGTCTTTGAAGAAGCTCAGAAAAACCATGTGACATTACGAACCAGGTGCTCTGACCTGTCCACTCTTTCCTGTTATTAGATAACCATTATTCAAATGAGCGGCTAATAAAGAACAAGTTACTGCAACTTTCACTGCACTCTTGATTTACTGCCGCCACCTTTCCACAGCATGCAAACATCAAACACTTCATTTCAACGGGGAGCTGATAAGGAAATGTTATCTCAGTGTGAAGGAGGCAGTGACCTCCCCTCTGGCTTGTAAGAGGTAGCAGGAGAATACTTTCAGCATTGTCCAATATCACCATCCTCTGGGAGCCAAGTATAACAATTAATAGCTCATTTACTGACGCTGCAGCACATGAACTAAAAGATACGCACATGTAGGGTTTTAATACAGCTAGTGCTGAGAGCAGAGCTAGAATACATGGTTTCTTTTCACTATAAAAAAGTTTAGGGAATGGAGCTTTTGTACTTGTATAGGACATCATCACTCTTGTTCAACAACCTGACACGTATTTTGGTAGGATTGTCACCACAAGAAGGAAGTTGTAAACCAGAGAGGCTCCCAGTGCAGGAAGCCTCCTCGCATTGTGGGTAATGTCACCTTGAAAACATGGTGGTCCTCAGTAGACCCTACACAGAACTCACACTAAGGTAGGGAACAATGTGTACCTCCCAGAACACCTTTTCTCTATTTATATACTCAGAAAATAGCATGCATTCGAGTAACAATGGAAGAAAGTGATCCCAGAAAGTGTACGTGAATCCATATCTATCCAGTGGCATTTGCAAGCAGTGTGTTTTAGACTGACAAGTTTAATTTTTAGGACTTGTTTATGTTGTGTTTATTCCCTCTCATTCCCTGGACACTTTGGTAACTCCAACCTTTCATTAAGCCTTATTACGCACAACACTCACTCAGCATCTGGCTTGGGGCTCCCAGAATGCCTCATTTGCTGTGCTTTTTATTGCAGTCATATAGCTGGAGTTGTAAATGCCTGTGTGGCTGTGTATTGTTTTGTGTTGTGGGGAGTGTGCAGTATTCTCACCAGCAACACAGAGTGTTAATGTGCCCAATTCACAGTGGCAGATCCCATGCAAATCTCTCAACAAGTTGCCTTAAAGCTTTTATGTGTGGGATTTTGCTGTGGAAAAGCGTTTTAAAGCCAAAATAACAGTCTGTGTCATTTTTTAATTATAGCTTTATTAGAAAATGCCATTAGCGGCGACAGTATTTAGACTATAGTGGAAGTGGGTTGTTCAGTTTAGCCTTTGGCCTGTGATTGGGTGAATGTGAGTTGAGTAAGTGGCACACAGTGGAGGGATTGGCAGCTCTATAACTCCCTCAGACAGGTTTGTCATCTGTGTCAATGACCCACCAGGGAGCCAGCCCTAATATCAAACCCAGTGCTGATGGATGACCACCGTTCCAGCTGTTAAAGCACTGTCACAAACAGGTTCCTTCGTAGCCTGTCAACCTGTGTATGTGTGTGTATTTGTGAGCGAGTGTGTGCTGTAAGTAGGATGTAAAAAGCCATGGTCAGCCTTGGAGCCTGGTGAAATCCAGAGCTGATGCTGTCATCATTAGCTCAGAGGGCCAACTCTGTAACAAAGCAGCTTTCTCTGGCTTTGAAAGTGGCACTCTTGCCAATTTCCCTGTGTTACATATACTCAGAAACAGTGAAAAGCATTTTGAAAAATGACAACTCAGTGAGAGTTTGAGCAGGCAAGGATACATGCAGATTTACATGCCTGCAAGAGATGATGCATCTAACTAAACTACAGTTTAATTTAGCAAAATCCATATACATGTTTCTGTCCTAAATGTAGAGCAGAAAATTTCTTAGAGCAGGTACCAGAAGACATATTCAGAAAAGGACATTTAATAATGCATCTTCTTTTGCATTCAAAATGGCACAAATTGAACTTGAATCCCTCGCACACAAGGATGTCAGGGTTGAATAAGAGTGCTGATGGTGAGTGAGATTAATACTGAAGGATCGCGTAGGTGTTGCAAACCACATTTCAAGTGTTACTGGCTTGCACTGCCTCTCTGCACAGCCTCATTGTTTCATTGTTCCGCCTCGCTTCTTTCACCAAACGTGGTTCGTAGTGGCTCAAGTGTAAACTACAGTGCATCGCAGGAAGGAAGAGGGACCTGGTGGTGGTGGGGGTTGGGAGCAGGATCCCAGACCATAAAACCTGGCAGCCGCCCTCCTGCATTGTTCAACGCCACCATTCCAGCCCTGTTTTACCATTTTCTCTCTGTGTCCTGCATATCCTGTCCTTTTAGAGGCAGTAAATGTTGTTGACTAACATGAATCCTGAGCAGGCTTCTCGGCTGCCATTGTTCCTGCAACGAACGCCCATGAAAGCAGGGAAAATGTTGTGCTAAAAGAGAAAATAAATATGTTATGGTTATGAATTTTGACACAGACGTCATCTGATTCCAATTAGACGTATATCTGGTTGCAAGCAGCATGCATTACACAGTGGTAAGAGTACAATAAATACATACTACAGCCTTTCTGCTTCATCTTAACACACCCAAATCTCCTCTTACGGCACCACCTTGTGGCGAGACTGAACTGTCTTTTTTTTTTATAAAAAAAAACATGCTGCAGCGTCATATAACAGCAAAAGGCCACAGCGACTTAATGTGTGCATGTGTGCAGTTTACTTTTGTCTTTTTACTTGCAATATCTGACACATTGTAGCACATTTTTGTCCCATACTCCTAAACTGTTATTTTATAATGTAGCTTTAAAACAAAAATAAAAGGAAATGAGATCATGTAATAAACAGTCTTGTTTTGGCAGGTTTACCTGCATATTCACAATCAATGCAAAAGTGATATATAGCCTCAAACTTTAGTGCAAAAATGTTTCACTTAACTTTCTATCGTAAATGATTTGCCTGTTCTCGTGTGTGCAATGAAACATTCAACATGACCCCAGCAGGAGCGTTCAACTTCTGTGGAATGCAGATGCTCCCCTCTTTAGTCTATTCATGTGATTTAAGGCTGACAGGGAAACCAAGGAGGGCCAAGACTGGAGGCTGGACATGACAATGAAGCTGGAGTCCTGCACAAACGGCTCCCCCTGCTGGTGGGGTTCAGAGGGCTCTGAGGGAAAACACTGTGAGAGGCATGAATTTAGTCATCTGTCAACTTTACTCAAATAAGTTGTAAGCAGAACAGTGATACATCACTTAAAGTCTTTACATAATATTTCCCAACTTTCCCACTAACACAGTCAGAGTTCATCTGATAACCACATGGCCAGTGGCTCTCCCATCAATCCCTCCTCTTGTCTCTCTCTCTCTCTCTCTCTCTCTCTCTCTCTCTCTCTCTCTCTCTCTTCTTGGCAGGATCAGAACTGTAAACAGAGGGCAGAAAACGCCTCTATGATCCCAGCTGCAAATAGAAAGCTGGAGACACGGGAACATTTTTCTTGAAACCGCTGTACACTCCACACTAAATGTAGCCTTTCTCTGAGATCAGAAGGACTGATGAAGCCTGTCATAATCATTTCTATGCTACATTAACAGAAGCAACACTGTAGTTAGCCTTGGCATGAGCGAGTGTTGCTCAGCGGCCTCGAGCATTCATAAACTCCAACCTCCACTCCTGCTGAAGTGAAGGGTAAACGTCTGCCTGAGTTTAAAAAGTTTCACATCAGAAGCACTTAGTATTGCCTTTTAAAAGCTCTCAGATTATTTTTGTTCCATAGCAAAATCAAATACATCTGCTGTGATTATAGTAACATGACCACAGTTGTGTTTTTCATAATCAAATTCAGACTTCGTGCAAAAAAATCGCAAAGGCTTAAAAGCCTATCAGCCCCCCAAAATATTTATGGAGGATAATACTTAGTATCAAAGATCTTGTTACCTGGGACAGCTACATTTTGTAGTCCTTTATCAGATGGGAGCGCTTACAGGAAACACCTAACAGTTTCCAGGCACACGGTTTGTATTTTCAAAATCAATTTCTGTCTCACAGTTGGTTGCAGTGCCACTGAAGTCATCAGGGTCATGCACCTTCCTCCACAGTCGTTTGCCAGCCGCTTCCAGCTGAAAAATGGAGCCTTCTGGACTGGAGGGGTATATGAACAGAGATAGCTTGACACAACCATTTGTTTGGCTCAGGTGAATACAGCCAGACAGCAACACAGTCCCTTCTCTGCAGCAGGGCTTGCACTATGGCCAGATCCTACTGGACACTCATTCCTCAAAAACACTCTGAAGCTGTACTCTGAGACACCACTACTGTGCTGTTTATAAAAAGACAACAATGGTCTCTTTTATGTAGTCTGCGCCCTGATATTCAAGAGTGTTGCTTAAAATGCAGGGCAGAGTACAAACACAAGAATCAAAGCAAGAATCAAGCAATAATTCTTGGCGAGTGATATTTTACATTAAAATTGTGGTTCTTCAAAGTGCAGCAGGTGTCAGAAATGATGGAAGACACCACACTAAAGTATCTATTAATAGCAAAGTGGGCTACCTGGAAGATGGAGTTTATTAACTAACAAAACATTTTTTATACTTTTGTTTGTATTTCTACAGCCTTGCTAAAGCGAAATAAATGTGGTGTAGTTGGACATAAATACAGTGTGTGAAGACACTGAAGTGGAAACACACACACACACACACGCACACACACACACACACACACACACACACACACACACACACACACACACAAAGAGATTGGTTTGGAAGTCTCAGGATGAGAACTCTGGCAATCACAATCTTGTTTTCTTTTTAAACTGGCCCCAATGAGCAAGGGGTGGCTCTGAATAAAACAAACTTGTCAAGGTAGCCACACATTAAACCATATCCTGCTTTATTGTCTGTTTCACTGTCAAGGGAATCATATTTTACAAAATCATCACCATGTTCTATTCAGTGAGACTTGAAATTAGTAAGTGAGACCATAAACTCATCAGGAAAGTGTTTTCCGAGGTCATATCACGGGAAATAAGGTGTCAGTTTTCTTGTACAATCTGATTTCTTTTTTTTGCATCCCCTGCTGGATGTTAGAAATATTGCAGGTTTAATGCATTTACACATTTGTTTCACTCTCCAGACCTGGAAACTATGTAATGCTCTTTTATACAGTCTGTGAACCCAGCACCACCCACTGATTTATGCAGACATGCCATGAGAGAAACACAGTTTTTAATTAACACAATTCAGCATTAAAACTCTGTCTTAATGTTTCGAAAGTCCTTACTGTCTCTGTTAACAAATGAGTTATTCATTTCCCTCAATACACAAGGACCGACTCACAAAGGACCCCACACAGTATAAATCTTTGAATTTCAGAAGTCAGAATGGCTGTGATAATAAATATAATTGGTGATAAATAACACTGAAGCCCAATTTTGTGGCGATGACGTTGTGTGGCTCTAGCTCTGTTCTTTATTGACCGGGTCACGCGCCTTCGTATAAAGAGTTTTGCTGTAACTCTTGTGCGACTGTCGCAACTTCTCAGACTGGCTGTAATATTCACGGCTGCATACAGGTATGAACTGAAACAGCCCCACACCTTGCATGTAATGAATTTGAATGTGTGCCTGATTCAGTATTAGTCTGGCTTACTGCTCGGCCCTGCAGGAAATGAATTGCCCTTTATTTAACATTACAAATTACAGGTGACCCACAGTGAGGAGAGCTGTGAGTTTGATAGGTGCGACAAATAGATTTAGAGGAGCAATGATTTCCTTCCAGATTCCTGTTGTGCGAATGCAAAAGATTAAATGACAGAGGATATTAGGAAATAATTTGTGATTCCCACTGTGATAAACGTAATGCTGTTAGGAGGCAATGAATATGTCTGTTTTCATCACAAATAAATCACATTAAGTATTAGATTGCATTAGGGTGATTTGTTGTATTGCAAATTGTCATGTGCTAGCAGAGGGCTAATGAGGATATGAGGTTAGCATTGCTGCAGGGGTGGATTTCTTTCAGGTAACGCCATGCTGCTCTAAGTGCTTCAGGTGTGGACTGAGCAACATCCTCATTAGACAGCCTGGAACCTGTGGTAAGGATTAAATCCTCAGTTTTCAGTCAGTATAGTCTTTTGCCAACAAGGGTCCCAGGGTGTAATAAGCTAAGCTAAATGCTGTACAGTAAAAAACTTGTCAGCATTGTGGTATTTAACTTTGTTCTCCCCAAGATTACTCAGCCAGGGTAAACCACATCAGTCAGATGTTAGGATCATATTGCCCCAGAGATAAATCCATCAGTTTCCTTGTGGGTATATCCAAAGCGAATGTGTTCAAACCATGCTTTACACCATCTTTGGTTCCCTCTAAAGCCAGTGACTTGGCCTGTTGAGTAATGAAGTGTTGGAGTTCAGTAATGAGACTGTTTACAGGGCGTGCTTGTTTCACATGAATCAAGCCCAGTGTGTGGTTAGATAAATACCAGCTTGGCCCTGCACGAAGCCAGTCAAACCTTCTCTGCTCAGGAAATGGCAGCCAAATTCCTGCGGAATGAATGAAGAGGAAATCTGCGAGTGGCAGCCTATCACGAGATCGCTCTGAAAGGAGAGGGTGGAAAAGCTGTGGCCCTTCCTCTGCTATGGACCCGGGCCAGGGCTCACTAGGTGAGACTGATGGAATAATAATACACATCCTGAGTGTTCTTTTCATTAGCAGCACGGTTTCATGTTTTTCATCATCCTGCTGAGAGAAATGGAGAGACCCTTATTTCTGAGGTGGACAAATTACCCTTTCCCCTCTGGGAGATGCAGCTGCATTCAATATCATGTATGTGTGCCCGTGTGTGCGTTTCTGTGTGTTTTAGGTGGGGGTCGTCGCTCGATACAGGGATTTCCTGTGGAAATAATAATTAACCGCAACATGCGCACAGAGCCAGCGATAAACACTCGGCCCTCTCCCCGAATATTGTCTTTTACAAGCAGCTAAGTACCTGGATTCATCTCATTTCCTACATGAGATTTAGATGTGAAGCAAACTTCCATTAGGATATAAGAAGTATTAGTTTAAAGCCATGACCTCAATCTGTCAGTTGTGTAAACCTATCAGTCTAGTTCTGCTTGAACTGACGTGACAGCATGGCCATCTGTATTTAGAGCACATTATCGGTGATTCATATTAGCCCTTAACCAAAGCAGTCCCTCCATTAACTCCACCTGCAAACACCTCATATCCCAGGTGACCTATTTTCCCAATTACTAATGCCATTACTCTACACTTCCTGTCCTCAGCAGCCATCACTAGGCGTCCAGATTAGAGCGGATTTCACCGAAACTCCTCTGACGACTGCATTAGTGTACATTTTTCTGCACTCTCATTACAGAGCACACAGAAGAAGAGTTACAGTGCCTCTCAAATGAAGCAGGCTTGAGTGATAAATCTTCCGCACTAATGTGCACGCTTAAGAGTTTTTGACTGTAAATAAAGTCTTGGGAGACATCCTGTATTTACATGGAGAAAACCTTGAGGAAATAGCCCCCCCCCCCCCCCCCCGCATGGGTGTGTATGCCTGCAGCCAATCAGGATTCAAGCTGCAAATGCCATTTATTCCCTCTAGGAGTCCTTACCAAGGCGTCATAGCTGTGTTTGTACTCTTACATGTAAGTAATGTAGGACAATAATTCACATGTTATGAAAACACTGTAGTCATCTTCCTAAAGATAACACAGGGTGTTTAGAAAATGTAATGTAAAGCACCATCTGCGATCATACTGCCTGTGATAGAAAAGTACAGCAAACAGCCATCCGAATAACCGTCACACAACCGGGATGTCGGCTCATTCCAGGTCAGCATATAGCTTTTCATCATAATCATCAAAGTGTCATCCATCTCTGTGCAAACACGGGTGACACCTTAATTGCTTTTGATAATACATTCATCCTGTCAAAATGATGCGATAATCAAGTTGTTTCCAGAGCAGCCATTGATGCCTGCACTAAATCAGTGTTAAAAAAATACAGTAAGGCAAAGTTCATCTCAGGTTTTTTGTGCGTTATGTTTGTCGATAAGTTCAATAAACGTAATGCACACGCACGCAGTCATCTGCCATTTGTAAGTTCATCATTTACAAAGTGTACTACCTCCAAACTTGCAATTTAAAGCATAAATAGTATATCCTGAACAGTTTGCTGTTGTTTTTTATGACATGTATGAGGTGCAGAGACGGGCAACGCGTTACTGTAATCTGATTACTTTTTTCAAGTAACGAGTAAAGTAAGGGATTACCTTTGCAAAAACGGTAATTAGATTACCATTACTTTCCCGTAGGAACGCTGCGTTACTGCGTTACTAAAACCGTGATTTTTTTGCGAGAATGTCTCATGACAATGACGTAAGCGAGTGCGATGTTCCTGACAACAGCTGTCTGCAGATCAACAATGGATCATATATCGAGTGCGGGAGAGAGTATGAGCATGCAGCGTTTAAAGCGTGGAAGTACTGACCTTGCTTTGAGTTTGATTCCATAAAAAGTGACAAAAAAATTAGCATCAGTTGTGCGTGGGAAGAAAACTTCTTTTTACACCGAAAAAAACCCCTAAACAAGCTCCGAATGCGCAACGACGTAATGGGAAATTCACAGAGAAACTCGCGGATTCTTCCACTGACCGCTGCGCCACACCTGCACCAGAGCACACCTCCACCTACCCCACTCCTGCTTTACAGGTGAAAATAGAGCAACAGGACCGCTAGTCTTTGATTTTATTTACTTTCTGCTGTGTTTTACTTGCATCTATTTGAAAGACTGAGTGTAAACACAAAAAATATTTTATTTTATGTGCTGGAATGTGCAGAAAATAGGTTTAAATGTTAAACTAATTTCAGAGTCAGAGAATGGTGCATATAATTTTTTTTTTTTTTCTTGATGCATAAAGTTAAAAGATTAAAACGGATAAAACAAGTTAAAAAAAAAAAAGAGACTTTTCCATTTGATTACATTTTGTATGATGGATTATGCAGAAAAAGTAGAATTGGGCTGACAGATCTATCGCTTTATCACCTTTTCAGGTTGTAAATCGTGTTTTTAAAAACTAACTAAGTAACTAAGTAATTAATTACTTTTGAAAATAAGTAATCAATAAAGTAATGGATTACTTTTTGGGGGAAGTAATCAGTAATTAGTTACTGATTACTTTTTTCAAGTAACTTGACCAACACTGATGAAGTGTGATCAAAAAGTCACAGGAATGAGTCTATAAAAATTTAAAACCGTACCTGATCTAAAATTGGCAAATTTTTAAATCAAATTCATCTTCTTGCAGACTTCTGGACTGTTTTCAGTATGGCTCTTATTTAAGGTCACTCCCTGGAAGTCTCATGTTGTCCCCTTATCCTCGTGCCTCTGCATTCTGCTTTCGATTTCTTCCAGTACGACAAAGCAGTGATCATTCAGCTTGATTTTTAACATTACAGTTGGTGAGAGAAGATTGTGTTGGTGTGGCCAACAACTGCACCACTGGCGGGCACCAGGTTGCTTTGGCTTTTGTTGTCCTCCAGACACCTCGGGATGGCTCTTCTCTAACAAAACTCTGGATTCTTTAAGTCAAACGTGCTTAAAAAAACTGCTCAGGCACAGAACCGGTCCCAGCTCTCGTCACAAGTGGCCATTCTTCATACAAGATTCAGATTAGTTTTGAAAAAGACTAATCTGTTGGTGTCTGCAAGTTTGAGATTTTTGGTGAAATTGCTGTCCGTGCAGTGCAGGCGGTCAAAACCAGACATCCGGGGAGCGATCTGAAAATAACAGCTGCAGTGGAAGCCATCTGGACATGCTTTAAAAGAGGATGTTGGCCTTGCGCTCTGACTGATTTCAGGTAAGGCTTTTTATTTTTACAGGCTGATTTACAGAACAATGAGAAACTAGCTATGAAAATCTGATAACTTCACTTCTTCACACAATTTTCATCTGCAGATACAGCTGACATTAATTCCAGTCATTTTATTTGAATCGAAACAACTACTTCTTAAATTATAAAAGGTCTTCCAAAGCTGGAATTATACTCCTAAACTCATTCGATGTTCATCTCCATTAATTGTATCTTATGTAGCTTATTTATATTTTTGTCTCTATTTTAGCTGCAAACGTGTTTCCAAACACATCTACACAATAACTATAATATAGCACAATAAATTAGACGTACTTTTATAAATGCACCTGCTTTCAAAATGTTCAATTATTAGGTTGTTTGTACAGCTTATAGACTAAACAGCTTATAATACAACATGTTTAACACATTCTTCTGCTCCTGTCAGAGTTTAGCTTTGAACTTCCTGGCACTTAAACTCAAAGATCTGCTGCTTGGGAAAGTATTGATTATTTAGATTAGCTTTCAGTGGAGTGGAAACCACCTTCACGCAGACCATCAAGTGCTAATTGGTTTGGAATGGAGCAAAGGTATCAGCGAACGGATTCCAGATGACACTCCAGTGATGGAAACATCCTTTAAGTAAATGTAGCAGTCGGCTCCAGCATACCACACCATGCTTCATCTGCTCAGGATGTCTGATTACGCAAGCAGTCAGTGCCAGCTGAGGTACAGGGTTCCTCTGTAGTGCATTCTTCTCTTTAATGAAGTGCACTGCTGCCGTTGCAGTTCTGCTTTGGGTCTGTGTGGCAGTTATCTGCTCGGCCTGTACTGTAAGTGGGAAAGTATTCGAGGCGGCAACGTCCCGACGGGTTTGGTACAGATGGAGCCGTTAAAGGCGAGCCACAACGATCAACTTTTCTGTGCCAGATATATTGGAGAATGAACAGGAACGATGAATCCAGTTTAGAATATTTAAGTGAAGTTCACAGAAAACAACATAACTAGCCACAGGAGAGTGGCACGCTGAGCCTGCAACTGAAACAGCCAAGTTCTGTATTTAGCCGTTTAGAAAACTACAACTGTGTTTTTAAGTAGACACTATGAGTTTTGTTTAACGTCATATGAGATATGATTATTGTATAATTGCAGAGTTTAAAAAAATCTTTCTGGTTTACAATGGTTTTTCTGTAATGGTAGGACATAGTCACGGTGAAAGACATGTTTGTTGGCTCTGTCAGAGCCCAGTCCAGTGTGAAGAGCAAACCTGGATGCCCCGGCATATTGCCCTAATTGGACGTCACATCAGCTCAGCGGGATACGAGGGGGTGATGTTGTGAATTGTATTTTCTCGCTCATCGTGGGGTCTTCCCCTCTGCTTGCTGTGCTCTGGAGGTGTCAGGACACCAAAAGCAGACTCGCCATATTTAATACAGAAATCAAATTCTGCCCACTTTGTATCCTCTCTGATCTGATTATCTCTGTATTGATTGACATCATATACCGCCATCTTCTTCATATAAAGTATTTTAAATGGGTTATTGTCTGTGCATCTCCCACTGAAAATGGATACATTCAAGTTTTGGCTTTTTCTTTTTTTGCAGGACAGTCTTTTCTAGAAATTTTATGAATCAGATTTTCTTCTAAATGTTACTCTCACACTGATCTTTTTATAAAAAAAAATTATACATGCTCTCAGCCTCTATTGCTACCTTTTTATAAGAGTATGAGTTCTCCTTCAGATGTTTTGTGCTCGAACTGTGTTGTTGCAGCTGGCACACAGATGGCTCACACACCAAACACTCGGCACATGATTCCATTATGCCAATTAAAAGAAGGAGACCTGGTGTGCAGAAACTGAAAGTAACCGTTTTGTTTTTATCAAGGACGCCAGACTATTAAGATCTGTACACGCTCCCTAGTACTGGGACTAACTCCATTTGTTTCTACAGCATCCAACACATTGATAAAATAATTTGTTCACATGATATTCCTTACTCGAAATGTAGAGAAAAAGTGAAAATGCTGAATTTTGACATTTGATTGATGTTTACTGTGTCCCTGGAAAGATAAAATGTTGGCATTTTAGACTTAAAGGAATAGCGAGAAACTTTAGGGATGTGATTTTTTTGAGGAGTTTGACATAATACAGTAATCCTGACACCATAGTGGTATTTTTTTTCTCGTATTACTGATTTTTATCAATACGCTGTTTTCTTTCTAACATGTTGGTCCTTTAATGTTGCCAGATTTTATTTGGTTTGGACGTTATCCACCCAGACAAGTCTCCAGCACTAATTTCCAACACTGTCGTTTGATCTATAATAAACCCCACTGGTTTAGCAAAACCTGCTCCATCCAGTCCAAGGTATTTATTAATTTCCCTAAAAGATTTCGGGTACCTCTTTCCACAAATGCAAAACTAGTGCATTGTGTTACATTTCTAATATTCAGGATATTGTCTAGAGTTAAGTAAAAAAAATCAACTGTTTCAGTGGTTTAACCCACTATTACAGTTTTGTAATAGATGAACGTCTCTCCTTTGTGTGATCAGTATGGTATCATGTACCAATGTTATGTTGTAGGATGTATTATTATTTCAGTCTTCATAAACCAGCTACAAGGCGGATTAATTCCTACTTATCTAGATAGTTAGCTTAGCTTAGTCCAATTATTAGAAACACTGGAAGCAGTCAGGCACCATTCAAACTCACTAAATAGCAAAGCCATCATGTTTTTGTGGAGTAAAATACAAACCAAAAAAACAAATACATAAAATAATAACATTGTAATATTATATACACAAAACCAACATATTTACATAAGGGCGATGTATGACAAAGATGATGTATTTCCCCACAATGAAAAGTCTTCGAAAGTAACCACTAACGAAGAAGAAGAGCACAAAACACTTTTGAAGATGCAAAATCTGTAAAATGTAGCTGTGTTTTTTTCCTTTTCCCATCAAGCTTGGTATATAAATTATTATGTTACTAAATCACTGTTATATATGAATGTGCAACTATACCCCACCCATCTGAACATTTCCAGACATATTGAAGCAGTTTGGCTGCTCTTACATATGCCATTTGCCTCACACCAAGCGCTCTGTGTCTGCTAATGTTGCAGTCAGTTCCTGATTAAATTATAAACAATGCTGAGTGCTATAGTAAACATTTGGTTGTGTATACTTCATGATCAAAGCCTCTCTTAAGATGGTGGCATGCGTTTCGCTTTTAGCGTCTCTCTATGAGACATAACATATTAATTAGCGATTGATAATAACCAGTCCTCGTAATAATGATAAGAGAGCTGAAAAGAAGTTATTCGTTGCCTTTCAAACTGTTCGGTGGGAGATGACATGAAGGGTTGCTTAATGAACGCAGAGCTCTGTCTGAAAACATGCAGACAAAGAGCACAGTCGCAAAAGTTCTGCTTGCAGCAGATACACAATCTGAGCTGTAAAGATACAGATCAAAGTTTGACAAATGATTATGATGATTTTGATATTCCCTGCAGACAATTCTACTTTTTCATTTCCTGGTAAATTGTCTCGACTCCACGCCTGTCCTGGTGGGTTTTCCTACCACTCCCTTCTCCATTCTGTGGATTTATTAAAGCTAACATTTGTCAGCAGGAAGATGGCTGATATGCAAAACATGCAGCAGCTCTCACTTTAGTAATTCTGGCTGTTAGAGAAATGAGATATGAGGAATGCCCTGCTAAGACACAGCAGATAAGAGACATGAGTAATGTTCAGAAGATTTGGATGTTATTACTCTTTATTATTTATTTTTATTTGTACCTGAGAGCTTTTCAAAGAATGATGTCACTACAGAGCAAACAAGCCAGCCTCTGCAAATACTATTTATTAAATTAAAGGATCCAATACAAAGAAGGTTGAATTTTTATATTTATAATTATACAATTAATTGAGTAAGACTTGAAAGTTTTTTTTTGTTTTTTTTTTTAATGGTAATAGAAATGTTATTGTTGAAAAAATGCATTTGCTAAATTTCAATAGGCCGTCTTTCCTGGACTGCTTACTGGAGCGGGAATTCATTTGCAACATGCAGCCAAAATATTAATGAACAGTTATCACAAATCTGCATCATTCACTCGTTGTACTGCACAGTGTAATTGCAGCTCAAATGTCAATATCATCCCACAGAAATCAAATTAATATTATGCCTTCATGCACACGATGAGATGAATCGCTTCTACAGTTCAGAGACGTTTACATTTTTATTTTACATTTTCTCATTTAATGGCATCGTCACAGCATCGGGCTTTGGCAGTGTGATGTTGATGGGATCTGAGCCTATTTTAAGATTTTTTTTTTTTAAGTTTACATATTAAGTTGCATAGCATACAGTGCATTATAGAATCGATGTGTAACAGTTAAAGTGTTAATAATTTTTTTTTTAAATACATAAAAATAATGTAAAAAGTCCACTTAAACTTTGTGTATTTATTTATATTAGCCTTCAACTTGTCACTCACTCCATAGGCACCACTGTATAGGTAACCGATTAAAGACATTGCACTTTAACAGCAGTGCAGTCTCATTGCAGTCATTTACCCCAAGAATCTGTAGGATCACGTTGCCCCTTATTGATTTGGGGGAGTTGTTTAGTATTCCTTTTAGGATGTTGCAGGCTTTGTTGACATGGTCTATGAACCTGTTCCATCATTCGAGCTATATTTCGCCCATTTGCGGTTTATAGCATCAATATCCCCTAGTGATTTATGCCTTATCACAGTATTTATCATCTCAAAGAGATACATCTTTTTCCCCCTGCTTTTGTTGTCAGGCTGGTTCTGTGATACAATGAGGTACAACTCTGTATAGTCTGAAAGCGGGACAATTTCTCTGAATATAATTTGTGCTGGCCTGATAAGGAGAAAGGACCATGCTGCGTGAGGAAATTGTTCTGCTAAGTGACTCTTCCCCTCACATTGCCAAGCTGCATCTCTCTATATAAATGGCCATTGTCAGGAACACACATCAATCTTGGTGCATATCGCCACAGAGCCAGGAGGCGAGTCGGCGTAGTCTGCTGTTACCAGTCACAAATGTGTTGAGCTTGTCTCCTCTAGCCATTCCCACTCTGTACAGTAGAGGCACAAGCTGTGGCCAGTGTTCTGAAGAGTGGTCACTTTCATTAGAGAAGTCATTAAAGGAATTACAGGAGCTGAGCCATGGATTTTTTTTGGATTATTGTGCTTGGATTTAGCTCAGTTCCACAAGCACATGACTAAAATACCAGTGCAGCCGTTGCAAAAAAAAATGTTTCCCCTTGTGTGTGAGAGAAATGGGGGAGAAAACAGTTCTGCTGATGTGTGTGGCCGTGTGATTGTGCTTGGCTTTCAAAGATAAAAAACTCAACAAGGTGATGAAAACCTTTCTCGTGGATCTTGTTGATTCAGTCAATCCTTCTATGCACCCTTATCCTGATCCCAAGGGGGTCTTTTTGTCCAGTTAATTAGGATAAACTATTGTCTCTGGCACATCCCTGTATCCAAGTCTGACCAGTGTTTTTAGCCAATCAATAGTTTTTTCAGGGTATTCTGTTCATTATTTTTCGTAGTTTTTCAGCTCATCATTAAAACATTACGAACAAAGAAAAACAACAATTTCTCTTAATTATTTCTTTACTTTTCCAGCTCTGAACCGTGTGCCATCCATGCTGTCCCTTTTGAATGAGAGCCTTTCCATCTGGAAGCAGAATAAATGAAATCAACAAAAGCCTGTATCCCAAATGTGTAATTATAGAGAGGAGTTTAGGATACTCTATGTTACACTCTCGCCAGTAATAATAATGTATTATACAATATGAGAAGGGGATGTTAGACTACTCTATAATACAGCCTGCACTCCTAGTTATAATGTGTAATACAGTGTGAGAAAGGAAAAATACTCCATAATACAACCTATTCTCTACTTTGTAATTGCAATATACAATTTTATTTTAATACAATTTTATTTTAATACCCTAAAGAAAGCCTTACAGGAAAAATATTTAGCATAAGCATAGTATAGCATTTTCTTCTTTCCTTTAAAACTGCCAAATGTTATACTCTTGTTATACTCTAATTAGTAAGTAAGGCTGTAATTTTTTTGGGAACTAACAATTACACCCTACATGTCAGAAACGTGACGTGACTATTTTATTACTTTTAAATGTATTACAGAAAATATAAAAGTATAAAAGATTTGAATGTTGTGTTTCTTGCTATAGTAATCTCTTCAGATCAGATGCAGTTAGTAACTTGTCCCTGGACACTAACTCACTTTTTAACTCACTATTTTTATATAATAACTGTGATGTGATCAGTGGAATATCCTGTTAAATTTCAAAATAATTTCACTACAAAGTCCTTTCACCAGGTATTCAGGAAATTTCATGTGATTTGGATGAAATCGTCTATGTAGATGTTTCTTTCCCCTAAAAACTTGTAGACTTTGTGTTGAGCCTAGTTTTGTTATAGGTTATATACACAAAATTATCTAAGAAAATTTTATATGTAAAATAAGAGTAGCTTGATTGTTCCAGATTCCCTTATCATAGTAACACAAATACAACTTCAGTAGTTGTGCCATAGCTTTCTAATACTCAGATTTTAACATTTGCACTACAGATGGCGGTTTAATAAAAAACAAACCAAAAAAAAAAACAATTAAATCCATGTTCAGGGTGTTTATTTTTTAATGTTTGTCGAATAAAAGTCACTGGTCATGAAAACTGCAAACAGTGTCTATGTGTGCATTTCCACCTCTTTCCCCTTCCGCTCATTTTTCATACTTACATTGTCATGACCTAGAAGTGTGTGTATTCAGGGGGATGTTTCTGATCTCGTGTCCCGAACTGTGGAATAATGTAAGAGCACTGGTGTGTTGCTGCTGTGGCTGGGGGAGCGTGTTGCCATAAAATATTAACGACTTGGAAGCCCAGCCACATGACAAGATGAATGTAATTGGCCCTCGCAGCTCTATCTGTGCATGTTAATGAGATAGGATGGTATTTAAATCAGTCGCACCCCAGACACTGTGGATGCAGTCTGGAAAACCACAAACAAAGACGCAGTGAGAGAGCACGGATGCAGTGAGATAGATACAGAAAATGTCACTTATTATTCAATGCGGGGACCTACTACTAGCATCTCCTTGTATTATGATTGCTTTTTGTTTATTTAAGCAGAACAGTATATGCAGCTCAGGCTTCAGCTCACCCTTTTGATTGAATACTGAAAACTGATTGTGAGATAAATTTGCTTTTCCAGAACATGCATAGTTTGAAGTTCACAGGCAGACGATGCAAGTTGAGAGAACCTGTGGACAAAATGCATATATAAAACCGTGGTAAAGCTGTGCACCTGCACAGCACCTGTCCTACTGGAGCGCCGAGGCTGAGCCCCTGCCTGTCGCCAGTGATATGGAACAAAGCTGTGGTCCCTAAAACAAACTGTGACCACCTCAGGAGAGAGGCTGTGGTAACTGCAAACAACAGCTTGAGTCTGCTCTCAGGGGACGAGACACAGGAAATGTAGGCGGTAGCAATAATATAACCTTAATCTTAAAGGCAAAGAAGGCCAGCAGTGAAGTGTGTGGGTGCTTCTGTGGGTAAAGCCTTTAAGACTTGAGCAAAACTGAATGAATTAAAATAAAAGTCAGCAGATGGGGCTCTGTGTCGCTTTACTTTCATTATCCTGACAATTCTTGCCTTTTACAGCACTGTGGTCATCCTCACTGGCACCTCATAAAACCACACTCGGGTCCTCGGCTGCAGACATGTGATGCCGGCTGGACGAAGGTGTGATGTATCAAAGCCCCAGACAAAAATCTTGGCATGCTGTCTTTCTGTGTGTGTGTGTGTGTGTGTGTGTGTGTGTGTGTGTGTGTGTGTGTGTGTATTTTGCGTATTTTTGTGTAGACCGGGAGAGACCTGACGCCAAAGGGTGGGGGAAGTGCAGGCAGGAGGACAGATGGTCTCCCTCATGGTGGCTGAAATAAAAGAGGGAATTAGAAGACTCCAAGGTGTACACTCTGACGGCAATTACAGCAAATAGATTGGAAGTGGACCTCCAGGCACCCGGGGAGACAGCTCTGTGGGGGAGAGCTCCACCTCACTGCATCTGGTCTGTACAGGCGAAACAGTCGAGAGAAACAAACAAAACAAAACAACACACACCTTTTCTTTCCTATCACTGACCAGACCATACTGGCTATTAGCATGCAACTGTATATCAGAAGAAGTGTCAGAATATCAAATAAATAAATAAACTTCATGTGTGCTGAGTCTGAAATGGATTTCTAAATTATCATTTTTCTTGGTTTGGATATGTGGTTGAAGGATTTGCAAAACCAATTTCAGACATCCCTGGGAGCTGTTTTGGTTAGTTATTCTGCTGCCTGCAGGAGTTTGAAAACAGTCAATTATTTTTGTCTTGCTTGCTTCCGCCCATTGATTCTCAAACGATTTTCACTGCACCTCGAAGTAAGGATATGCAGCAATTGAATTAAATAAGCCCTCCCAATCAATATAAAAAGCGTAAAACATTCACAGTTCACTTTCATAGCCTGTGGAAAGTGAGAATTCATTGCAGATGAAAATGCAAACAAAATGAAAGATACTTTTATAGATCTATGAAAGCTGTTATGAAGTTTATTGATAGCCATCAAATATTTTGAATATAAAATATTTAATGCATTACTTCTGGCGATATTTGTGCGCAGAATCTCAAGCAGGATTTGGGCCGCCGTCTTACTTTTCTGAAGCCATTTGGAGCGGTAGGGATCAGCAGATTCCATTAGCCTTGCCCTGTGGCTGAAATAGTGAAATACCATTTAGAGAATAAGTGTCTCTAACCCCAAAACCTTGTGTTCCCATCAGTGCATAAATGATAAAGACGCAGTCTAATGAAACAAAAGGCTCCCTGCCAAAGTCGGCCATAAAAATAACATTTGGGTAAGAGAGACCTTAAGCTTATCCATTAACCTCCGAAAAGTGTCTGTACTGTTACTCCCACACGGTACGCTCTGCAGTGACAACCCCACTGAAATATACACAAGACAACAGTAATAAAAACTTGAGCGATTCAGTCTCAATCTCGACTTTTCAAACTATTTAAAGGAATATTTTTATGAGAACACTTGATTTTCGCTGTAAAAATGTGTTGTTTAATTACAAATGTCTTAAAGAATGTAGCTTGCAAGCTACGCATACTATAGACCTTACTTTCTGGTTAGTGCACAGTAAAGTTCTGCACTATTATCGGCTACATGTATTCCCATGAAGATTTACTCACCGGGTTTAAAACAAAATGAGGAATCAGGTTTGTGTTGTATACAATGTAAATAAGGCCAACTTTTGGCCTATGAGTTATGGCCTCCAGAACTGGCTGCTTTCCCTTCTTGCATATATTCATGAACAGTAAATCACTGGCTTCTGAAAAAAAAAAACAAAATAGGGGCAAAGAAACAAATGCATAAAAGATAATTAGTCAGGGAGCATATGTAACCAATCAAAATATTTGTTTGAGTTTAGTTATTTTTAGATGAAAATGCAGTGAGAGAGAGAGAAACTTAGAATAACACCAAGAAAGAAAAATCATAACTTACAAACTCCTTTGAAAAAGTCAATATTTGTATTGATGCCTGACTGCATAGAAGCACATAATTATCAGTGAACAAATACAGTTAGTTTTGTGCTAAATTATCAGGAACCATAATATGGAAGAGGGGTTAGAAGAACAACAAGATCATATTTGCGGTGTCATCAGTGGAGGATATTACAATCCATCATGTTTATGGTGCTCTTGTTTTTAGTGATTTGGTTTCTTAAAGTATCTTGTGTCTCACACACCCTAAAATTGATGCCAAGTGGTTAGAGCCTTTTATTTTGCCATCTTATTTAAAGTTCAACAATTTGTTAGCTTTAAGCATTATAAGTTAAATTTGTGTCAGGAAGACTGGATTAGTACAACACAACGCTGCATGGGTGTCATAAATTTGGCACTGGAAGACTCAGGCTTAAGTTGCTGAACGGTGACAATGACCCTTTTTTTCCTGAACGCATCCCAGTTTTGCTCATGAAACTTTATTACTGGTTTATTCATCAACGGTCCTCCTCCTTTCACACTCAGGGCAATTCGAGGGAGAGCACAAACAATATTCAGATCTGCATGTACACATGTTGTTTTGTGACAAGTTTTCTGATGCAGCACCAGTATAAATCTAATAAATCTATGCTTTCACAGGCACAAATCAGTCTGTTCCACTTTAGGTTATTCATTTACTCTTCGTCTATAAGATAGGAGTTTATAGTGTGCCTATTTTAAGCAACTGTGGGAGTATTTGCAGCAGCTTTTTAACATGCAGAGAAAGAAAACATCTGACCTTCACTCTACATGACTCTTGTGTTTGTGTTGGAATTGAAGAGAGCCTGAGAATTAAATTAAAAAAAGTCTGTTGAACTCAACTTGGATGTGGTCATAAATCATCGGCAATATTTCTTGGAACAAGCAAAATCCAAGATGAAATGCTAAAGGCCACATAATTAAACCTAAAAACTGTAAAATCACAAAACCTCTGCCTTATTTCTGTTCTGAAGCTCTGCGGGGTAAGGTCTGTATTTTTTCCTTGACAGCAGGGAGTCAAAGGTACTGAAAAGAAAACGTAGTCGTATTTAGGTAAGAAAAGTAACTCGGCAATAGCTCTGTTGTTCCAGTGACTTAACTACCGGTGACACAGTGACATATTGAATATAACACTGAATTGAGGTTTGCAGCAAAAGAAGGGGAAAAGACAGTACGGTAAACAGCTGCCATGATCCAGCACAGATGGATGAATACCACTGGGTAGTTTGCTAAGTGCTCATCTCCCTGCACAGACAGTGTGTTTTGTCTGTACAGTTAAGCTTTTCTTCTCCCAGAGGTTGCCTGTTTGCCAGTCTGCAGGTCTTTTTGGATTCCTCTGAGAAGCAGCTGCAGGAACCTTGAACATCTTCTAGTAATTCAGATGAAATGACCCAAACAATCTAATCCGAGGTGCAACTAAAAGTATTCATAGCTAAAGCCAACTTTCAACATGCGAACATACTGTTTGCTTCAAAACCTCCAACTGTGTGATGATGATAGTATTTCATTTAGTCTAAAGAATGGTGTAAACATCTGCACAAATACAAGAATTCTTAAAAGCGATTGTTTCCCAACAAATCGAAACATCGCATGCTAGCAACTAAACGCTGCTGCAGATTTTGTCTTGAACGTGCTCATCGTAAAAATGTTTAATCAAATGAACATAAGTCTTATCAGATATTCGAAGTCTTTAAAGAACTATTCAATATCCTCCATGAATGATTTTAATAGAGTGAGTCATATTTCAGGTGGCCTGCTTTTCAGATTGTATCACTGCTCAACATTTGTCACCTGTCAAATTATTTTCCCCCCGCATGTCATGTTCATTTGTCAAAACAGCGCTGTTCAAAGTTGCCTACTGCTTCACGTCCAACTAAATCAGATTTTTTTAGGGGGGTGGATTTTTATTTGGATGTCATATTTATGGTAATGATACAATAATGGAATTGCACACAATTTTAAATGCAATTTATCTACGTCTTAACGTATTTACGCAAATATTGGGACTAATGGTGGGAACATAAAGTGAGAATAAACAGATGAATTTTTCAGAGGGAACGCATTTAATAAGCCATCATGCAGTAATCCTGCAGAACCAGCTGCTGCACACAGCAGCCTTTGCTGAGTATGAGTCTCCTGCCAAAAAAAAGAAACAGTTGTAGTCTTGTTCAGGTTGAAGGCAAAATAAAAATAATTGCATTCAAAAGCCAAGTTACCTTAATTTTAGAAGAACATTTAACCTTTTCACGTTAATGAGAGCTGGACTTGCCCAGAGTCCAGACCACCAGAAGCAGTTCCCATGCTAGAGACTTACCGCTGCCTCTTATCAGGGTTTTAACGCATTAATATTTCTACAGGGTCTGATCAATGCCAGTGAAAGCCATTTTTTATCATTCTTCCAGCTACGTAGACAACATCTGAGTTACGGTTGGTGCATCCGATGCACATTTATTCTTCCTTCCTGACAGTTTTATGGAACTCATTATCCGCTTTGTGGCCATGGCTTTGAATGGAGGACCTGTTTGGGTTTTATGTGTAGCCAGTAGCTCCTCCACTGACCACATTTAATGTCCTCTCTGAAACAAAGAAAAGGAGGGGGGTAGGCAGGGTCAAGGGGGTGCATCCAAGCTCCTCTGATAACAGCAGCAAGTTCTACTACACACAGAGTGCCAATGTAGATGTGAGGGTAAGGGAGAGGACTGAGAGCCAGACCAAAGTTTTATTTACCTCAGGTGCTATGGCTCATTATAATGGTGTTAATGAGGAGCAGATGCAGCTGAGTGAAGAAAAAGGAGGGGAGGGGCTAAAGGAGCAAGGTGCTGCTTGTCCAGGGTAAACCTACATGGAGGTCTGTCCAGAGATCCCCAAATCCCCCTCTCAGTGCAACAAAAACAGCCTCTCTTCATGTGTTAATATCTACTCAGCAAGTGCTATTAGCAAACACTGAGAACTGCCTACCGCAGTGATTTAGCACATCCATCTAAACCTTGGCTATGCTGAAAGGTTGTTACTGTAGTCGTAAATGATTCAGACCTTTGAAAACCCCTCTTGTTTCATCTATGTAATGCTATTAGGGCTTTTGAGTTCAAATCCAGCTCTATTTTATGCCCTGGATTTTACTTCTAATTAACCATAATTAAAAATAGCCATAAATAGATTGATATCAGAAACCTTTGCATACTATAGGCCTGTGTTATTATGAAAATACAACAGCTCTAATGATGCATATCGCAGCGCAGAAGAAAGGATTATAACGTACACAGTTTTTTGGTCACTAAGTACTCACTGAATAACAAATATGAGTCAGTCGATAGCCAGTCTGGGAAGCTATCAGCTATGCTAACTTAGCGCCTGGGATCAATGACCATTTTTGAGGCCCAATATATAGATCTCTGTCTACCTGTCACTATTTAAGTGTACAGATAAATGCAAAAATGCAAATAAAATGTTGTCTAAACGTTGTTGTGGAAACAAATGTCAGCCCTCCATAGATCGCCACACTGGCTATTTCCTTGCAGGCAGTTAAAGCCTCCTCAAATGCTATTGGCCAAATGGAAATGGAAATTGACTGCAAATGGAAGCAAGAAGAGACTGAGCGGAAAGGATTTCCAGCCTAATGCATTGTTTGCTCCTGGTACAGTAAGTTAAAAAGCTAAAAACTACTGTGCTCAGCTGTTTCAAGAATGTTTTGTAAAAAATGAAAATGCATCCATTCATCAATTCTTAATCATGGAGGAAAGAGCAACAAACTATCTTTTGTTTCACAGTTTTAAACAGGAAATAGTCATTAATATTCTCAAGCCACAAAGGTGTCACACTACTTTTGTTTGAATTTTTTCAAACTTAAAATATGTATCAGTGTAAGTGGTATACAAACATAGTTTTCAAAGTAAGTTGGACACCAGAATTACAAATAAGGAAAACAAACCATGCTACTGTGCTAAGTAATATGATCCATTATAAAAATAAACATAGGTGGTGTAGTTAATTGTTGGTCTTAAGTACATTCATTCCGGTGTTGCAAAAATGCTCAGTGGAGCTCCAAATATGTAGTTATTAGCTTAAAATAGTCCAAAATAAATACACTATTTACTCTTGACTGAGTAACCTATTAGTAAAAGTACAGCCTCAGCTGTTTCAGGTAGAAACTGGGCATTTAAAAAGAAAAAGGTGTATATTTGTGAATTTGTGATCCTACAGAAACGACTAGACTTGATGCTTTTAATTTGATTATATTTATCATGACAAGCAACTAAACAATATAGGGCAAAGAAGAGTCAATATTACCACACTATTGAAACAGCAAAGTCAATATCTAACAAAATTCTGAAACTATCAATAAGCTTTTCCTATCTAAAAATACATTTTCATAAATCGGTGATATGACCGTTTATCCCAACATTAACGCCTCCCTGGACTGTTTCAGTAAAGAGAAATGCAGCCCTCTGTTGGTGCCAAGCCTCTATACTCTGCTGACAATGGAATGGCTTCAGCTTTGAGTTTGCCATTGTGTCTTCTTCACTGAATGAGAGCTGGCAGTAATGATCTCCATGAGCCCCCCGTGCATGCCAGTGGTGGACCATAACAGTCTTTATTCACCATGAAACCTCCACTGGGAGCATCTCATGGTCCCCAGGACAACAATGCTGGCAGCCAAGCCCACAGTCCGCTTTACGTTTTTATGGGCTTGGCCTTCCCTCTGCTATTGAGGCAAACGCAGGCTATCAAACAGAACAATTTATGACCCAGCCTGGTTTTGACCTTGGGCCTCCTGAAATGCCATTGCTCAAAAAATGTAGAAACCTCATGAATGGAAGCATGTTTATATTTATGAAGACATGAACTGATTTCTTTATTTTGGATAACACTGGAATATTTTGCCCAGAAAATATGGTTGTTTTGCTCCAAGTTGCTGCACAGGATGGATCCTGTTCAACATGCATGGGTTTTTTTAAGTATTTATTTTGTTGTCTGACCTCAGATATTTCTCTGGCATGAGTTGTTTCTTCTTTTTTTGAGTTCCTGATGCAGCACTGATCTGGCTGATAGCGTCTGGTTTGTTTGGGTAGTTTGACTGAATTCTGTCTTTACTGGAGGGGCGTGCCTTGTTTTCATCGGCCAGTTCATGTCAGATTTCTTTTTTCCCCTTCTTTTGCCGAAAAGTTTTGTTTTTTGTAGCTCTAGTTGTTAATGGTGCATACGTCCTAGAAAGCAGAATTTGAAATTTGGCTTCTCTTTGCCAGCGTCCCAGCGGTCATCATGTAAAAAACAAATCCCGCAAGAAACACCCATGTTTAAAAAGATATTTTAAAAGAAGAAAAAGCAGATTCAATCTGATATATATTGGAAATGCACAGACACACAGCGTATACTGTGAAAGAAAACAAAACCCTGCATATGCATAAAATCAAAGGTCAAAAAACTTTAGATAGACTTTCTGGCTTGATCTGTTTCGCTTGGACTTGAAACATTGTGTTGGCCTTTGTTACATCACAGATTGTTACATGCAGATTTTATTAAAAAGACTAGCTCACTTTTCACTGCAAGAGAACATCTTTCTTCCGAATATCTGTACACGTGTCAGCTGGATTCTTCAATGTGATGTAGAGAGTGACCAAGAAGCATGAATGATACAAGATGAAAGAACAGCTTTCCGTCTCTGTGTGTTATATGGATTCTTCTCACGCAATTCCCTCAGAGACAAGGGGGTTCAGTAATCTGTATCCTTTAGTGAGAGAACCCCATGGAGATGCATTAAAGAGATAAATTGGTATCATCCCCAGTGTGACACACTCCTCATCTGTCTCTGCTTGCCTCCATTGATCACAATTTATTTTATTTGTGTTGTTTCATTATTAGGCGGAAGAAAAGCATTGCATTAATAAAGCCCTGATTATAAAGTTAAACAGAAATGCTATACTGTTAGACAGGAAGCTGGGGTTTAAGCACAAAGCTCCGGCACGCCTGCCCTTGTATCTTCTTACACAATAAACTGAGATCACAGGCGGCACTGATCATTCACTGCGGATTTAATTTATTTCTTAACGATTATCCGGCTCTGGAGTGGACACACTTCTCTGAATAGATCACTGAAACCCTACATTTCCCAGTAGCCCTGTCATATTTGTGAGACAAAGCACTGAGCTGGACTGATTCAAATAATTTAATTGATATACAAAGAACAAAGGAAAAAAAGACTTGGTCAAGTTTGTTGTTTGAATATGCAAAATGAACACCTGAAAGATTTCACAGAGTCATAAAACTGCAGTGAAACAACAGAGAGGTCATTTGGTTCAGATCACTGTGAACAAATCTGTACATGTCTAGCCTGTTTTCTGCATTGGGAAAGGAATTTTTGCAACCAGTATCTCAACAATCATTCAACTACTATTTAAATGAGGAGTTTTAGAATCCCTCACATAAAAAGCCTATGATACTCTGCAAAAGTAGGGGTCTTTTATAAGTTATTTGAATTTGCTGGAAATCTAAAATCAAATATTTTACAGGTTTCAATCATACCTTGTGAGCATAAATGGGCTTATGAAGTTTTCAAATGTCAAATTGGTTACAGAGTTGTGTAAAACTGGTAAGTAAAAGACTTGCAAGAAAACAAAATAAAAAGAAATGACATATTTCTCACCAGGTTTAGTAGATGTGAAGTTGGAGAATTTGAGCAAAGTCAAGTCATGCCAAGATTCCCACATTTAACCTGCTGGCTGTATCCCAGGGTAACTGTTGTGATAAATAGGCTGATGATAATTTCTAACAATAACAAGGAACGGTACCATTTTGCAGGGGTGCAATTAAAATAATTGCAATATTTAGAAAGATTGGACGTCTTCTGTGAATGCTGGTTGTGTTTTTTTCAGGAGGCCGCCAGTAACAACAATGTGGTAAAGAGCTGGCCCTTGTGCTGTGTGCCCTCACTGTATGTCAAGAGGTGATGGGGTAATGTGCTGACAGCATGAAATTTCAACACCATTTTAGAGTGGCTTGACTTAATATTCTTCCTTATGAGCCAATCCATTTGACAATAAACATGTTCAAACTCACTGCAACCTGGGCTTGGACTGATTTCTTTATTTCTGCTCAGTTTTAGTGGTCGCTTGGGCTCAGAGACCAGTTTCCAGTCTTCACAGAGGAACAACAAATAGTCAAGTCAAACAGCCCGGCACATCAGGGGTCTATGGGGGTGGGGGGGTGGGGGGGCAGGTATAGTGTGGAAAAATGTAAATAATTTTGGTGTCTCAAGGGTGTTTTTCAAATGGAGTTATAAAACAGGGGTCTCAACTGAGGAAGACCAGACAGTCACGAGTAAGGGGTAGGAATGCATCCAGTGGGCTCAGTGATGGAAAATGTTCAGTCCCAGTTCAGTTTGAACTTTGACTGTGAACCTGAAAAAAAAGAACCAAATACCTAACAAGTTATATAAGATCATATACGATCTTTAGTCTTGACTGGATGTAAGAGGAAGTTGTCAGAGGTAAGAATACAGAGGTATGAGAAGTCAAATTAAAGTCACAGTGAAAAAATAACACATACCTGCTGAATAAGACTGCATGATGATCTACAAATACATACGGACATAAAAACTTTTACATTTAGGTTTACACATGATGTAGGGTTGTGTAATGGGTTATATTTAGGCCACATAGTGTGCAAACATGCTAGCAAAATGTATAGATTAGCCCAAAGGCAATGCAAAAACACATTTTCTGTCTTAAGCTTTACCCATCCATCCATCCATTTTCCTCCACTTATCCAACTGACTTTTGCAGAGGATCTGGAGCGTCTGAGAGCAGGAGGTGAGGTACATCTAGGACATGTCAAACTTTGTTTATTTCAGAGTATGTATAAAGATAAAGCTAATCTATTGTAAATTGTGGGCATCATATGTGTCTGAAACATTAGACTACCATGTTACGCTGACTGATATTCTCATTCTTGAACATGTAATGCTGCAAATGTTAATTTCTGAAAAAAAGTATTGCATGTTTAGTTGAAAATTATCACTAAGATATCCACTAATTGTGTTTTTTATGCAATTAACTGGTCTCATCACTTCTTTGGCAACTTAAACTATTACAGTCCATTTGCTTTCGAGGCTCACATGCTTTTTTTAAAAAATAATGTGAACTTTCTCACATGGCAGCGTGAAATCACATTCATTCCACAGAGCACAGGTCACCCATGAATTTGCAGTATTTATATTGCTATAAACTGCACATCACAACAGTCACTGGAAGCTGTTTTCACATTCTCCAATCTCAGCTAACAAGCCAACAGGTATAATTTGAACCAAATAAAACATGTGATATAATGGTAACATGCCCTGTGAGATTTGGTTGTGAATGTGTGGCAGCCTGAGTGTGACAGAACTGGAATGGGGCGCCGTGGATGCCGAGATGTCATGTGCTACACACCCTCTTACAGCAGGAGCTCCTGTTAAGGTTATTTTTACCCCAGCACCTGGAGGTGCTACAGACCTGCTCCGACCTGCACATTCTTTTCCCTCAGCACAATCAGGTGTGAGAGCAAGTGATCTTCATTCACTGCAATTAAGATTCTGCCTTCATCTTCTCCTGGTACACAATTACTGCTCTGCTGCTGTTTGCTCTAATTGCTCTTTCTGCAGGGATTGGTGGGAAGCCAGTGATTGTGATGGGAAGGGGATTATCTGTTTCCTTTACTCTGGCCCCTAAAAAAAATCATCTGTAAACTCCCCGGTGTAATTACCGAGCCTCATGATTAATTGTCTATTGAAATTAGCGCTGGTCTAGCTTTCATTTTTACTGCTACGAATATTAATTTATGTTAACTCTCCCCTTTTCTTTTTTTTCACCCTTTCTAAGGCACATCCTTTGAATATTCATCAAGGTCTTGAAAAATGGGCACAAGCCAATATTTTGACTTGGAGAACTGACACTTGGCTATCACAAAAAAAGCATATCTGGAATTAAAAGATGTTCTTTTGGACCATTAATAATATTTACAGGAGGTTGACAGGTGAGGAAAGCGAGGTCTTATTTAAATCACGTCTCATCTGTTAGTCGAGAGATGTCAGAGAATATGCAAAGCAGCGGCCCGGCTTTTGTTTTCCTTTGGAGAGGGAAGAATTGTTACATTTAATTCAGTTTGTGTTTGTTTAACCCTTGTGAGAAATGACAAGTTGAATAAGTGCCATATAATCACATTCTGCATATTTTCACGCCATAATGTATAGATCTCAATGTCACCTTGAATAAAATATGCACCAGAGGAATACATTTGGGTAATATGGAAATTTACACTAAGGTCTGAATCAGATTAACTTTTGAATATCTCCATACTCTATCAAGCAGCGAGGACTCTTATTGGCCAGGATGGAGCATAGTTATGCACACATGTAGGTGCAAAACTGCTACAAGTCAGCATAGACTAAAAACACTTCCATTCTAGTTAAAACATGCTTTAATTGCATTTAATTACGTGAGTTATCCCCTTTGTTTGGGGCTTATGTTCTTCGGATAAAGAACTTTTTGTGTATTAACTGAATGTTTAATCACTTTGACATGTGTGTCACCTGTGAGATGGTTAACCAAAAAGTGCATTCTAATGTTATTCAGCTTGTTGGTGTATGAATGCATGCTTTTTAAACATTTGGACATGAAGAAGATCCACTGGGAGATCTCTGCATTTAAGTCTTCTTGTAGGAGTCAAGTACAACAAATCAAAGTGCTGCATATGTAGCCAAACTCTGGCTTCATCCTTATTAAAGCTCCACTGTTTTCCAAATATATGTGAAAACATATATAAGAGCCACATTTACTCTGTTCACTCTGTCCTTTTAATGAAAGGACAGAGTGACACATAGTTTTGGTCTTTTTCATGCAATTTGTTGACAATGACAAACATATATAACAACATCAAACCAATTTTTTCTGCCTGATGATGTGGTGATGTACACCGTTTTGTCTTCGTCTCAGTTCATTCACTCTCTCTCTCTAGCCACAGTCGCTCTATCATCTTTGTCCACCTGTACACTAAAAATCCAGTCGACCTTCATCCTGCCTCGTTCAATCCACATTCAGATAAAGGGATCACACCGGGCAGATCAAACTAATGTCTTCCCCCCTCAGCATCTCTGAACGGCCGCTGAATAAAATTGCTGCTGCTGTGAAACGGCTGTGACATAACTTGATCCACGCAACGACGGCACACACCACAGCTTGCTCTCTGCAATATATCAGTGCCAGGAAACAGTGGACGTGGAGACACGCTGATTGAATCAGTGGCCCTGGGGAGAGTTCATCTATACCAAACCAGAAGCAAACACACAAGAACCCCTTTAACTGTATCTGCTGTAACAATGTTTAAGGACTTAGAGGTCACTCATTCAACTTCCTCCTGACTAAGCACAGAAAAGAGTAAATGCAATGTAGAGCGTTTTTACTGTCTTCAAGTGGAATTCAAACCACACTAAAGCAGCCGAGAATTCACAGTAAAGCCACAGAACTAACTGCGTTACACTGTATTCTCCTTTTACTAAATACCCTAACCCACAATGCACCATTAAATGTGTGCATAATTTAAACGAAGCACTTAAAAGTTATTTTGATAAGCACAGACTCACCCTGAAGATTCAAATATTACTGTTCGTCGTAGTGGTTTTAAAGCAATTTGATTTACAAAAATTGCGCTTAGGATTTATTTTCTGTGGGTATAAACAATTCAGTATTTACGACTGTCACCCTATGCTCCAGTCTTTATGTCTTTATGAGTCACCAAGTATTATGCGTTTCACTGTACTGAGACATATTATCATTCTCCAAGGATAAATGACCAATAACGTTGACAAATGACAGTAAAACCGCCTTAAAGAGAGCTAATAGGAATCAGAGTTCCATGTTTGACAGGTTATGTTATGCAGTTCAGCATTTTTAACAAGAATGTTACAATAATATCTCATAAAAGTGTGCGATTGTAAGACTGACAAAGATATTTGGTTTTAGATTTAGCTGCTCAGGGAGTAATAAAATTGTTTGAAATCTTGGCTGCCGCTAACTGTGAAGGGTACGCGCAGTGGATGTACAATGATCTTGTGGGGGATTTTTTCCCAATAGAAGGTAAAATGAGTACCAATGAATGATTCATGTCATGTATTTTTACTTTTATGGTGAGAGTTAATACGGCTGCAGAGATTTGAATGCAAGCTGATGTTTCAGTTCAACATTTCAAATCACGTTTGCCCCTTTTTGACCCAAACAATATGATAAATAGCAGTAAAAACAAACAAACAAAGGAAATGTTGTGTACTACTATACTGCAATCGGGTAACAAACTATCATAACAGCAGGCTACGAAGTTATTCATAAAATAAATAAGTGTTTGTATAGATTACAGCAGGCATACAAAAAACTTTTATGTTTACTTATTGGTCGTTTTTTATACATCTGATTCTACAAAGCTATTTACAGTGTGTTTTTCATTTAAATGTTCTCACACAATCATACAGTTTGGTGCTTGCCAAAGTCCTCTCAGTGGGTAGAGGGGTGGGCCTTTGATGCTGCAGTTAACATTTTCAGATGCGGTTGCATGAGTTTATCCTATTTATATGTGATCATGAATGTCTTTTAAGGTTTTTTTAAGGTCATTGTTTTACCCTTTTATTTTAGTGATGTTCGGAACATTAGTTCTAATTAGCTGATGAACTCCTATATTATATTCTAATAATATATTTTGTAGGATCACAGTGGCCTTTGACTTTTGACCACCAGATCTTAATAAGTTCATCCTTGAGTCAAGCTAAATGTGAAAAAACTCCCTCGAGGCATTCGCGAGAATGAGATAAACAACCTAGCTGTCACCAGCAAGACTGAATTGTAATTTATGGAGAAGTTCTCTGAGAAATGAGATGTTGATGTAATAAATAATATGACACAGAAATGTTCTTTGTTTTATATTATGTAGTCCCCGAATCCACTTAAATTACTTTTGAAAATCTGATTTATTTTATTGGCCAAGTGGACACTACCTGCGCTGTGCCATAGTGCATCTCTCTGAGAATATGAGGTTATTAAACTGTTCCCTCATATGCTAATTTGTTAATTAAAGTGTCTTTGTCTCAGAAGAAATAAGCGATTTAAAAGAAGTACTCTCATTTGTGATATTACAGTTAATAGTGACTGTACATCAGTGATGTTTCTGTACCCGTGTCTTCTGGCTGCGAACAAGGGCGAGTGACTAATTTTCCTTACGGGTGTTCGAGTTCACCGCTCCTAAAGAGAAAGCAGGCCCATCCCATCTTCTGCACCACTGTGACCCTGATCCTCTCTAGAGTTCCTATGCTCCACAGTAACCTGTGTTGCTATAGTTACCTTTTCCCGGCTACTCTGTAAGGTCACCAGCTCTGGTGAGCTCTCCCCTCAGAGAACAGGCATAACTAATGTCCTGCAGGTTCAGGCTTGATGTAAATAGTCTCAGTTGACAGCCTACTGTACAAATACTCAATTACATCTGCTTAAAGGAAATGATTTGTTGTAAGAGAGAGCACTCAACTTCTGTGACATCGGTGTTGCCAGGGCAACAGCAGCTGATTGCACAGGCTGGAATTAGGTATTGATCAGAAGGGGGGGCCCGGCGCCAGTGAGGGACTGGAAGCGATCCGCCGCTACGATTTACAGAGGATGGGGGTGGGGGTGAACCTGCACACTTCGCCCCAGCTCAGAGAGCTGAAAACCCCTCAGGAACCAATTTACACACCGCTACAGTGCAATATCTGCAGCAGTCAATAATGGAAATCTGATGCCCCCTCTGCCATCAATGTGACCGCTCCTCTCCCTCTCATTAGAGCACCTTGAAAGTTCTAGGCCAATCCATAGGCATGGTAGATCTTTCCAGTGGAGCAGGACTATTTTGACTTTGGTATTCTGTCTAATTACACCTCTAAATAAGGCTGCAGCCGTAAACACGCTCTCTCCTTTGTTGTCCTCTTCATCTTAATCCTTATTTAATTTAATCACTATTAGATCAAATTCATCCTCCTTTTTATCATATCTCTATTTACTCTTTCCACTCATCTAATAATCAGCAGCTAGTGTTTATTGTGAGGCTCCTGCTGATATACACGTGATTCAGAAATGCATCTTCACCTAATCAATTTTAAAGTATCTTACTATGGTCACATGGCTTTTATTTTGTGCAGTCAAGAGCATTTTGAAAGAATAATCTTGTGAATGATTAGCTCTGTAAAACCATTCCTAAAATGTGCTTTTGATTTGTTTGTATCACAGCTATTTCATATTTTCTGAAACAGTGGAAGAAATCGTCAGAGGGAGAGAAAAAAAGACATTGCATATCTAAATCTGTTTTAGTGCTGAAAATGGACACGTGATGACACTGTGGTTAGAGATGAATTAAAAACAATCTGTTTTACCATATTTGTGGAGTCTGTTCTTCTCGTGCTCATGTGGGTTATCTGTTCAGTTTGTCTTTACAATAAATATGGAGTTAACTATCAGCATAAAAGGAACTGGCCTTAAAACAAAGCACTGCATGGACCTAGTTTTCTTTTAACAAATGATGCGTCAAACTTGAACTTGTATCTACCAGACAAACTGTAAACTTCCTTAACATGAGCGGCAGATGTTTGTAAGTAGAGAAATCGAGACAGGCTACATCGCACACACCACACTGTGGTTTGACAAAATGTGTTTTGCATGAAGCACCTAGGAGCAGCTGTGGAAACCTGACTGCTAAGGCCTGATTTTCCTACAGAGAATTTCTGTCAAAAAGTAGCTCAGTCCATCCACACCACTGGGTAGACATGGAATAACTGAATGGTAGTGCACCACTATGTCTATAGACCCAATTGCTTTCTTGGAAAGAAAAACTCCCTCTCCTGGCAGTGCTCTGCAGTGCATGCCACGGTGTGAAGTAACACCCTGTGACATCTGAGGATGCTTAACCCTACAGGGCACATTGTGGCCAAATTTCCTCTATCCTCCACTGGAGACTACTGTGGTGTAAAAAAGAGAGCTGTCTCTTTTACATTACACAGACCTAGGACATGTCAACAACTTGTCTAATCACAGGAACTGATTATAGAATATATTTGCTATAATGTGATATATGCATATTAAAGTAAACTCTCAAAAGCAACAAAGATGGGCTCTTTAATAGAATCCAGCTATCATCAAGAGTAAATTCCAAGACCTCGATGTAATGGAAAAAATTCCTGTCTGATCTTCCCAAAGCTTTTGTCAGGAATCTGAGAAGCTGCTGGCTGCAGTTGTTGGAGTGTGAGCCTGGTCTGCAGTCACAGGAGTGTTATGGGTAGTCAACCATCCAGGGGAAGAGAGCGCGCTTACATTCCCTCCCTGATGGCAATAAAATTATGGCGCCATCACCAGAAAAGACAGACAGAAGAAATTGAACACATTGCAAGACAAAAACTACAATGCTGGGATGATATCTGAAATTTTATATGAGATGAATGGTGCTTGATTGGAATTCTCACATTGACATGCAGAGAACTGAGACTCTAATCTAGAAAACAGCCTGAAAAAACAAGCCTTTATAATGCAATAAGAACACTTTAGTTTGTGCATATTTGTTTGACAACATGTGTGTCGGAATGCCAAAGCAGCTATTAATTTTCTTCCCTTTGCATAGTATTATTATACATTAGCTGGCCCTGCCAATTTAATATGTTGTACATCTTTTTTGTCTCATTCCTTATAGTTGATTCAATGTCATCTCTTTGTTGTCTCAAAATGCAATCAATGAAGGTCTTCCTACCCCATCTACTGAAAGTCAAACCCAACCTATCCTGAGCCGCTCTGAGCTGTTCTGTCAAATCTTAGAATCAAGCCCATATTTCTTGAAGTCATGTTGTGCTAGTCCTCACTCTAGTTTGTGTGTGCTCTCGCACCTAATATACAAAAGATCTATTGAAATATGCATGAGACCCATGATGCCTGCACTAAAAATACACTCAAATAGGGAATACATTGACAGCTCTGTTATTGAGCTCTCCTTGAGTTTCCTCTGTCACAGCAGCCACAGATCGCTCTCAGGGCTCATGTATTATCAAAACGATGCAACACCTTTCTCTCAGTTTCCCTCTGACACACTCACAATTTATCTCCCCCTCTCCCTGCTCACTGTCTTTCTATCTATGCCTGGCAAGTAGATGCAAATGTCCCATCAAACGTTAGTTAAACAAATCTTCTTTTTTGTCAAATTCCCCAAATAATAGAAGTTAGGAAATGGTTGCACAGATTGCAATTCGATATATCTCAGATATAAGTGTAAGTGTAAACATTTATATATTGGATCAAGTTAATATACAGCTGTTAAAGATTGCTTCATTCTAACTGCGATGTGTCTCACTGACAAAGCTAATGTAATATTAAAATATAAGACCAGCTTAGACTGAAAAATATTGAGTTTGTCATATGTTTTTATCCTGACAAGTGTTCAAAAATATGTTAAATAACGATGGAAAATGACTGTAAAAGTACTTTAAAAGCCTAACATACCACAAATCAGTGTACCTCTAACAACAAGCTAAACAATTACCACAATCTGATTTTTTTATTTTTTTATAGAATTTCATAAAGCCTTGCACTTACAGCATAGGAAAAATGCAAAAATGTAAATAATTAAAATGAAATTAAAAATGTTAAAACTAAGTAGCGGCCCACTGGTGCTAATCAAATGCACTGGAGTAATTGATCATTAGAAAGTATGACTACCTCTATAATAGAAATTGTGTTTGCAGGTCAGCTTTTTGACAATTATCTCAAGCACAGAAGCAAATCTACAACAAAAAAAGAAAAGAATCAATGTGCTGCAATGGACCAATCATAGTTCAGACTTCAACCTGACTGAAACGTTGTGGTGAGATCTTAAGAGAGCTGTGCATAAATGAATGCCATCAAGCCCCAATGAAGTGAAGCAATGCTGTAAAACAGAGGTTAGTATTAGTATTAGTCAGATTAGTTAAAGCTGCCTGCATTAGTACAGTATTTCTCCATATACCATAAGTTAAATAGCCTAAAAATACATTATCTGTTATAACCCTGAAGCTTTGTAAACCTCTCATTTAATCAAACATGTTTAAACCTTTACGGTGTAACAATGTTTATTAGTCACTTATATGAACTGAACCATAAACAATACTTGGTAATTGCCATCTCTTAAAAAAAAACCAAGGCACCAAGTGAATGAATGTGAGAGCAGTTTAACCAACACCTTCAGTGTTCTTCCAACAATTATTCCTGTAATACAGTCAATGCTTCTTTTTACTGCTCTAGATGATCTAGAGGGCAGAGTTTTATGCCACATTAGCTGCTGCTCTACCATAAAGAATAGTAGGGGTTATAGAAATTGGCCACCAACATACAAAAGAGGACACTTTTTATTTGACATAAAATTACATTTAAAAAAAAAAAGCAGAACTCAACAACCTTGCATTATTGGTTCTGTTAGGATATTTCTTTTAAGATAATCACTGTAAACTCCACTGTTATCATATCAGCTTTGACAAAGGCGATGGTGTTTTATGTTTTAGAGTAAGGGCCAAGATGTTAGGCATCCGTAGCAGCTACACCTCTGTAATTGGGCAGAATTTAGAAAGCTGCTATGAAATACACCCCTGCAACTTTAATAAGTTCCAGAGTCCTAGGCTCCAGGTTGCTGCTCCCAAGGTGCTGGTCTGAGTTAGCTAACATTTATCACATAAACATCCAGCAGCACTCCTGCTAAAGCAGACAAATGCCTTCCTGCTCTGCAATCCCTTCCATAGCCATCAGAATCAGGGCAACAAATCCAGCTTTAATAGTTATCTATGGAGTCTCTCGCATGCAATGAACACCCACATTTATTTCTCTGCTTTCTCCCGATGAGGGTAAGTGGATCAATTAGTGAAGACTACAAGTTCAGCATCTTTACACATAGTATCAATTGTTAAGTTGGGCAACAGCAGGTCCCCAGATTATCTCAGATCTGTGCCTCGCCTCGCTCCCATCCCTCCTTCTCTCCCTTCTCCAGATCCAAAGCTATCCTCATTACAAATGATCCTCTGATACACACAACCTTGGGACACACCTTCGCGCTAATGGCCCGCAGATTGATTTTTAATTAGTAACACTTTTGGATGTTGGCCAACTCAAATGGACTTTTATGAAAAACTAATCACCTTTTAGCTTTAAGCATTGAAAGCTGTAAGTGAATGGTTTAAAGCTTTACCGGTGTTCACATATTCACTATAAATAAAGGCTACTAATTATTCACAACCTTGCATTTGTATGAATTATAGCGGGAGCAGCCTTTCTCAAAGAAAAATCTCTACACAGAGTACAGAGATGACCTCAGAGTTCTTAAAGTTGTGTGTTGAGAGGGCAGACGTGGAGTAGATGAAAAGTAGGTCAGGTCAGATATCTTCTTAGGGTTCCTGAAAACTTTCAAGCCAACAAAATGTCAGTCCACATTAAACAAGCAGGTCAGATGAGCCCGAAACTCTGTGCCCTGTGAGTTCATCTGGCATGAGCTCATTATTAAAGCTCACCAAGCTTTTATAAACTGGGCCAATATTTATGATGGCAAAAAGAGACACAGACTACATCTGTAACATTTTAGTCCCAGATGTGCACAGTGCAGTTGCAGGGTCAAGCCCATGAAGTCTGCTACAGAGGAATACTCATCCTTCAAAATCCTGTAGGAGCTGCATTATCTCTTATTTAATTGCTTGGCATTATTATTATATTTTCCACTCGTCATACAGGATCCATTCCTGTGTTTCTAGGTGTATTTTGTTTTTTGGAGGATTGTTATTTGTTGTAGCTTGACTTGACCCAGAAAAGCGTCTTTCGCAGTTCGTTATCATCTACTAGGTATTCCAGGAGTATTGGTATGCAATTTTTTTTTTTTTGCTGAATGTTTTGAGACTCGGATGCTTTATTAGCATGGCTAAGGTTTCAGGAACTTTTCTGTTTTCAAAAGTTCTAAACTTTTTGGAAGTTATAAAAGATTATGGTTAAAAATTAGCAGAGGTGCGCAAACAGGGATGAAATTTTGAAGAGTGCCCTTTGCATAAAAGGTGAAAACTGCAGTACTGCAGTATGCAATTTGTTTTAAAAAAAAACATATTGCATGCTACATATAGTAAATTTAGGATTAAGGACTTGTGCAACAGCTGTTTAAAAACACTGCATGTTCCTCAATATTTAAAGACACACAGCTTGTACTTGCTATTGTTTGCTTTTTTTTTTGCCTGTGTGCGTTTACCTTGCTGGAGGGGTATTCATAGTTTCCTGGGTGCTCAGGGCTATCAAACATTTGCAGCAGCTCACACACACACTTCCACATCTGACCTAACAATCCACTCAACAGTAATTTATTGGTGTGATCCATCATTATCATGTTTTATTATGGCCACCATTGGAGATATAATTCACAAATAGGCACACTCTGTAGAGATGACAGTGAGGGAGAGGGATGTCCTTTACCTTCGTCCTCTGCCACGAGCCTTCAGGAGTCTCTGAGGGCCTATATGCAAGAGACCCAACCTTAGAATAAGCAGGAAGGCTCGTGATCTGGGGAACAGGAGCCTGCCCTGCTTGCCTATTGCATTGTGGGCCAGCAGGACTTTCCATTAAGTGCCAGAGAGAGAGCGAGAGAGAAAGACAGAGAGAACACACCACGGCAGCAGCAGAGCAGTGTCCGTGCCATGTCACATGACCACCTTTGTATTCAGTAGCCATAACTCACTGCTTGTGCACAGGGATTGATCCCAGGCTGGACACTCCCAGGAGAAGCCCTGGCACTCAGCGGACTTTGATCCCTCAGATTAATGCAATAGGGATTCCAGGCCTTTGTCTCCAGCCAAACACTTAACGTCCCCCGAATTTGTATCCAGCAAAGGTTGAGTCCCATGTTTATTTGGGTAATGAATTGCTGTAATTAATGCACGTATTGATTCCCCCTCAGTGTCTCTTGCAAAGGCCAGTCCGATTTCTAATTTAAAGGGAGTGGGAGTGTTAGCAGGAGGGTGAGAATAGGGGAGGAGAGCCCAGTATAGGCAAAACAATTGCACTATGTGCTTGCTGAATGAGAGTGTAATTGTTCAATGAATCACATTTGAATACATTCAATTAAATCCTTCAAGTCGTGTGTTTGGTGTGTGCATTTGTGGTGTTTTATTATTTTGGTTTTCCTCTCATGTTGTAATAAAAATGTAAATCCTTGGAGGGCATCCGAGCGCCGATGAGGACATCTGCCAAGTAGCTTCTCTGAGCTCTGGCATCACATTAATAAGCACGATGCAATTTTCCCACACAAACAGGTAATACTACATTAGCATATAATCCTCTGGAATTATGACTATACTCATCTCCATCACTGCGCCCTCACAGAGGAATTCTGCATGCACTTTCAGAAAAACTATGCGTGTGAGGGAATTATCTCCGCGCTTCAAGGACAGGAAGTTTTCCAGTTTGCAAAAGCTATCCAGTGATTGCGCAAAAACATGTTATTGTTTTCAGTCTGGGTAGTGCGGCACAATACATTATGTGTCGTCTCTTTGATCTGAGACCTTTGCATGGCTCCTTTAAATGCTCTTCATGTCCTTCCCCTTGCTGTGATGCTGTGTGGCTGTGCCCTGTGAAAACACCTGGTCACCACCGCTGTGAAATGTCTGACCACAGAACAATGAACAGCCAGCTGGTCCATCTATTATTGTTTGTGTAGGTTCACCTCAAGAATTGCATTTCCCCCCCCCCCCCCGTGAGTAATTACAAGAAAATGAGTCTTTGACTTTTGATGCACATTGGGGGGAAAAAAAACTTTAAGGGTAATACAGTATCGTCAATGTGTTTGTATTGATCACAGCTGTAATTATAACTGCAATAATTTTCAAAAGTCTTGAGCCACCTCCCATTTTTTAAGTTTTGTTTCCAAGGAGGCAGAATTTCTTGTAATTTTTAAAGTAGTAGTCTTGAGCAGTAGTTTCAGGTCTTTCACAGCTTTGGACATTGGCTGCTTTTTCACTCATTTTCTGTACAGTCATCTTACCTTACCATTTTCAAAGGAACGTTTTTTTGTTTGTAAAGCCACTTACCACTGACCTATGAATCATTAAAGCATAAAAAGTCACCTAACACAAGGTACTAATCTGTGTTGTGTCTACATATAACAGACAACTTAACAAAAAAACAAGTTTAAATGGTATCTTTAGGCACTTTGTTACTAGCAGCCTGTTGCAAACATACATCATTTATTTCCATTTTTTACTTGAACGAAAAATGCCAACACTGATAACACAGGCTCTGACAGGCAAAAATAGTATTTCTGCAGCAACAAGATTATTCACAAATATTTATTACAAGTGGAGGGCAAAAAAAGTGACAGGCCTAAAAAGTTACAGAGGAACAGTCTTTTGAAAGTCACGCCCTTGAGAATTAGGAAAAAGTCCAATGAAAATCTGGACCTGAGATGCATCTGCCCCTTCAGTTTGAGAAGCCACTCTTAAGGAAGGGAAAGAGTGAGAAAATTCCTCGGTATGGCAAATTGCACAAGAACTGTGCTGAAAGACAGTGGCAACAGGTCTAATGGAGTGACGAATCCAAATGTCTACAGCTAACTATCATCTGGAAAGCATCTGACTAGAAACAGCTTCATTTTTCAGTATGACAATAATCACAAACAGAGTGCAAATGTATCAAAAGCATACCTGGATGAAAAAGCACACAGAAGATCTCTTTCAGTCATGGATTGCCCCCCCCCCCCCCCCAAGAGCAGTGTGCAATCATCTTAACAGAGAATTGAACAAAATACAGCCAACATCCAAAGAAGGCCTTTGAATGTCCCTCAGGAAGCCTGGTGAGCTATTCCTGACAACTACATCAAGAAATTACTAGAAGCTTTTCTAAGAGGCTTCACACTGTATTGAACAATAAAAGGGGTCAAAGTAAATATTGACTTTTAAGTCTTTTAGAATTATTAGAGCTCTGTTGTTGACTTTTATTCTCTATTCCCATGTATGTTTGCACGTTTCAATAAATGACTGCACCTGTGTCCAATTTACATAGCAAATAATAAAGAAATGAGGGGTGATTCAAGACTTTGCCACAGTACTGCAAACATATTTACCATACCAGTTTTACCATTTAAAAGATGTTGAATGAAGTGTAATACAAAAGTGTTTAATATTTTGTGTAATATCAGAATAATATTCTAATCTAATGTAGTCCAATAGACTTCTTCCAGCTTACCATTACGTGTGATATTTAAATTGGTTTGATATTTCACGAGAGCAGTGATTGTGTGAGGACCAACAATGTAACAGATCTGCTTATTCAACTCATTAATAATACACTTTAACTAAATTATAGCCAGCAGTTCAGTCTATTACTCGGTTTTCGCGATTCTAACAACAGTGATGATGAATAATGATTCATTCTAGCATCCTAGATTTTCTGAGAACCTATGGCATGCCTTATTAAAGACAAAATAGGTAGAAGACTAATTAAGCTGACCAAAAAGGAATGACGGCATGCCCAACTGCCAGAGCCAAGTAAGGGCTTGAAAAATGGCTTCGCTGCAATTTCAATTAATCAGTTGTATTTTGCTTAATTTTGTTTGACGTTGGCAGAGGAAACGTCCTCTGGGAGTATCTGTCCTTTGACCACTAATGCTTTAGTAATTCTTCCATCAGTAGAGCCCATGATTGAAACAATCAAGTGTGTGTGTGTGTGTGTGTGTGTGTGTGTGTGTGTGTGTGTGTGTGTGTGTGTGTGTGTGTGTGTGTGTGTGTGTGTGTGTTCAAAATAAATTTCACTCCTATCAATTTGTCATGAGTTAATCAAAGAATATGTTAGTTTTGGAGAATTTGTAAGTTATGAAACTTCATATATTCTAATTTATACAAGCAGTGTGTGTGTGTGTGTGTGTCTGTGTGTGTGTGTGTGTGTGTGTATGCACTTTCACTGAGGGCAGTATTTGTGAGCATGTCCCTCCATGTATGCCTGTTCTTTAGCTTACATACAGTGTTGAGTAAGGAGGCTGATTGCAAAGCCCACACAACTGAGTGTGGAACCTGATTAACCTTACAGTGACTCCAGAAGCATGTGACCGCCACTGTTTCCCCTCCTTTCCAACCCACAGCCCAGGAAAAAGATGTTGAACTTAACCTCTGCAGCAGTGATGAATTAACAATAGAACAATTCAATGCCCCAGTAATTACAAAACACTTCGGACACGCAACATTTTTCAGCTCTGCCACACAGGTTTGTCGGTATTGGTGGCTTTCACCTGGAATGCTGGGGCTCTTTGCTCTTCCTAACTTTGTTTTCTCTCACGCAGATTAGATCTGCCACCCCATTACAGATTCATTTTCCTAATTTTTCATGTCTGCGCCGCGCCCCATCTGCACAGGGCTGATAATTGTGGGGACCAGCCCTGGTGATTAACATCAGCAGAATTAATTACGCCCGCCATTAAGGCTCCAGGTTGCACACAATGATCAAGAGAAATTAACTTTCTCCCAGGCCCCTAAATCATCTCACCTTCAAGTGGAGTGATGGCAAAGAGACAGACCCAGAGTCCTGGACCCCGCTCAGCACCTTCTTAACCAAACATGAGGTGTGCATCCTGCCTCCCACCAAGGAGATTATAGCTGCGGCTGATGGGTATCAATTACGCCACCTTATGTGGTGGGATAAGCGAGAGGTGTCCAGGGTCTGGTGACTAATGGACCTGGGTTAGAGCCACCCTGCAGCTGGAGACCAGGAAGCTGACTGTTTCTCTAGCCAGGGAGCAGCCGCCAGATGCTGAGAGCCTCAGTTCACCAGCCTGACACATACGTATATATCTGCACATCACATTTGCACTCTGGAGACCAGTGGCAAGGCGATCGTAAGTGAGACAGAAACTGATGTGCCAAAAAGACTGTCACCTTAGTTGGTCACAGAGTTTGTTTAACTGTCAAAAATATAATGTATTTCAATTAGAGCCATAATTAGAAAACACACAGGGTACAAGAAGATATTTCTAAGCCTTTTCAGATATCATATACAGTATGGCTATAGGTAAATGAGCACTGGGTGCCTCAGGGAGAGAGAGTGATGTGTTTGTAAGCTATGCTAATGGAGCAGACCCTATGCCCCTGCAGCAGGGAGAACAGTGGTAATGTCAGGAGGAGATAAGCAAATTGCGTCTGTATCATATTGACTTGTCAAGGTTAAGCAGTGTGAGCAGGGGGAGGAGTGAGAGGCGAAAACTCTCCCTCCTTCGCACTTGCTCTTTCCTTGACTACTGAAAAAGATGCATGAGAGGTGGGAGAAGAGGGCGAAGAAGTGAACAAGAAAAGACAGAGAGGTGGTTTTGCTTTGAAGGAACCCTGCCTCATCCTCCAAACAAAGTCCTGTTGAGATAGCAATCACACAGAGTATACAACAGACACACGCTTGGATAGGGAAGGTTTGTCTCTCTGCTCTCGTTTAGACTGATTTGATTTAGCTCCACAGGATCTAATTAAGCTCAGACCGAAACCTCTTTGGAGTTTCAGCAGTCATATTGTGAATGTCAGGCTTTGAGAAATGGCCACGAGCAATCAAACCTGTGTATGTGTGTTTTTATGAACACACATATGCAGCGATATAATAATAGCTGTCGATGGATATATAGCAATAAAAGCTGACAATTGTTATGCATGAGGGATCGTATAAATTTTAATGACAACAAATGCAATGCAGTGTAGTAAAAATAACAACCGAAACAGTAACAATAATGACTCCAGCAAGTTAACTTGCACAAAAAAATTGAAAAGTGGTGTAAAAAAAAAATCACAGCCCGAGGTTCATCCCATGGTGATTGTCACAGTGCCTCCCTTTCCCTCTAATTAGCTGTATGCTTTGCTTGAATTCAGTGTATAATCCCCTGGATGAAGTGCAGTCAGCATCTTTCCTTTTCCTAAAAGCACGAGAGGTGCAGTATCATCAACTCCATCTTCGCTCCAACACTGCCTCTGGATGATTTAATAAGGTTAAAAGACTAGTCAGCAATTACCCCCTGCTCAGTGGAGGAAAACTCTGAAACACAATTGCATTACAGCTGTAGATAAATGCCAGACACCACATCCACAAAGAAAGTGGCTATCTCCACCTTTTTACAATCCGGGCACAAATAAGCTTTTTTAGTTAGAAAAGTACTGACGAGTTATTTCACTTTTGATTCTCTGCATTTGTGTCTCTACAATACAGAATCACAGTGGTCAGGGTGAGACAGTCCAGAGAGTGTCATAGAGTGGCATTTATTGCTTCTGCTGTGGGGAAACAGGTAAGCAGAGCACACCATCTACAAAGTAGTCCCCTTTGACACCAGCACTCCACAAATCAGGGCTGAAGGGCAGGCCAGAGTGGGGGCACTGACACAGAGGTCCTTTAGAGTTCCAGCATGCCCCAGGAATGTGGTAGAGCAAAGGCAGCTGCCGGCAGGACAACCAGACATCTGGGATTTGTCTGGCACCATGTCTGATTTTATTGTCCTAACCATAAGACAACTCAAAGGAAGAAACACGTCTGGCCAGTGCCTGTCCCGGTACACAAACTTGCTTCCCAGTGATGAAAGTTTCTAACTGGGTTAGCCGCTCTACAGCGAGAAACTTGAAAACTGCTCGTGGGGGGTATGAGCTCCAGTGAAATTAGTCCTCCTTGTTGCACTTATTAGATAATACTTCCTGTATTAGTGGGGCAGCCGTGATAGCAGGCAGATTTACAGCTCTCTGTGGCAGGCAGCTCACTTTAACATGAGCTGTGTTAACTCTGGTCATTAAACAGAGGATGTCATCACTCCACGCCACCGCTGCATGTTAGATGTCACACACATCCTCCACAGGGCAGCCTCTGTCCACTTCCATCCACAACATCCTCTAAATCTGTCATTGCCACCTGGGCATTTGACCACACCACCCTGCCGCAGCTTTGTACATACATGTGGAGAGAGATACGCAGGTGTTTGTGTGCATGATTAAGCCTTACACGCACCCACCCACCCATTGCATGTGTGGACAGATGTGTGGGACAGTGGCCGGTCCATCCACACGGGGTGAGGTAGAGGCGTGACGCTCATTACAGACCCAACTCTGTACACAGGCCAGATAAGCAGAACAGGACAAGATAAGGACGCGTAGCTGGCTACAGCAAAGTGCAGCCAGATATTCTGATGGCACCGGCAGATGAAACATCCACTCTTACGCTAAACATTTACTCTGTTGTTCACCAGGGAAAGTATTATTTTAATAGTGCTGCTGCATTTTAATCCTTGCAGGGTAAGCAACTAGAAAGTTGCTGAATCAGCAGGCTTTGCTCTGAATATTTTACTGTAATAAAAGCATGAAGAAAAACAGGAAATTTTCATGTAAGTGTACAAAATTAAGTATTTTGAATATGATATCGACATTACAAAGGAACATTGCAAAGTTTATGAAGGGTCTTTAGATCAGATGAGTATCAACTTCATGCTTAAGGCTCCCTCCAAAGTTGTGTCTAAGCATTGCATGCAATGTTTTTTTAATCACTTTAAATTTTATCTTCAAGCATGATTTACTTCAAGAATTGTGCAATTTAATTTTGCATTTAATAACACTTGCATTTTAAAAATGTACTTAAAATAGGTCAAATATAAAGGCAATTCTTGCTAATATAATTATTCCCATGATATTTGATCAAATAAGTACAAAATGTATCACATTTTCCCCAAACAAACAAGGATATGAAAATCGTATTGTTTATCATTTCAATATTTTTTTGTAACATATTTTAATAAAATGCACTCTTAGTTGAGTTTGTATATTATGGTCCACCTCATGTTATTGTGGATATTATATGATCAAAATGGATTTCTTTAAAGCCTAAAAATGTGTTGAAACACATTGATAGTAATCATTTCTCTAACTGCATAAAAGACCGTGGAGGATTTGCTTGGGTCGACTTGCAAAATGACCCGTGCCAGCACTCGCTATTATACTACATTAGTCATCGACTCCTGGGACCATGGAGACCTTATGGTTATTCTTCTTTAAGTGGAGTATCATCTAATTCAAAACATTACATAAATGTGTGTATCTGGCTGGCAGTGCACATACATTATGTTTGCATATCTGTGTACCGCTTGTGAAGTTTATATGTATATAAGTGTATATGTGAAAGTGTGCGCTGATTTGGGTTTCTATATTGTGGGGGCGGATCCATGTGTGCCACACTGTACTCTAAACCAATATTCAATCACTATGTGTAAAGGTCATAATTCAGCAACTTCATAGCGTTGCAAATACTGTTTACTGTATCCAAGTGGTGCCGTTAGACATCATGTCTGTTGAAATTTAGCTGCCCCCTCTCATCCAGCACGCTGCAACTCCCATCATCAACAGTACAATCATTCTCAGTGATAGCAAAGCACAGGGGAGAGAAGAGGAGCTGGCCCTCCAAGATGGATGTGTGTTATTGTTTGTGGGATGACAGTGTGTTTCAATCAGGTCCTCTGAGCTCTAATCCCAGGTAGAGCTCTTAAAGTTGCTGAGTCAGTTACTGCTTCATCGATCCATCACAGTGGGTTAGTAGTGGGCAGGTGTACTCCCCAGCTCCCAGGAGACTGAGGAAACACCTGCCCTGCACTGCTCGGGACTTCATCATCCCGCCATTCCTTTGTCTCGTTCTGCAGGGAGCTCAACGTCGGGCCACAGAAAACTGTGAAAGCAGCACTTTTGTGGTCGTTTGTTGCCCGTACACAAGAATTAGGGGAAGAGAGATATGCTTTTCCCTCGCCTCCTGCACCTGTCCCCTCCTTTATTTCTCACCCAGGGAAAAGGGGCATGCACTAAATGGACCGCACACAACTGCCTTGGAGCTGCACAGATCACAGCAAGCTTATACCATTTAAACTGTGAGAAGTCACGCAGGGTAGCGCCGAACGACACACTGCCCACATCTTCATTTTATTATACAGTCCCTGAGTTATCAAAATGAATACTCTTTTTCAGTAGCTATAAAGGACAATGAATTTGGAAGTGCATTAAGAGAAAGCATAGTGGTTATTATTACATCTGAGAGAAGTGCGCCAGCGAGGGGTGAGAGTCTATGTTTCTCCTGCTGCAGGCAGTCAATTAGTGCCAGAGGGAAACACAGCACTCCTCTGTTGCTCTCTGCTAAGGAGCTGTAAATAAAGGTTTTTATTGCACCGCACTATCTGCGCCTCTTCTCTGGACATCAATAGGCCAATGCAATGGACTGTTTCGTAGTATAATCACTTTGTGACTTGTTTTTTCACTAAAAGGAATAGGGTTGAACAACTCAAAAACTCTCACATTCTTGGATCAATCTATATTTTCTGTCCTGACCTTCACAGAAATACCTTGAATCCTATCAGTCCATTCTTCATTTAAACAGGATTGGCAAAGGCAACAGTCTTGCACAATTTATTGCTCCCACAGAGCATTTGGAGAAAACCTACAATTTAAAAAGCCTTTGTTAGGCCTGTCTGACAGTATCAATGCAGACTGTAATGGTCCCAAGGTATCAAACTAGAGAAGTCAGTAAATATGAAATAGCAAAGTTAGTGTACTGCTCATGCTCATAGCAACATGAAAATGCATTTTAACCCTTAAATGGTTCAAGCAAAACTTAACTAGGGTGAGATTCAGCCTTGATACTTGCAGAAAATGCTTTTTAGTGATAGTTGTAAAAACCCTAAACCCCAAAAAATCAAGATGATGTGTGTAACACAAAACAGTAGAGAAATCACATGACTTCATGACTCATGCTATTTTTTATACCAAGACATCACTGCGTATGTTTTCATTCCTGTTTTTGCATGTACATATCTCACAGAGTATAGAAGCCAAAGAATTAATGTGTACGACTCTAAATAACAAACCTATCAATTGTAACCATTTATCATTTTCACTCTTGACAAGTGTTGCAGAATTCATATCTAGCAAAATACTCCACTGGCTACTCATGTTTTTCCATAAACAGTATTCTCTAATTCCCATGTCAATTACTGTAATAAATGATCTATTAACAGATTTTGTTTTTATGAACTGCAGAGAAGAACTGAAGAGTTAAAAACGGATCAATAAATACTCTCTGAATATTAAATCATATCTTAATGCTCATAGAATATTGGCTGTGGGTCTATCTCCATATTATTTGTTCAGAAGGCAGATTTATGCCTTGTGTTGGATCGAAGTGAGCAAAGTGTCTTCTTTCATCTTCGACAGCAGGGGCAGATACATATCAGTGACAGAAAGAACTAAAATCCAAGGCCACTAGTCACCAACTTTACCTCCTGTAAATTGAATGCTGATTCTATTTATATTTGGTTTGATTTACACCCAGTTTCCTCCATGCAAGTGAACAGGAAACAGATGCTAGGAATTGTTCTGTCCCTGAATTCCTTAGAGAGAGATTCTAGTCAACACCAACGTGTGAGATTTGCTTTGTACTTGCATGCGAAAAGGTAGTAGACGGTGACTAAATTGACTCCCTGGTTTCCCTGCTCTGAATGTCCATTTCCTCACAGTTTCCACTTGCGTATGTCCGTCTGCCCAAACCCAGGTTATGGCAGGCGGGCTTCCCTAATGGAGTCATGGAGCCAAGTCTACGATTTCTCAGGACAAGGTCAACCGTAACGCCTCAGGCACCAACAGCAGTGGGAGGTAGCATTTGTGGAGAACATTAGAGTTCATAACAAAATTTCAGTGATAAATGATAAGGCGAGGCAAACCCATATGACTTCCGTGGCTAAGAAAAAATGAAGCAAATCCAATTGCAATATATTATCCCCTGTAAATCTGCTAAAAGATAGTGAGCGGTGCTCTAAATGAATCATTTTGCCACAGTCTCCCTAAAGTATGCTTTCGCTGTGCAACAGCTAATAAGTGAATAATAAAAATGTGTTCTCCATAATTACATTAATTATGCAAACAAATAGAAACACACAGCAATAATTAAGGCGTTAAGATTATTGCGGATGATCAAGCACCCAGACATGTGACACAAGGGGAAAATAGTAATTTAGTATCGAGGAATATTGTTTGACATTTACAAGGTGATATGATTTGAAAAATAAAAGGCTCTTCTTTTCATGGACCATGGCGCCATCTAGAGGACACTGAAAAAAAACTAACCAGACTCAACATGGCCATCATTTGAGAGGTTATATTCTAGTTGGTGGGACTATTTGCGCTGAGAAAATTCAGTTGAGCAAATGTGGTGTCATTATAGCCTAGTAAAAAGTAACTCATTTTTCTCAGGCTTTGGGTGTTTGTGTGCATGTGCGCGTGTGTGATGCATTGTGTGAAGCATTATGATATGGTGCCACCTACTGTTAGATCCCTTGCCATATGATTGAAATAAAAGCACAATCCGTGCGTATATCCTGTTGATAAGATCAAATTAAAGTGAGACAAAGGTCAGCTGTACAGTGTAATATTACACGCCGCAAGAGAGGTTTTGTGTACGATGTGTGCTCCCATATTCTGTGCCACCAGATGAGAACAAAGGGCAAAAGGTTACAGTCATGTCATCCCTCACCTCACATATGATTTGCAACCGCTGGCCCCTCCCTCACTCAAGATTTATTGTACATTAAATTTCTGCTGACGTTGTTCTGCTCGGCCGCTCCTTAGATATATGGCAAACCATAATTTGGAGGTGTAAAAATGGGTATAAAACCTGTATTAATTATTTCATTGTGGTTCTACAGTAAGTGCTGTCTTTTAGCCCAGACGAGGATGTCATCCCCCTCTATTTCAGCAGATCATTATATCACTCATTTGTCAGAGGCTAAATTACAGTCAAGGCCAGTGCTGTACTGTTGTATGGTAAATCAGGGAAAACCAAGACTTTTTTATTGGTGTCATTAACTAATACTTTTATTCATTTTTTACTTTATTTGATGTAAATTAGCTGATAATTGCATTTAAATCTCTTTTTTCTAGCAGTGGACTGACAGCCTGGCCTATTGCTGCATTAAAGACCCCAAACTACAGTGATAAAACAAAAGCTGCAGGTTTTCACTGGCTTGTTTCTTGAAATGGCATGAAAACAAAAAGCAGCCACAGTAAGCACAGAGACTGGAAGTGCCCATGACGGATAGCAGTGTGTGGGACTTGTGATATATCTTTGTGTCGCGGGGCAGTTAGGTACAAAGACTGAGGGGTGTGATCAACAACCAAACAAACACACTGTCCTGAAGCGAGGGCGAGGAAGTGTACACAGAGCATCCATCACACCACATCTGTGAGCGGCCGATACTGTTCTGTTTAGTCTCACTAACCCACTACACTCAGATCATGCCCCGCTGCCCTTGCAGGTCTCACATGTAGTTATAAAATTTTGGCATAATTTATCAGCCTTGCAGCAATAGTTGCTTGTACAGCATCTCCAGCAAAGACATAATTAAGCTGAACAAGTAACACAAAAAGCAACAGTTTCTCTAAGTACCAAGTTACATTCTAAATACTTTAAGTGGTGAAAGCCACATATCAACTGCGTGCATGCTATTAAGATGTTCTAAATAACACAAGAACTACTGAACTTCTCATTTACAACCATGCATTTCTTCCCCAGTCAGTAACTCTTAAAAATGACACGTAAACACGTCATGATTCTTCTCATTCTGTAAATCCTTGCTCCTGCTGAGACTTTAAATGCTCTTGTGAGCAGGAGCCAGATCAGTAGCTTGCAATTAAGAAGCAATGGCACACTTGACATGGATTACTCAAAAGCCGTTTTTTATTTGAAAGGGGTAAACACTGTATACCTAAATAGAGTTGAACCTTTCACTGATATCAGTTACTAACACTAGCTTGCAAAAAGGCTGTTGTAAAATGGATCTCTTATCACTGAGACTGAAACATTTATGTCTCAGTGATAAGAGAATGTTGCCATTTTATTGTTGCATAGGTCAAGCGAATTTTATCTACTGAATAAGCTCATCATATTCTGTATTATTAAGCACTGATTACAGTAGAAGTGTAATATGGTAGTAGGTTAAAGTACAAATATGGCAAAAATGTACTCTTGCATATAAACTCAGTATGTATTACTTTTCACAGTAGGTATATTTAAGGGACTAACATGAGTTTAACAAATTCTCTGCTATTTATACCAATCCCTAACCATACTGTGGAAATATACTATACAGTGATAGATTTAATAAAATAGAAATTTGATTTAAGGACTATCAGTCTATGAATGCAACAAGTACAGATAAGTAAAGACAGATTCAGGTGTGCTGTTGTTGTTTTTCCTGTAGTGCAGAATGATTTCTTCTCATGTGTGTTGCATCGTGCTTCTTGTTTGTTCCAATACAAACAGGAAAAATTTATTTAAAAAATAAAAGCATGGCATTTGGACAGTGTTAAAGACCATCTGCTCTACTTCAAAGGTGGTGGACGGGGCAGGATTCACACTCATCTTGCTAAACAGGCATCTGCTGCAACCAGAAAATGTATTGACCTTTATTGTGAGCAGCACCATTACCACGCTGAAATAGTCCAACGGGGCCCAGTTACCAAAGCAGAAGATGATTGTTATATGTTCACACACAGCAAGACCTTTGCAATAGAGGTTCCAGCATAGACAACCGTTATTTATGTAGTTCCAAAAAAAGCAGGACCACTCTCACTAACGTCTGATTTTTTTTTTTCCATAATTTATTGTAGACTGATTTTCCACCATAGAAAAAGATCTGTGTTGTAATGCACAAAATAACTGATCAAGTGTCTGAAAGCATACATAGGCTGCAGCAGGACAGAAGAAGCCAAACATGGACTGGCTCTTGAATTTGAACTATGGACCGCTCATAAAAACTCATCATTAATAGTGTCAGTAAAGCATTACCCTTTTTTATTGGGGCTGTATTTTCCTCACATACTACAGTAAAGTTAATGACAGACATTGTCTAAACCATAAAACCGTCATATATTTGGAGATGCTGGTCAGCTTCACCAAGGCTTAGTAGCATCTGGCTCATAGATCATGCCTGTCCAATCAAGTGTTCTCGTAACACAGAGGAAACTTGAACTGAAAAGATGGCTTTATGTCTCATTTCCACACTTTCAACTGAACATAATTGTTATTAACTATTTTCATGCAGACATTTCTAAAACTTCTTTAAAGGTGTACTTTAAAAAAAAAAGAAAATAGAAAGTTGTAAACATTCTGCCATTAAAATACTAAAATATCTGATAAAAACAACTTTGTAGGGTTTTAAGTTTGTTGTGTTTACTGGTCGGGGTGGGGGGAGGAGGGGCTGAGTGCTAAGCTAGAGTAAAAAGCGCTATATAAGAAGTAGCCCAATCACACTTTGGTCCTCTTACTGAAATTACTTTGCTTGTTTTACTGTATGTGATAATAATCTGAATTCTAATCCTTTTATGTTTTTATGTATTTATTTATTTTGCTGCAAATGCAACACAAAATTTGGAAGATGCCTGTTTTTAGGGTTTGGCTTGCATTGGAGTTATTTCTTTTTTTTTACTGACATTGAAGCAACGATTTACAGCCTAGATTGCATCAGCAGTTATTTCACTGAAATGAATCAAAGGCAGGTTTGTGTGAAAAGAAATGTACCTGGGAGTCCAGTAGACACTGGTCAGAGATATGTCGGTTATAAATGCTGCTTGTGCTGCAGACTAACATCAGCAGCACAAACATGAAGCATTGACTATGGAGGGCTTGATGGATGGAAGGGTTGATGGTTGGTACTCCAAGTCAACCAGCAGATGGCGCAAAGTAACATTGATTTGTTGCAGGAAACGAGGCGAGCAGTAAAAGACAGAGTGTACTAAGATAACTTTAATCAGAATTAATATTATACAAGAAGCTTTATATGGCAGTCTGTGCTCATGAGTCATGGAGGCTATGGAGTGCTGTGTTTTAAATTTTGACCACTGTAGTTCACGATTGTCTTACGACTAGCATCAGCAGCCACGCCGATTGGGTCACGTGATCCGCTCAGATCTGCGTCCGTGGACATCTGCAAAATGGAGGTGAGGTTCTGGCAAATGTTGCAAATTAATTACGGTTGTGTGAGACATGCATGGAGACAGTGGCTATTCTGTAACACTTACGCGACAGTGCTCAGAGGGCGTATTGTGTTGCATCATAACATGTGGCTGCTCTGTTACTGTAAAGCTGGTCGTTTTAGCTAAGACTGTAGCTAAGCTAATGGTGGTCCAACAAGACTAAACATTCAGCTCTCCGGCTATGGAGCTGGAGAGCAGTATATTGTGTTGGGGTTGGCGCTTTCCCAAATAAATAAATAAACAATCTCGCTGGAGTTTATAAACCAAAGGTAGTTATTAGAGCAAGTGCGTTTTGCTTGTTTATGTGTATATTGTTAGTGTTGCTAGAGTACCTGCGTCTGTCTTGAAGCGAGCTAATGCTAGCTGCTAAAGCTAATGCAGCTCAGGCTAACCCAGACTGTACTATGGACACGGACACGTTAGATGGTATATGCAGCATGTCACGTAATATAATTCCGTGTGTTTTTGTTTTTTAAGTGTTGTGGGGTTGTTGTTTTTTTAACTGAGTGTGTCGCCTAAGAGTTAATGTCACAGTCTGGTATTAAGGGCTGACACTACAGCTGAACAGCCTAATTTCATAACTGATAAATATTCAAATATTGTTTTATCTTTGTTTTTGTTTTTATCTTTTCTATAAATGATATTTTTAGTCTCACTGTGGAGGTAAATTTGTATATATTTGTGTATATTTTCCACCACAACCGATTTGTTAGTCTGTAGGTGTTGGTTTAAAACACGAATTACATTTTATTAACAAGAACAATAATTGATGTCTGAAGAAACCTTCAGTAAAACACTTTAATTAATGCTGAAGTTGAAATTTCAGGCTCAGAGTACGAAGAAACCACCTGTTGTGAAAAGCTGCCATATAAAAATATTGATTGCAGAATCCCATACATTTCATCTGGCCATTTATGCTTAACTCATTCACTGCCATTGACGTCTATAGCCGTCAATGGCAGTGAATGAGTCAATGGGTTTAACTCATTCACTGCCAATGGCTGGCAGTGAATGAGTTAAGATAATAAAAATAACCATAGGAAATTTCCTTAATCCGTTACATACATCAATATAGTTTTTTATGTATCTCTGTTTTACTGAATTGTTATATTTGATGTCTTTTGTAATAAATTTGTATGTTTTTTCCAAGACACAACGTTGTTTAAACAAAGACGGACATTTTGCTGATTTAAAAAAGAAAGAAAGAGAAAGTGTCTGAAACACAATTCTTGTGTGTAATGTCTTACTTTAGGGTTATTAGTACAGCGTAGTAACAACTTCTTACGTGTAGGGTCATTTCACAGTTAGTTTTGTGATGCATCTTTAACCAGGTGGTGTGTTTGCTTTTTTTTTTTTTATAGGACCGTGGCGCTAAAGAGCCTGAGCAGCTCAGAAAGCTGTTCATTGGAGGTCTGAGCTTTGAAACTACGGAGGAGAGTTTACGGGCCCATTTTGAACAATGGGGTACCCTTACAGATTGTGTGGTTTGTATTTTTCTCATGGGCTAGTTTTAAAATGATTTCAAATACAGGTGACAACGTGTAAATGTAATAGCACACCACTTGAACTGTACCTGTTAAACCTGTTTTGTCCCTAGGTAATGAGAGATCCTAACAGCAAACGATCAAGAGGGTTTGGCTTTGTAACATACTCGTCTGTAAGGGAAGTCGATGATGCCATGAAAGCAAGACCTCATAAAGTAGATGGCCGAGTTGTAGAGCCCAAGAGGGCTGTGTCCCGAGAGGTAAAATAAAGGAAGAAATTAATAAATCCCAGACCAGAGCACAGTTACTATAGATATGTTATTGTTTGGTGTGTACTTACTAATGCACTCCACTTTAGGACTCCAATAAACCAGGCGCCCATCTGACAGTGAAGAAGATCTTTGTTGGTGGCATCAAGGAAGATACTGAGGAGTACCACATTCGCGAGTATTTTGAGAAATATGGAAAGATCGAATGCATTGACATCATGGAGGAACGCTCCACAGGGAAGAAGAGAGGATTCTGCTTTGTCACTTTTGATGACCATGATACTGTAGACAAAATTGTTGGTATGGGCTCATTCAGATTTCAGAGTTAGCCAAACTGTTAGTAAACAGAAAGCAGTGAATAAACATGTAATGTTTTTCCTATTTTCCTTGAAGCCCAGAAATTCCACACAATCAACTTCCACAATTGTGAAGTCAGGAAAGCTCTGTCAAAACAGGAAATGAGTGCTATGTCCAATAACAGGGGTAAGCATGCAATCAAAGAAAGATTAAAATTAGACTTACTGATTTGGCATGTACAGTATGCAGTTCATGTCATAAAAATCTTTAAAATTATACCTTTCTTTAAATAGGCAGGAGCGGGGGATCGGGAAATTTCATGGGCAGAGGTGGTAATTTTGGAGGCGGCGGCAACTTTGGCAGAGGTGGGTAGTTTGCATGTCAAGTCAAAGCACTTCTGGCCTTAAGCACATTAATTTGAAGTTTAAATTTGGGATGGAAGCACAGAAATAACATCAAAACTTCACAGTACTTGCAAATATTGCATATACGTGTGTTCTATGTGTCAGTACGAGTGTCTTTGTGTGGATGTCTATATCAAAGTGTACTGTGTATTTATGAATTGATCAATATAAAAGACCATTTGCTCTCAAATTCTGGTGCCTATGCTAATATAAACCTACCATCAGTAGTCTTCAGTAGATTACCGTACTGCATGTAAAAAGACAGTTTCAAATTAAGGTTTGCTATGTGAGCAGAAGTAATATAATTTCTTTTAATTAAGGCATTCGGTTTTAGATAATAGGAGTCTAAAACTATGTTTAGAATCAGAATCGCGTTTATTGGCCAAGTATATGCATTGTGTCTAGCATTGTGACAGTTCAACTGTTTGGGAGGGAGATGGCAAGGGGAAAAAACAGTTTCTGTGTCGGGTGGTCCTGGTCTGCAGGCTTCTATACATTTGGCAGCAGGTCAGGGTCGGTGTCCAGGGTGTGAGGGGTCTGTGATGTTGATTGGGATCATTATAATATGTGATTCTTCTTGGTAATCTCTTTATCTTGTTTTTTAGGTGGCTATGGTGGAGGACGGGGTGGATATGGGGATGATTTTGACAATGGTGAGCCGTTTTTCAAAGGTTTTGCCTTTTAATGAGTTTAAACTATAGCAGGTGCACTGATTTAGGGGTCAAAAGTCACTAAGGTGGTTATTTTAATGGGTTTAAAAGTTATGCTTACACAACTGGTGTGTCTGTAGAATACTCTTTGCAGTAGTGCCATGTTATAACAGTTTGTCTGTGTTATAGAAAAAAAATCATTTATTTTTAATTTTTATTTTGTTTCTTAATTAAATAATAGGTCCAGGAGGAAATTATGATGGCGGACCAGGTTATGGAGGTGGCCGAGGGGGCTACGGAGGTGGAGGTCCTGGGTATGGCAACCAGGGTGGAGGATTTGGTGGCAACTGTGACGGAGGCTATGGAGGTAATGGTGGAGGTAAAAGTTTTATTTCCTACAGAATTTTGATTGAATTGCCCGCGGGATGTGAATAGCGAAGGTGTGTGCGAGATAGTTGAAACCAAAGCTTTCCTTAAAATTGACCTGCATCTTCAGGATATGGAGGTGGTGGAAATTACAATGACTTTGGAAACTATGGTGGTCAGCAGTCAAACTATGGGCCCATGAAGGGAAACAGCTTTGGAGGCAGGAACTCAGGTGGACCCTATGGCGGTAAGTTTCACCCTGCAGTTTCTCGTAGTACCTTCAGACTTCAAGTCTGAGTAACAGCATCGTAATTTTGCGACTGCAGGTGGATACGGCTCCGGTGGTGGCAGCGGCGGCTACGGCTCTCGGCGATATTAATTATTTAATGTTGTGGTAAGTTGCATTCAGCTTCACACCGCCCTCGTAGCACAGTACAGAGTGAGCCCATAAAAAGTGCAGAATAACTATTTGTTCTATCCTGTATCCATTCAACAGGCTTCAGTTCTTAGCAGCAGAGGCGAGGAGGTGAGCAAAGGAATTGTCAGGAAAGCTGCAGGTTACTTTGAGGCAGTCATCTGAAAGCATTAGAGGAACACACAAGTCAGAAATTACTGCAGCTAAATCGGAGAAGTTTATGGAAGAAGGACTGTATACAAGACATGAGTGCAGATGATACTCTACCCTAATTGTGATAGATGTTTCCCTACTGAGCAATTTTTCCTTCTGTGCGTCTGAAGTGTGTGTGTGTATTGTGCCTGTGGTATCAGGGATAAAGAGTAAAGTGTTTTGGGGTTGCTATGTTTTTTTTGTTTTTTTTAATCTGAAGTCAGTTCTAAATATCTTTATTTTTCTTTTTTATATGGGTAAGTTTTCTGCTGGCCAATTAACCTTTGTCTTTTAACCTGGTTTTTGTCACATAGAATAATAATTTTAGGTCCTTAGATAAGATAGCTTTATACATTCATTCTAAAGTTATTATGATTTCACAATTGCAAGTGTCAAGTGTATTTTTTGATTTTGTATGTAAAGCTCAGTGTGTAAATCCCTCGTAGTACCAGTGTCAACAATTACAAGCAGTCTGGAGTAGAATTAAGGGAATCCCTCACTCTTCTTGTTCCCAGCAAACCGAATTATAGATTGTTCAAATATTTTGATTAGTTGAAAAAGACCGAATAAAATTGTGTAGTAAAGTAACATGAGGTTCAGTGCATCTTTGGTTCAGAAAAAGATGAAATGAGTTATTAATATATCTGTTGCTTGCTTATTGTGACTGAAGTGTAGCAAATCAGCTGGTCCACAACTTTCCCATCTGGTGGAGTATTATTTAGGAGCTCTGTGACGTGAAAATAGTGTATGCGTGTTGCATTCATGTACTTGTACCAGGGTCAATATAAAGGGAGTTTTGGGTAGTCCTAGTGAAGGGCCCAGACACCACTTACGCAAGTAGGATAACAGCTACAAGCACCAGCATTTTGGGCTTCAGCGTCACTAGTGTGGAAGATTTGCAGATGACTGTCAGACAGGACGTCTTCAGCCCCAGCACAGTGGACCAGTCAGCAGTTTGAGAGAGAAGGGAGAAGGCAGCATCGAGCACAACGCCCATGGAGGAAGCTTGCAGTGTCGTGCCTGATAGTGAGCATCTATCTTTTTTTCAAGACTAGCTAAACTCTCCAGCAGCCCGTGCTAGTGAAGAAAGACTAGGACACACTGGAGGTCCTGTTGAGTCAGAGATACCGCAGTTTTACCCGCAAATACTAGAACTCAGACATTAAGAAGAAAAGGGAATGAGTATTTCACAAAGCTGACTTGAGAAGATGGAACAGGTAAGAGTAACCATTTTGCTTGATTTACAGATGTGGAAAGAGGAATTCTCTTCTTGCTGAAAATCTGTAAAGACCTGATAACATGGAAGGTTCTGGATGGGTAAGACTTTTTTTTTTTTTTTTTTTTTAAATATTGTCCAAGCCTGCTCATATTTCAATCTAATGCTGATTACACAAGGTGCAAAACACAGGGTGTTTTAAGATAAACAAAGCAGGTTGACCTTCAGTATTTGTCTACTTTGAGCAGAATCAGCATGTGCCCTTCACCCCACTGCTCGGTACGCTTTGAAGCCAAATACTCTTTATGCTTATCATCAGTATATTTTAAAGCTCAAATAAAGGTGGTGGTGATTGAACACTTGAAACAGAAAGATTATCATCCATTCCAAGAAAGGAAGTTAAGAAAGTTTTATAAGTAACTACTTTCAGTTGCTCCCCTACTTCAAAGGGTAGGTCTGCATATTTCATTTGACCAAATCCTACACCCAATGCCCTTCTTGGCACAACCCTCCAAGGGATTTGTATCTCCTTCCAGGATCAAACTGAGTAAATGTGTAAACCACTACACAAGGAGCTCCCATTTTTAGTTTTATCATGTATCAAACAATCCTAATCCCAAAAGGTGCAAAGTCAGAAAAATCAAGTTATAATATTACAGTATCAATTCACACAGTATAAACTGTGACTTATTAAATAAGCACTTTAAACTGGAGGCTGAGGCTCTCTAGAAAGCTAACATTTTTAAAAAGAAATGTAACCAATTTTTTAAAAGAATTGTTTAAAAAAAAAACTATCAGCAGGGGTCACAGGCACGTATAGCATTAAATGTGAGTATACTCAAATATTGGTGTAATAGATGAAAGCATAGTATTTTTCCATTACAGGCCATTTACAAAGTGCTTCCATTTGTTTCAGTTCTCAGAGTAGCCAAGTAAGCCAGCAAATTGAGGGACTTTTTGTAAAGTTTCCATAATCATGACAAGTCCTCCTACGGCACATATACCGTGTAGTTTTTAGAAGTGATGAATGATCTTTCATCAAATGCATAAAAATAAACTTGACATTTAATTATTTTTTTAACTTATTTCTGATTTATATGTATTCATGTTTGTGATACTTTGGTCGTGTTGCGACTAGGTGGACAAAGTTTAGGTGTCAAATGTTTTGATTCCACATACTTTATGTCTAGACTGCTCAGTATAAAAAACAAAAACGGTGCCCACTGTTATCCTGTCTCTCCCAGGATATTATCTTTGCAAAGGCATGTAAAATAACCAGCCTCATGTCAGGAGAGACAAAGAGCGAGTCAACGAAGGAAAGAAAAGAAAAACTTATTTGTTAAGGGCACACCAGTGAACCATTTTGTCTGCTAAGCAGAATATGTAACGTTTGACTTATGTGTTTGAATAAAGGGATTTTTCATGATATGAGTGTTTTATTTCTTAAACTGTTTCTTTATTCCTCAGAGTAAATGTTATCAGAGCATTTTATTATTTGATTAACGTGTGTCCTTGGAATTTTTTTTTTAAACTCTACCCTCCAGTTTTGTTTGCCACGTGCAGAAAACAGGCTTGACAACCAAAGGGGAGAGTCTGTGTGTGAAAGTGCATGGCGTGGGGGCACATTGATTGCAACAGGCTTTGCCTTTGAATGCACTTTCCCGTTGGAGTATTGTGGACTTGTCATTCATGTTTAGCGCTGAGCATACTCGACTGTACCTTGACAATTGTGCCCTTTGTACCGCGTCATAAAGAATGCCGTGGGTGTGAGTTATTTTACCAGGAGTTTTAATAGAATAAAAAGATTTGGGTTACTGTACAAACAAGCTCGCTCCTATACAAGTTGAGCAGATTGTGAAAGCATTTCAATCCAGTGACGTCTTTGTGTCTTTACAAAATTCTATTCATTTGCTGCGCTGTAAGCACTTTAGCAAAGCATTCATGTCAGGAACGGTCTTGAACATGAAGTAGGTTATGCAATAGTATCTTAAAACTACATATCCATCTGGCACCAATCTGTTGTGGGCTGTGGCTGCAGCATAGCACGCAATATTGTTTTCAGTCAGCGGGAGGCTAAGTAGCTATATGAATAGTTTATTTCAAAGCACAGAAATCAGAATAAAAAAGGGGAGCAAATCATAAGGATAAAGTTATAAAATAAGTAACTGATTGAAATAGTCATTAGCATACAGAAATATAATATATATACAATATATATGTACAAACACAGTAACTTTTTTTTAATCAATCTCAGTGCTTATATTTACAAACTATTGGTTAAAGAATCTGTGAAGGTGTCGGAGTACAAAAGAAGTAAAATATAAAAAAATAGTAGAACATTCAAGAAAGCAAAAACTATACAATAGTTCTGCTGAGCTATTAACGCTTAAAGCTGAGCAACTACAAAGTTATTGCATAGTATAGTATACTATAATAATGAAGTACCATATTACAAAGGAGATCAGTGTCTGTCGTCACTTTTAAAAGTCTTTTTAATGCGGGGAACGAGAAAGACGCTGCCATCCGTTGACTGCTGAAGGGAGTACTCTGATGGGGAGTAGGAATTTCCCTTCTCATCTCTCAACATGCCAAAGACCTCCAGGTACAAGTTGTTGAGCTGCCACTTCATTTCCTTCAGGTCTGTCATGTTCTTGCTCTTCTCACTCAGCAGGCGCTCTTTTTCTTCCTTCAGCGAGTCCAGCTCACTCTCCAAACCCACTATGTTCTCCATCTTGCGTTTACGGCAGTTCTGGGCTGCCACCTTGTTCTTTCCGCGGCGGCGTATGTCGCGGACCAGGGCCAGCTGGGCCTCGTTCAGTTGGTGTTTTGACATCATCTCATTAAAATCATCAACGGGGAGGTTGATAATCATGTCAACGGTAAAGGGGATTTTTAGCGCCTTGGCTCTCTGTTCGTCTCTGGAGAGACGCACATTAGAGCGTTTCTTCGCTTTATCTTTGGTGAAGGGGGCGTTCTTGTGGCTGCTCTCTTCTCCTGGGTCCACCTTATGTTTGGGATTCTTCTCGTGCTCGTTTGGTTGCTGAGATGGTATAGATACGGAAATTGCTGCGTGTGCGTCATCTGGTTGGAAATTTAATGAAAACATCTCAGAGTAGTCAGATTCTGCGCTGCCAGGGTTCTGGTCCATCTCCTCCATGTCCGAGTCGCTGCATCTAAAGGACTCGCTTCCATATGCAGATTTTGCAGGACTTGCATTTGTAGAGATCCCCGAATCTGAGTCTGGCTGTTCTGTTATTAGATTTTGCTTGCTTCTGTCAAAGGCATCTCCGGGTGAGAGGCTGTACAAATCCATGGGAGTGAAGGGGGCCTCGTTCGGGACATCGGACATGGCAGCACTTTCGTTTCCTTCGAGCTCATGCTGACCACTGCTCTCTTCCAATATAGTGTTCTGATAAAATATGTTACAGAAACTTTCTGCGCCTAAATTGCCATTTAATTGAGAGGTTTTTACTTTTATCGGGCTGAGGCCATCAGCTGGAGCCATGCTGGGAACGGAGCTGTCAAATGTGTTCATAAACTCTGTGGGATCGACATTTAAACTGTTTGCTTTCTCATCTGTCATGGGGTAAAAAGAGTAGTTTGGATTCTGTATTTCAGGGCTGTCTTGAAGGGGATAGGTTGTGGTCTCCAGTGTGTCCTCCATTTGCATGTTGAGGCATTCCTACAAAAAAAAATTACAATTTTAAAATAAATGCACTCATTTTAAGTACGGCTTAAAAAAATCTCAACATTTATGTGGTAGGATATTAAAAAGCCTACAAAAAAAGACTTATCACACATTCAAAACTGAATGACTGTTATTAAGTGGTTTCATTGTTGAAATATTGAAACCTAAGATTAGTATGTTTTATAAGTATAATTTTACTCTATTAAATTCTCCTTCTTAATCTGTTATCATCACTAAACAGGGTTTCAGCTAACAAAGTCTGAACCATTGAGCTGTTCAGTTGTTGCAGCTCCCTGTGCTCCACTGAATGCCGGTAGAGCTGGTTTTAGCACAAGATTGCCTACTGTGATTAACAAAACTATCCAGTTGTTGAAATGTCAGAACTTCCTACTGCTGTAAACAGAATATCTTATCTTCATGAAGCAGCTTTTACAAGTTTGAGCACAATTCCACTCAGCTTTCATGTCTACACTTTTAGTATCATCACCAACTAACTAGATTAGTCCTGCCAATTCTATTTTGTGGTTACAACCGCAGCCCAGTTCACTCAGTCAAAGGTCGAGGCAACTAATGGTGCAATGCTCCACCCACCAGCTAATGCAAATATGAGGTGCCTTGAAACAGAGCTGATAAAGCAGCTAATGAAAATGACTTCACCTTTCTGCTACTAAGCAAAGATTTGAAGACACACCTGATCTGAGCAAGCTATCTTTTGGCTCTGCGCAAAAATGTTAGTGGCTATTAATCACATGAATTATATAACCCCTGAGCAACCATGCTTCTAATGCTGTAAAATGTCTAGATGATGAAATTTAGTCGGAGTGGAATTAGCAGTGTGCACTGGATTCCTAAAGCAAACAACAACTGTTTGTCTTCTAATGTCAAGCTCCTGCCATTTATCCATTTTTTTTCTTTTTGTATTTGTTCCACCACACGAAATGCCATGTCGCTGAGTTCGTAGAATCTCTGTGTCATACCTGCAGCTCGGGGAGGGACAGAATCTCCATCCAGGCCTCCTCCAAATCTGGGGGCATTCCCTGTGGTGCTGGTGGTGGCAGCTGTCCTGGGGAGAGGGTGGCAGGTGATGGAGCTGGTTGTTCGGGGGACATCATCATGTTGCTGCTGATGGCTGCTGAGACAGCAGGTGTGTCCAGACAAACTGAAGTGTTCTAGGAGACAAAACAGATATGACAGTTTTTATACAGCTAAAAACGATGCCCAACAATCACGCGGTTCATTTCTGTTAATTTCTGATCAATGTTCTTACCTCAGTTTCTTCTACAGGAAACGTCTCTGCCAGTAGCTGCAAACATTCATCGAATGACATGGCGTCACTTGTTTCTGTGAAACTGGCATTCTGCAACAGAAGTTAAAATACCTCGTGTTACTTTTTACCATCTAGCATCTACCAGCTTTTTGGCACACCATGTTTTAACAGCAGCACATGATTGTGTATTTATAGCGCTCAGGTCCCTGCAGAGCACTGATGCAAAACTGAAGTCCAACCTGCGCTGCTGCATTTACACAGGATGAGGTGGTAACCTAGCTACAACACAGCCAGAGCCTATAAAATGAGGTGGGAGGGGTGTACCTTTGACATGAGTAATGATGGAGCGTGTATGTACCTGTGTACCTACCTCTAGAGGTGTGACGGCAGGCTGCAGCGGGGCTCGAGGTATGTATTCTCCCGTCTCCTCATCTAGCTGTAGCTGTGCCAGCAGGGCCTTCTCCTGCTCCCGGAGCAAATGCAGCTTCTTCTCCTCCTCCAGCTCCCGCTGCCTCTGGAGCTCATGCTCTTTCTGACGGTGGTTGTAGTCAAACACTTCACGCCTGGCACCAAGATCAATGTCTTGCTTCCACAGTATGTCAATCAGGTCCATGTCCTAGAAAGACAGCCGCAGATCGGTTAACAGAGTTTGCAAGCAGCCATGCTGTCCTGCATAGGAGTGTTCTGAGCATCGCAGCCAAACAGAACGTCCCTGCTGCGAAGCGTGACTGTTGCACCTGCCACACCCTGTCCCTCAGTATCTGATCACCGACAACAACACAGGCACTAATGTCAAGGGACAGAAACTGCATGAATAATGAACGCATTTCTCTCCTTCCTCTGTTGTCACCACACACCAGCAAAAGACACATATCCTCATTTGATACTTTTTCCAGTGAAGGGAAGTAGTCACTGCTTATCCAGTTACGCAGAAGTGTGAATTTGTTTGGCGTATTCAGACTCCCACACAGCCAGGGATCGTTTTTTAGCGAGTACTTAAAGTTCAGATTTAAAGGATGGTTCCAAACTAGTTTAGAAGTTAAATCATATTACACCATTTAGAAAATGTGGCCATAGTATACAGTATTATGGTTGGTGAAGAACATATGAGCGAAGAACATATAAACATATAAACAAAGTAGAATTGGCACTGTAATTCGTCAATTATGATTATGCGGTAAATGTATAATAGTGTTGCATTTACATTTGCCTATTTGGCAACAGCTACATTGATGCCAACCTATAGCTACAGTTCTTTGAAGGTGCTCAGGTTACGGCAAAGGCGTTACGGCAGGTTACGGCAAACCCTTCTGAGACCTTACGCTACAGCGTAAGGTCTCAGAAGGGTTTGTGTTACAATGTACCTTTGTACCTAATCACACTATGAGGTCATAATGTCATACTGAGTGAAATTAAAATGCTTATTTCCTCAATTTCACCCTCACTAGGTATTTAAGTCAACTATTACAAGTACTACTAAATTATCTTAGCACAATAATAGTCTTGTCCTACATATATTTACACATTAGGCAGAGCATGCGATGACATTTTAGTACCATTTCCTGTAGATTTCCCCTAACTTGCCGATTGTTATTTGCCTTTTTAAACAAGGATGTCTAAAGATAAATTATGCTGGCCCCTTCTCTGGGCTTTTAGCAGAATTTATTTACAGAAGGAAAGTGTTTCACAAGGCCCAAGGATGTTACATAAACCCACAATACTGGTTTACACAAAAAAAAATAAAAAATGAGCATGTGACTTGTTTGTGCCTCAGATTTGGGTGTAAACATTACTTATGAGCTTGGGTTTATAATACAAAAAAAGAGAGAGAGCCTAGAGGACACCAAAAGGGAACTCAGGGAGAATAAAGAACAAAGCAGAACAATGTACAATAAGGAGGATGTGGGACTGTTTAGAAAAACCCTGTCAGATAATGTTTTCTTCAATTTTCTTTTTTAATAAAAACAGGATGAGTCACAAGCCTCCGCAAACTAATAATAATGGCATATGAGCACCTATAAATACTTTAAGCCATTGTTGACACCATTTTCCTGACTACAGTTGTGGTGCTGAAGAAAAAAAAAAAAAGAATCCACTAACCCTCTTTGCCTCTGTGTTGCATCAGAGCTATGACCACTGAAGGATTACACATTACTAAGGCTGCTCGCTGGTTGGAAGGTGAGCACACAACTAGACATTATGGTTTGTACAGGAATGAGGAAGTCCCTTAAAATGTCTGTGTGGGATGTCTAAACTCACTTCTTGAGGTTGCTGATGTTTTCTAACAAACAACAATAAAAAGAAGAAAAGGAAGGAAGAAAGAAAGAAAGAAAGAAAAAACACTTGTCTGTTGGTCACACCTAATAAGCTCATCAGACAAGTCACGCCAGTCCTTTAGAAAAAACAACCACCGCAAGGCCAAAAAACTGACTGTTGTCAGTCAGTGATTTCAGTGTGGTTGTTAAATTAGCCTGTTGTTATAATGCAGCTTTATAAACAGCACATTCTGTATTAATGGCAACTGGGCTCTGTGAATATGGGTGTGCTTAAGTAATGGTGTCACAATCAACTGCCACAAGACATGGACCGGCACCAGAACAAGGGGGGGGAAAGGCTGAGAAAACTACTTCCTGCACCTTGATGCCACACAAAAACCAGTCAAAAAAGCTTTTACACACAGAGCCTTCAGAATGACAGTTACCAGAGATACATATTAAACTTAACAAGCCTTTAGTGTTGGTTGTTCATTTACTTATCTACAGTTAAACACAAGGCCCCGAAAGAGGCACCCGAACCTGCTGTTGTAACATACCTTTTTTCAACACCATTCAGTGGACATCCAATCTCAACTGTGGATGATGAAACACAGCTGCACAGCCCTTTGGGCCCTCATCAGTCAACTGTACTTCCACTGACCCTCACCTATGACAAGCTTAGCGAAACACTAAAGATGCGAGGCCATGTCACAAGAAAAAATAAACTTCAACCAAGTTCAATATTTTCATTCAGTGTATAAGAACAGGTCTAGTAATATTTGGTCCTTTTTTATTAACTCTGTAAAACACACAGCAAAGACATAAGCAGCAGTAAAAGAAATCATTCATGGTGGTTATAAAAGCTATCAGATATGGGATCACATGCTTTGAGCAGGAGGAGGGCGGGGTGGGCAGGGGGAGATGATGACACAGTTACGACAAATGCTTCAACACAGTCCAGGTTCTGTTTGTCTAACTTGCCAGGATAAAATAACCTGTTATTTTATTCGGGCAATCGATCACAACACTAATATCTGAACCTGTTCTGTTAATGGGGATTTTTTCCTGTCCAGGAAAAGCGTCACAAGTGGATGACTTGCAGAACTGAAAGACAGTTAACATGTCTAACTCTAAGACAGCCTGTCGGCGTAGTCTACCTCACACTTTTAAAGCTATAACGTCTGTAACACCGGCGTAAATACACTAGTACTGTAATTTAGCTGTAATTTAACTGATAAATAAAAGTTTACATAAAGTCTATCTCTCTAATAGCCCGCATTAAAAAGGAAGTTGACAGTCAATGTCAGATAGTTTGTCTACTCTTTTCTAGAGAGAAATACTCTATTTACCTGTTGACCGGAATGCATCACCTCCATTTCCATCATTATGGAGCTCTGTCGTGAGGTTTTGAGGGAAAAAAAACTCCGTATGATTGAAAAATTTGTGAGTTATTCCTTATATTGGATATAAAAATGGCGAGCGGTCTGGAGGCGATATAGTCCGTCACGGGAGCTGAGCGGCTAGAAGTGCTGCTTCCTCCAAACCTAATGAGCATTACGGAAATGATGGCCCTCCCCACCGGGATCGTCCCCCTCGCAGCGGCCTATGAGGGCTGGAGATAAGGACTGTGTGTGCGTGCGCATGGAGTACATTTAACACAATAGTTGCCACGCAAAAAAATTACACAACATATTTATGTGTAAGTTAAACATTTTATAATACATTAACCATTACGTAATTTGCAACATGTTATATCGTTCGTTTATAGACAGCTTTATGTATGCCAGCTCATAAAAGAAATGTGTACCTTGTATTTTAACTTCGTCACTGATGTGACCAGACTTTGTTTGGTGCATACCTCCCCCTGCTGGTGACCGTGACCAGCGTGGAGCTGGAGACCCTGGGGCCCTGATGTTCCTTGTGCAGCTGGGTAGACCATCACAAAATCATAAAGAGAGAAACAGAACACCCACCTATATGTGGTAAAAGTCCCAATGCAGAATGATTCCTGTTAGTTTATATGTTTTTGTTTGTTTATTGGCTTGTTTGTTTTTGGAGGGGAGGTAGGTGCATAAGAGATACTAGTTCAAATGGGTGGAACTGTTACTAACATCTTTTGGGAGGAGGTTGGGGTGTGGGAGTCAGACTCTGCCATAATTCACTGGGTGCTATATTTGGAAAATCTTCATCTGTCAAGTAATGAATCATTACAGTGGGTTAACTAAATGTGCTACAAGCTAAATTATTCCCTGTTACACTATTTCTCATAAAATTAAACAAAACTGAAGTAATGATCTAAAACGTGTAAGTGAGGAATCTCAAAGATTTGCAGATCTGTAATTCCTTTCCATTATCAACATATATGTTTGTATTACGTAGTGTAGAAAAAATATATTAAAGTTTTAACCATTATAATGCACAAAAGGCTATTCTTCGAAACTGGTACATATATGAAGGTACTGTAGTGTGTAGGGTGTAGAAAAATTGTTTAGGTTATGTTAATAGTTTTATTGTTTAGGCAAAATTTGCTAAGCTTACCGAAATACTGCACATTTCAGTACATTTTGTAAGTAAATATGCAGTTTTTTACTCCATTTATGGGGCACTTATCATATGGTTAGTAAATGTATAGAATATAGTGCAATAATTTTAATGCATTTTATGCTATTTAATACTTATTCAATAGATAGATAGATAGATAGATAGATAGATAGATAGATAGATAGATAGATAGATAGATAGATAGATAGATAGATAGATAGATAGATAGATAGAAACTAGTTAATCAATAGTAGTAATAATATAATATTCTAAAGCATAAGGATATTGGATCACTCTAGCTGTGTTTTATAGCTGCTTTTTATTAAGGTACAGTCTAATGATTTCTTTCACCACATGTGCTGTAGATTATTAACATTAATAATTAACATTAATAACAACATCAAACATTGATCCACCTTGACAAACTAGAACATTAAAATGCTATTTTAACAGTAAAGCATATCCATTAACAAGTTAAGAGTATGAAAGAGGACATTCTCCATAAGCACTACTTTTCATTCAGCTAAATGTTATTGGTAATTCCTCGGACCTTTCCAAAAATTGGAATGTGGGTTATGATTTATTATTACTTTCCCACTTCCTAAGTAGGCTAAAGGATGTAAATCTTCAATCCACACTGGTGGAGAGCACAGGTATGCAATAAACGTTGTAGCAGTCGATCTAAGATTCGCCTATTTAAGAACATTAAGAGGAAGATAACCCAAAGAAAAACCCTCATTCTTAATCACATTTGAATCATTCTGAAACCTCGGCGTTAGTAAGAATTCGAAACCGAGGTGCCATTAAGTGGCTTTTCAGATATGCCCGCGTAATAAGACAGACTTGTTCCTGGTTGTAGCACCCATCTGTGAAGAGTCTCGCACTAAAGTGCAGCTCGCTGTGCCACTACGTGAAATTACACTAAAAAAGCCTATTTTTGCCTCTCGTGCGCGCTCCTGAATACGCGTTCACGTTTGGCAGCTCCACGTCGACATTCTTCCAGCTGCATATAGTGAACTGCACAGCACTGGGGGAAGAAAAGGTAAAAGCGGCGGCGGCCACCTTACGATTAGAGCGCTGCAAGTTCGCCGATGGACATCAACTGCAGTGAAAACAGGCGTTTGCAATGTGAATCTATCCGTGGCGTGCAAAGTCCTCAGCCCGCTTTCATCTTTTGCATTTTATGATCTAGACTGTTTTCCCCTCGTGTTGGATTGCAGCTGGTCCCTTGTGTCTACCTATATCAGGTACAGTATGACTTGCAAAGCTCACTTTGCCTTTAAAATCGTACTTCTTAAAGAAATAATCGTTAAGATTCCGGTTGGCACGTTGCAGTGTTGATTTTGAACGTTATTTCTGCACTTCTGAAGTTGCTGTCATTTGGTTGCTGATGAAGTGCCAAGTTTCCAACTACATTCAAACTGATAGAACTCAATACTCCTGGAGCTCAGCTGGCCTTCTGAACTTCCCTCATTGCTATCATATCACTCTTTAGTAAATGGGTTATTCTCAAGAGACTGTTTAATTCAGAAAGTTGTTAAAGCTCAACAGGTAGACTCATTTATACCCGGTGGTACTTGAAGTGGAGTAATCCTTTCAAAAAGGTATCAGCAACAGTGTAAAACTTAAAATATGCCAGCCAGCGTAGATGCAAAATGTAACCTTTGCAAGCAACCAGATGGGCAAGACTAAAGAGGTAAGTAAATACACTCAAGAACCATTTCTGAGGAGGTTGCACTGCAGGATCAACTTTTGCACACACCCAAATATTATTTAGGTCTTTAATCATTTCTGTATTGCTAACAGCGTGTAAAAAGACACCACCTGGCCTGCTATATACCTGTGTGGCTCTAGGGAGGAACCACCAAACAGCTCGCCTTTCTTTAGGCCCGTCCTTAACGCATTTAGATCTTAGCTCTGCTATTTTGAGCTGTTTTCTGTTATATATTTTTCAGTGCAGTCAGTATAGTGAAAATAAAAAAGATAATACAACATGGCTGTCCTGTTTTCCCTTGCTTTTGTGCCTTGCTGCAGGTTGAAGGAGCACCCAGTTATGAGGAGGATAAGGTTCCACACAAGGACAAACCTATGAGGTGGCACTGTGGCTTTCCAAATAAAGTTCTGTGATACACTTAGACTCTAACTGCCCGCAGTCAGTGCATTACAGAACTTTGTTTTGGAAGCTAATACTTTAACCTTTTGGAAATAAAACCTCAAACATCTGGACATTTTAGTTTATAGAACGTCTTATTGTTTCTGTTGGCAAATGTTGTGTAAAATAAAGTTTCTATTTTAAGATTTTTTTACAGTCTCTTTCCTTCAGTACTTTAATCCTAATTGATATGTACTTCACAATAATGTTGCTTGTGGTGTATTCGTTTCGTGTCAAATCATTAGTTTAAAAGCAGCCATGTGGACCATATGGAAGCGCTAGTCACGCTGGTCAGGTGATCGAGTGGAGGTGAAGCAGAAAGGTAAACAGCGTTGACTGTTTCAAGTTACTCTGTTTTTACAACCACATCAAAAAAAAGTGCACACATGAGACAGGTGATGATGCAGCCACAGTAAAGGGAAATCATTACAGATGTACAGATGTTCTAGGATTAGTTTAAATCTTTAGATTTGGATTCGTCTTACATATACCTGGCTAAAACTAAGACAATTAAAAAATTCTGATACTTAACTTACAGGTTTGCTGAATTGCATGTTTCCACTGTTCACTTTCATGCATTTGTTTGAAAATGGTGTTTAATGTAGGGTATAAGTGCTTCTTCATAAACCCGATAAACTCTTTAATATTCCAAACAGAAGGGTTACAGTTGTTTTATATAATTAACTAATTGCATTTACTATCTCAGCCACAAACTGTATACTCAGCCATATAAAAGATGCCTCAGCAGTAAGTGTAACATATGGAACCAGCCCTTTACAGTCTACGCTAATGTTGCAATGCATGCTGGGAAACGAGTTAAATGGTGCATTCAAACACTTCTCGGTAACTCCTTTCAGAATGAGGTGGGAGCTTTGCATTGATGTCAACGGTTCGTTTAAAGGTTGATGGATAAAATAAATAAATCAAATGTTTTATTCATTTATTTATAGTATGAACCTTATGGAGATTGTTAGGCACAAGTGCAATGCTTATCGCCTAGAATCGTGAACAGTTTTCTTTTCTTGGGTCCTAAGATGTGGAAAATCCTTAATCCAAGTTCCAAAAGCTAAACGTGTTATTAAAATCTATAAAAACGCAAAATGCTTATACTTGGGAAGCTAGAACCAGTCCATGTTTAAATAACTTCAAAATAACCTTAAAGAATGCGCTGACCTATGCTTTTCTTAATCGACTTACCGTTTTCATGCATAAACTAGCCCTGTGTCTAATAACAAATTAATTTACCCAAAATAACAACATTTATTTTGTATTGTATGCTTTAAAATCCTAATTTTTACATTTAACACTCGCGTGTGGGGTTTGTTATTTCCTACAGGCATTGAATGTGCCACACTTTCCCTGCTCTGACCTCTGACAGGAGCTCGCGGATCTGCTCCCTCCTGTACAAACACGGAAGCAGCATGGCGTCCAACAGCAGCGGCAGCGATAGCTCTGACAGGCAACGCATTGCACAGCAAAGACTGAGTGTAATTGCCGGACATTTACAGAGACCGGTGGAGGGTAACTCGGGCATCCTAGCCGCGGAGTGCAAAGCCCAGGGAGACAAGCTAGATGTCTCCAGCGAGCGGAGGACTGTGCCGAGGAGGAGGTACGAGGCTGTGATGGAGCGGTGGACGAGGGGGGCTTATCCGCTGTGGTTTTGGCTACTTCTTAAGTCAAACTTAAGTGCATTACCAGCTAAACATGAGACATTTGGGTGGCGTGCAGCGGTAGGCTGGTTGCTGTCTCCCCACTAGACATAGATGTCTGTTAGAAACGTAGCTGAAGCGGAGTTTGGTTAGCTTCATAGCTAACGTTTCTAGGCTACAGAGCAGCCATTCATTTGCTAAGGGGTGGGTGCGGCTAAGTGTAGGAGGAAGAAGTCGACTTTCTTAAAGTTTGCCAGCTGTAACTTTAATCCACTCTCGAAGTACATTCTTTTATTTGTTATGTAACTATGTTTCCTTTCAGTGAAGTCCTTAGTGTTTGATTAATCCGATTTGATATTCATTAACTGTTACTGAGCTGTCCGATTTAGTGGGGTTGATAAGCGGTTCTCCTTTTTTTTGGAGTTGACCCGTTAGCAGGTTCACCAAAATTTTGTCTCTTGTGAGAAGACATCTTGGGTAAAATAGTAAAGCAGCCTGTAGCTAAAGTGTAACAACAGTCAGAGGAGACAGAGAAACTTCTGTCTCTTCCGTTTCTCTGATTGGTCAGGACAAGTGGTGGTCTGACTTTCAACCTATTAGCAACCTAGTGCCTTTTGAGGAACCCCCACCAGAGCACTGACATCTAGTGTCTGTGGCAGATAACAACAGCTAACACAATCGGCAAAAGTATGTGCATCTGGCCTTGTAATGCGTGCCCCTTTCAGGCCAGTATGACACAGTGATAATGCGGCTAAATATTATGTCTTATACCCCTGTCTGCTATACTTGTGATAGTTTGATAGTTGAGGAAATGCAAAGCAAAAACAGTTACACAGCCACTAGCTATCTGCCAAACTTATAATTCAAAGAATCAATTGACAATGTGAGACTAAACTAGTTATATGGTGTTAGAGAATTTCTGTTTCAGTGGTATAACTACACTTCTTTCATTCAGTCCTGTTAGTGTCTCATTTAGAGTGAGGCAGCTTATCTTGTAATTTAAAGACACTACAGCATTACAAATGGAAGCCGCAGGGACTCTCTTATCAGCAATTACTTGGTAAGACTAGGGAAAGAATTTCCTTGTGGTGAGAGGAAACCAAAGCGAGATGCCAAACACGTAATACAAGAAACACTTGGAAGGTTGGTTAGTCCCCATAGACTGGAAACATACAGTTCCAGAGCCAGAGGTGCTTAAAGATGATGAAGTACAAACTGTGGCGGATATGGTATTTGAAAATGTTTTGCATCACCCCTTTTTGCTATATTTTGCTAGGCAAATATGAAATTGGTAAAGGAATTTATCGAGACATGTACAAACATACATGCAAATACAGTATATAAGTCAAAAACAGTTTGTACATTTCTAACAGCTTGAAAATCAATATTTGGTATGACCACCTTTATTCTTCAACAGACCTTAACCTCTCTTATTTAGCACTTCTTGTAATTTCTTTTAGTAGTCTTTGGGAATAGTTCTTCAGGCTTCTTGAAGGAAATTTAGACCTTTTTGTTTGGTTTTTTTTGATGATGGCTACCTTTTGTTCAGCCATCATCTATTTTCTATCAAGTTGTTCCCACAACGCTTCAGTAATGTTGTGCTCTGGGGGGCCCAATCCATGCCTGATAGTTTTGCATTGTGTATTTGTTCTATCCAGATATATAAGGTGTGCTTTTACTGCTTTGGCAGTGTGTTTAGAATGATTGTCATGCTGAAAAATAAAGTTGTTGTCAATCAGATGCTTTCCAGATGGTATTTCTTGGTAGATCACAGTTTTGACAACACCACTGGCTTAAATGTAGTTCCAAACATGACAGAATCTTAACCATGCTTTACAGATAGCTGTATATTGTTATACACCTCTCCCGACCTTCTCTGTACTATTGATAACAATTTAAACCAAAAACCTCACATTTGTAACCATCACTCACTGAGACCTGTAGCCCTTGATTTTCAGCCCAGTTCTGGTGTATTTTGGCATACCTCAGTCTTTTTTTTTCACACTTTCCCTTCTTTAAGAATGGCTTCTTGACAGCCACACTTCCACTGAGACCCTTTCAAATGAGGCTTCAGTGAACAATAGATGGATGAACTGAAGGGCCAGGTACATCTCTCAGGTCCTTTGCTAGGTCCTTTCTGGATTTTTTTCCCCCAGTTTCTCAAGGACATCACTTTTTTATACTGTTTATCTGGTAAAGATATCTTTTTTTGTCCTCGACTTTTTCCTCCAGTTTACTTTTTAAGGTTAGGTGCCAAGTTTTTGTGTAATAGCTGGTTGGGAATCACTGTGTTGCTGCAAAAAATACAATTTAAATTTTTAAATAATTATGTGTTTCTGTGAGAGGCTGCTACTAAGTTTTTTGGTAAGTTTTTTAAGGACCTATATAAATACAAGTTGTTATTATTAGTATGCTTATTTTTTATTATTAAAAGTTTTTAATAATAGAATTTCAAAATTGATTGTTAACTTAGTTGATTAGGCAGCCTTTTATCCTTAAATGATTCATAGGTCAGTTTTATCGTGTAAGATAACGTTATCTCACTTTCTTTTGTTACAAAATAAGATTGTCAGGCATACCAACAGTAAAACCTGCTCTAAATGTTGCCACAAGATTGAGTCAGTCTTTGAATCGGGTTAAGCAATTACCTGCAGTATCATTTTTTTCCTCCCTCCCCCAATGTTAAGTGGATTAACAAACAGAAAAAAATTCCTCTGAATATGCTCAGGTTCAAGAACTGGGCTGAAAATGAGTGAAAAACAGCCAATACCCAAAGAAAAAGACTTTAAAAGACTTTTAGAAGTCTGAAGAACTATTGCTTAAAATCAGTTAAAAATACAAAGGTCTTGCTCTTTGGATGCTAAATATAAAGAAATAATTGGCAACTCAAGACTTTTTGCACAGTAATGTTGATGGCATCTAATAGTAACCTATAAATGAATGGAAAATGAAAGCGAAAGAGGAGAGTAGGGAAAGGTACCTAATGCCTCACGGCAGGAATCCAGCAGCCTGAGCACATACCAGCATAACTGGTGGGGTTGTTAGGGTCACCTGATCCAATCATAATTGTAAGTTTTATTAAAAACGAAATGTAAGATTCATTGAAAGATGTGATTATATCCTGTTCATTCGGGGCTTTGTGTGTGATGGGAAGCATTTTAGCTTCTGTTTTAAAAAGCATGTTTAAGCAAGAATCTTGATGTACAGGTTGTGTGTTCTCCTAAAGCGGCAGTTGACAAGATGTTGTGTCATCACACATATAGTAATCTTTCCGTGAGAGTGAAGTAGATTTCTGTCACGCCTTTGGGCTTTGTTTGCTAGGTACTAGAAAGTAGTACGAAGAGCAAAAGTCATGCAGGAAACGGGCTGAGCAAACAGCTTTTACTTGTGGAAGGCATTTTTCAGTCAAAGCATGCCTCATTCACTACGACCATCACATTAACTAGATTGCATCATTTTAAGGCAACTTTACTTTTTATGGATCAGAAATGTTTGCACGGATTTGCTTCTCTATCTGTACAACAAATGGCGTCATCTATCTTTAGACCAGGTTTTGATTAGAAAGAAACACTTGGAAAAAATCTTTAAGGGAGGATAAAAGAAGAAACTTTTAGAAGTACAGCTTCCAGGATGGACAGGAATGTAACAGATGTTGTGTGGAGACAGAGTTGGGGTGCACACAGACTATGTCCACCCAAGCAACCCTGCCCCACAATTTAGGAATCCTTAATAGCCGGAAAGAGAGTTTCTGTTTTTTGGTACCTGTACTTTAATAATAATGATAATAAGAATGGATTGCATTTATATAGCGTTTTTCTAGACACCCACTATTCATTCACTCTCATATTCACACACTTTGTAGCCACAGCTGCCCTGGGGCAGACTGACAGAAGCGAGGCTGCCATATCGCGCCATCGGCCCCTCTGGTCAACACCAGTAGGCGGTAGGGTAGAGTGTGTTGCCCAAGGACACAACGACCAGGACAGAGAGAGCAGGGGGATCGAACCGGCGACCTTCCGGTTACAGATGAGCTTCCCAATCCCATGAGCCAAGGTCGCCCCTATGAAAGTTAGTAGTCTGTACTTACTGGCTTACTGCCAAACACAATGCCCAGCTATGGAGACAGTTTTATTTCGCATGTACAGCAGCTATTACACTCCATCAGTGGTGGTGAGGATTCAATAAAGTATGACTTAGTGTGTCACTCCTGCTCGTAATTTAGAGAAAACCCCATTTTGGCATGTGTTAATCTTAATAATGGCTTTTATGCCAACAGTAGCATGCCATCCCAAGTGACCCGTGATTATTGATCTGTACATGGTTGTACAGCTGTCTTTCTTTAAGAAGTACAGCACACTAGCATTGTACAGTACAGTCATAAGGCGGTAAAGCCAGCATTTGTATTTTGATATCTCAGAACAGTAACAGAATAGTGACAGTTGTTGAAATTTACATCTTTGCAAAGCAAGCACAGCCACGTAGTATCTGTTGGCTAGTTCCCAACTTGGTTCCTGTTTGTACAGTGGAAAACACAAAGCGTAGTTGGTGTCTACGTGCCATTTTTGTTAAGTGTAGCCTGGAAGTTCAGCACACACATTTAAGTCTAATCCTAAAAAGCTGAGGAGTGTTAAAAGTAGCCGTTGAAAAATGTCTGATTGGTGCCATAAATGTAAAATATCTAATGTATTAAATGGAGCTCAAGGACTGTATGCTCACTTCTTCTGTGGATGGACAAGTTGTTTGAATGTGTTGCCTTTGCAATACTAAAAGAGCCATGTGTTTGCTAACCTGTGGGCAAAGCATTTGGGTGTGCCTGTCTGCAGCCTCCCATTTTGTAAATTTGCCACTTCATAGCCACCTCAGGTTAATGGAAAAGCTGGGAATGGCTTAATAAGATTAAGGGATATTCTATATGTCTGGCTTTTCAGATAACATCATGAGATTGTCAGGAAGGATGCTGAGCCAGTATCCAGCCCAGAGGGACTGGGATGGCAAATTAACCAGGGCACCACACCCTGGAATAATCCCCACATGTTCTATTGTAATTTTGAGTGATAATCTGCCCAAGTCCTAACTTGTACCTAAATTCATTTTTTTCACAGACAGGAGATTATGAAATGGAATGGCTGGGGATACAGCGATTCAAAATTCCTGTACAACAAGAAAGGCCAAGCAGAATTTACTGGAAAAAGGTAAAGTATGAGAAAGCAGCCAGCACTCTTAGGTAAAGCTTATTCTTATCTGTTGGTGGTCATTACTTGGTCTCATCCACTCCCTCTAATCTAGTGTTAGCCACTGTGTTGAGCTTTAGCATTCATTCTGTTTGTGTAACTTGAGGCTGCAGCTTTGCATTGATCTTTTTTTTTTTTTTTTTTTTTTTTACAGCCCACTACTTGAACCCAGCCTTTGAAAATCAGTCGCTGTCTCTGTGCTTGCTGTGTGCTCACAACAATGTGGTGCTACTGCCACCTAGTGGTTGGCATTTAAACTGTTTATTGTCATCTGAGAAGGTCACTGGTTGTGATTTTCAGCACTCAGGTGCCCATTAGCAGAAACAACTCACCAATTTCTTAAAAATACAAGATGAATATTATGCTGGCAGTCATGTGTCTGATGGTAAATGCAAATGTAGGTGTAAGAAAAAACGTACTTTTAATTGCTGCAGATTCCCAGAAACAACTGTTACTCAGTTCCTCTGCATATCCTTTATCCATGCCTGCCACGACAAGAGCAAAGGTGTAGGTGGGTCTTGTTTCCGTAATCATCACAGACAGCTCTGGGAGAGGTAGCTGTGCTTGTGAGACAATCAAAACAGAGAACTGGCACAGTATGTACGAGCACGTATTATCAAGCAAATTGTTTCCTCCTGTGTAAGCACTTACCATAAAGCCCTCAGGGCTTTCCATGCCCTACCAACAAAAAAAGCTATCTGGGTGTTGTATATCAGCTGAAGCAAGGGTGACGTCCTCCTTGGCTCGCTTGCTGCATGAGGGTTTTTTTTTTCCTCACTTAAATACTGCATATATTTTACAAAGGTACACCATAGTCCCCGGATGGGCCCAATCTGTGACACCAGCACAATTATGAAAGTGATGGTAAAGGAAAAGCAATAACAGCACTGTCACTGCTGCTCTGCTTGTCTAATAACCTCACTGGACTCAGATCTCATACTGTATTCTTATTAGCCACAGGTCTGGTTCTCCAAATGAATTTGCCCAGTCAAGCATGGAGATATTTTCAGTTTCAGAGTTTCACTTCTGCTGCATTGAAGCTAATACATGAGACTCGGTTGATTATTTTTAATTGGTAATTCAAACTTTCTTTCCTCTTTTACACAATCCAGGTATAGGCTGAGCGGTATGATCATCCCCGGCCTCAGAGAGTGGATGGAAAGCACGTTCGGTGCCAATCTGCAGCACAAAACTCCAGCAGCAGTGAGTAACAGCTCCTGTTTATTTGTTGCGACTTCGATGAATGGCATTGTGCAGAAGCCATAACCGCTGTGGTTTGTTTTGTTTAAGCCAATTCTGAATAGCAGTGCTGTCCAGCCTCCCACTCTAAACGAGGCCTTCTTGAAGGAGCTAAAGTCCACAGGCATTCCCTTCTCTCATGACGCTGAAGACCGGGTTTTTCGCTCTCATGGTAAGGCAGAAAAAAGTCTTTTAATGTCTGTGAATTGTAATTTAATTTGCAACATTTTTTTCATTTGTTATGAAAATATTTTAAAAATGGTGACGTAATTTCATTTTTAAATTTTTTTCCAGGCCATTGCTTACACGAGATCTTTGCTTTGAGAGAGGGGAAAATTGGCCGTGTTCCAGATTTGGTTGTATGGCCAAGTGAGTTCAGAAGCTATGCTGTCACTGTTAAACATGTGTATATATAATTTCTTTCCACTGTGTGTCTGCTTTTCTCCTCCTACATAGCATAACTGATCCCTCCTACTGTCTTAGGTGATTTAAAGGGTTAATCTCTGCAGCGGCAGGGATATTAATATGTATGAGTAGAAGCTTAATAAGAAGCGTCAGGGGGAGGACGGTTGACACCCAATACTCCACAGTCTGGCCCTGCATAGTACACTCATGAATTATGATTCTGAGATTGGTTTTCTCTTGTTATGGCTAGCACTATTTTATCATGCAAATAAATGTTGACTGATGGTTGAAACTTGATTAGCAGCCTCCCAAATGGGAAGCGAATCACCAGGCAACTGTAGGCACATTCTCATCCACAGTGGCTAATCCCAAGTTTTAACTTTTCCAACCGTACAAATGCACTCTCATCTACTAAATGTGCAGTAGATGTTTTGAGCTATAATTGCCATTCCTCGGTAGCCTCTACAAGTGAATTTTAAGTGGATGTTTAGTTTGTGGAGCTGTAATCCTTTGGCCTACGCTATGTGTTTAATTGGATGCCCAAATGCAGTAGAATGTAAGCATTTCTCACTGCCTCTTAAAAGCTCTCGAGGCCAGTCAAGCACATCCATGTACTTTGGTATTGCTGTTCATCCCACTCACTCACTGCCCCAGTGTATGGGCTCTGATTGGTTAAAATACATCTGTATTGATCTAGCATGTCCCACCCAAGAGAGTGTAGCTTCATGCAGTTTGACTCAGCCTGAGGAAAGCCCGAGGCAAATCAAAGGATGCCCTGTCTCCCCGCTGCCCCGCCCCCCCCCCCCCCCCCCCCCCCCCCCGCTCTAAAGGTTCACGAAATATACATTTTTACGTTGTCAGTGGTATGCAGATAGTGTTATGTGCCATCATTTTTTCCCTTTCCAGTGTGTGCATGCTTTTTTAAAAATATTATTTTATGAATATTTAATATATAAACATTGTAGCAGATGGTAAAAGAGTTATGTTTCAAAAAGACAAAACAATCTTCTATGTTTTTTGCAGACTGTCACAATGATGTAGTGAAAATTGTGGAGCTCGCATGCAAACACAACGTTTGTTTGATGCCATATGGAGGTGAGCTATGAAATCAAAGGCGTTAATCTACATAATTAGCTTTTATGTAAAATTACTATGGGGCTCTAGTTTATTTGCATTTCGCAACTTGTAACATATAGTGTAATTTCATCCATCAGTTATCTGTTTTTTATGTGGGTGGGTGAGGGCTTAGTGAAAGCTTTATTATCTATATTATAGATGCTGCTGTTAAAAGTAGAGCAGTGGACACTGCACTAATTGTGGTGGTTACAACCATAGGAAATGATTGTAACTTTTTTGTTTGTTTTCTTCTGTCAGTCACTACTAAAAAATGTCATGCTAATAATATGGGAGAAATAAATCTTACGTATTGTTAGTTTTATTGCAGTTTGCGAACAGGTTCGTGACAATCATATCAATAAAAGTCAGTCATTCATTACTGCAGTGAAATCCTGAAGTGTGCAGACGTGCCATAAGAAAAAATTATATATTGCACCTCAAGGATGAGCTATTCAGATGGTGCTTTTCCTCCTGTAACGTGTCAAAATGACTGCTGTGAAAAGGAGTTTTATTGTAACAGTGGTTTTTATTATCTCTTAGGAGGGACTAGTGTCTCTAGTGCCCTCGAGTGCCCCCCAGAGGAAACTCGTTCCATCGTGTCGTTGGATACCTCACAGATGGTACGTAAACACCTGCGCGATCAGCGTTAAGGACAACTAAACTAAAATCAATCTATCTGATCTTTAAAGTTAGAACAATAATCTGAAAAGAGACTGAGAGAGAGTCAGGCTGGATCAGTATACTTATTCATAGACACCAGGCCATAAGCTGAAATGGATATTAAGATTAATATTCAACGTGTTGTTTTCTGTGTCTATTGTTGATATCTCTTCAGGTTTGGATTACTAAAAAAATGTGTCAAGTAAAATTGTGTTTTTGGCAAAACATGATTGTAGTAATAGTACATGTACATTATTTGGGCTCAGGAATTCCTTCTTTTTATCAGCTGATAACAGCCAAGTAATAGTGGAAACTGTTAGTGTGTGCTACAAGCTATTGCATTATGAGACTGAGTGTTTCCAGTGTTCTTTTTTCCCATATACATCTTTTTTTTTTCAGTAACATGAGTGCAGCCAGAGTTAGAATTGGTAAATTAGTTGTGTGGATAGGGACAAAACCACCAGCCATTAATCTCAATACAATCCCAAACAAGTCCCCATAAACATGATAATCTTTTATCGGATACAATATAAAGTGGTGAAAATTGTCACTGTACAGTAAAGCCCTTTGATCCATGCTCACCCAGAGGTGATATGCAAGCTGTCTACAAGCTCCTAGCTCACCACTCATTGAGTTTGCTGCCACTGACATCAGTGACCAGCGTTCTGTGTCAGGGATCAGAGGTCAGGTGTCTCCAGCTGAACCACATGAAAGGAGCAATGTAGTAGGAACGTAACGTTTATTAGCTCTGGGGACTAATTTATGACCTCCTATAGGTAGGGCTAAGCCTTTGGGAAACTGACAGTTGTCTCCCATCCTTGTCTGCACACATTCGTCCTCAGACGTTTTGATGAAAAACATACCGTGTTGTAAGCAAACTGTGAAGAGACTGTCTCCACAGCCTGCTCTTGAGTGCAATGTTTATGTCTGAGTCTGAGATATTTTAAGTCAACATAACAGATGTAGGCAGAGCTCAGATGACAGACATGGCGATATACAATATGTGTTTGAAAGCAGCCGTTTTACACAAAGGAAACAGCTTTAAAAAAACATTTCTCCCAAAAAACTTTGTGAAATATAAAATTTATGTTTATGACGTCCTCAGACATGTTGTTTGTTTGTCACAGAACCGCATTCTGTGGATTGACGAGAAAAATTTAACTGCCCATGTGGAAGCTGGCATTGTCGGTCAGGATCTAGAGAGATTGGTAAGTACTGCTCGCCCATCCATTTTAATTCACCGAAAGAGCTTACGTTAATATAAAGCGTTGTGCCAACAATCAAGCTGTGCGCCTGTTCCCTAGGAGGCTGTCTGTGCTCATTCACCTTGGTACTCTTTGCTCAGTAGATCTAACAGGGTGCAGGAAGGAGTTTGCGGTAGGAGCAGAGCGCTGAAGGGGAGAGATTAGAGTCTGAGACGGTGGTCATGAGCAGATGGCACCATCAAGCTAATTCAGAAAAATGGAGAAGGAGCAGGCGTTTGATGTAGAGGAATGCGTGAGCTGCATTTAAAGCAGACTCCACCTCTGCATTTAGACTGGGCCGATTTCATAGAGCAGATGGGTCTGCATTATAAACTGCCTTCCAGAGGAATGCTGTGATAAAACAAGGCTTGACTTTACCCTTGTGCTTCTGGGGAGCATTGTTGTTGTACTTTAAGATCTTAATTATTATTACTGTTGAATGTTCCGCCTAAAGATGCAATCTTTCAGTGCTACGTCTGCCTTAAGGAGAATGTGTGGGCTCCCAATGACCTACACATTCTCCTCAAAGCCTTGGGGATAGTGAATCTGATGAATAGATTTCTCAGAAGTACATTGTTATTACTGCATGGCAAGGAACAAAGCCATACAGTGTGTTTTCTGTTCTTTTTTTCTTTGTGGAAGAGGAATGTGTAAGCAGTCTTGCCTGCATAACTCATACACTTAAATAAATATGTAAAACTTACTATTATTTTAGTTTTACTAACAAAGGCTTGTGTGTGCTGGATGTATCAAGTTTACAGGCATTATTTTGCACATGACAGCAGAGCTGCTGTCAGACTAAAAAGAGAGTCTTTCCACTTGGTTTATTTTGGGCCATTATAAAACCACCAATGCCATAAAACCGCCGTTTTTACATTGCGGTATAACTAGAGCAGTGACATGCAGCAGCAGAGGTGCAATTATATTTTCCCTTTGCTTGCGCATTCTCTTCGCTTGTTATTAAAACATTCTCGTGGGTTTACGACATCATTGTTTACCACACATTTCTGGCTCCCTTTTAAGTTAAAAACAAACATGTTTTTTTTATATTTTTCCATTTTATTGCAGCTTAATGAGAGCGGCTACTGTACAGGACACGAGCCTGACTCCATGGAGTTCAGCTCCCTGGGGGGCTGGGTAGCAACCAGAGCATCAGGTATGAAGAAGAACATCTATGGCAACATTGAGGACCTGGTGAGTGCGCAGAAACCTGTAGAAAGAAAATTATTACATTAGGTTTTGTGGGCTTCACGTCTTTAAGTTTGGGCAGGTGTTGTTTGGTTCTAAAGCTGCTTTATCGCTGTGTTCTCACTGAATAGGTTGTCCACATAAAGATGGTTACCCCACAAGGTGTGATTGAAAAGAGCTGTCAGGGACCTCGCATGTCCACGGGGCCGGATGTTCACCACTTCATCATGGGCTCGGAAGGTTAGATGACTTTCTCACGTTATTCCAGTTCAGGAGTGCATGTGGGCGTGTGTGCAGTTGTGTAAACATGCATGTCAATGTGGGTTTGTGTGTGTGTCTTTGAAACCTCTGTGATAAAACGGTAACATCAGGATGATTCTCATGCTCTCCGCTTCTTACACATTTACTAGCATTGGTGGAAATGTGATCTGGAGAGGTGTTAGTTAGGAACCAGCAAGTGTCCTCTGCTCCCCATCTGCACTGTCCTGTCCTTGTGAATGCCCACAGAGAATACTGCCATATGTCAGGTTTCCCCTGCATAATGAAGAGGTTCAGAGACTCTTGGCATCGTTATGTTAAACAGCTGTGGATACAAACTTTTTATTTGCCCTACAAAGCTCAGCAATCTGCTCCTCGACTGGGCTGGGACTGCTACAGAAGTCTCTATTTGCGTTCAGCGAAACTGATCTCAGCAACAGTATCATACCAAGAAACAGGGTTTGAAGGTTGGAAGTTGTGTCCTGACCGCGCAGATTAACTGTGAGAGGTCATGTTTTGACTGACAGTTGCCATATATGGGTAGTTTCAAATTAAGCTAGCCACATGTATTTTTACTCTTTATGACTCAGCCACCACAGAATTAAAGATCTTCTCCAAAGAATTTTGCTCTGCCTTAAATACGTTTGGCACTTTACACTTCATGGCTTGAACATGATTCTGCCCTAGTAGACTGTAGGGTGCTCGGGACAGCCCTGCAGAAAAACTTTTGTTGTGAGATGACTGCAGTGTCCAAAGTATCTGGTACAAATGATCTGTGGGCTCTCAGTTAGGTTGTTGATGGTCCTTCAGCCAGATGCAGAGTAGTTATAACATACTAATACACATAAGTTACAACATACAAAGAGCTGAAGTGAAACAGAGCAGATCTTGGATGTTTGGTTATGCTTCTCCCATTCCTGGTGAACTCCTGTGAAAAGCCTGTGGCTCCCTTCCCTGTTCCAGCCCACTTGTCAGCCAATCAGCATTCGACCTACGCATAGCTGAGCTCTGCACTGTTGGGTTGTTGGATGCATGGGAGCATTTTTGCATAGGCTGAAAACCCATCTCCTCATAAGCTCTCCGTGGGCAAATACCTACAGAAGTACACAATGACCAAATCCAAGAATTCCTTTCCCAAAGGATGAATTTCTAAAAGATACTTGCAATGGGTTCCCTATTATTTATGCACTATGAACCCTTAGAGCCAGACTGTTTTATCTGCAAATACTATTGGCTTACAATAGCTATTTGTTGATCTGTCCATATCTGCATTTACATCATCCAATAAATTTAAATTTAAAAAGTAAAGAAGAGTTGGTAGGAACACAGTTCAACCATGTAATGAGTGTTACATCTTTTGTCCACTAAAGGGCATTCTGCAACTTCCCTGCAACGTGTTGGAACATCACAAACACATCGAGCTGATCCAACTAAGTGAACAACTACACATAAGCAGATTTCCATAACATCAGTTATATTTCATGTATCTGAAAGAAAACCTCAGCTGATTTGTAAAATATTGGAAATTTAAATCACCAAATATCAGTATCAATATCAGTCTTAAAAATCCTGTATCGGATTAAATATCATGTTACAATCAATATCAGAATAGTGTTTGTCTTGCTTACTGGCCAGTTATACAGCCAGCAATACATGGTGCATTGTCCTATGTAGTGTGTGTGTGTGTGTGTGTGTGTAAAGCAACTCTAGCATCTTGATGGCATCCAAAAAATGTTACGTTTGTGAAACAGTGGACTTGAGAACAACAAGCCTAGTTTGCTGCTTTTTCTGGATATGAGTCTATAAAAGATAATCAATTACTGAAAGTGAAAATAATAGCAGTCTACTTGTAATACATAGCTAGATATTGCTTACTCATGTACTCACTCACATGGTACAAATATTTTGAATATTGAATAATCTAATATCACAGTAGCACATTTTTTCTAACATGCTTCATATCTTCAAAACCCAAGCTTAGAGAAGGAGCTTTTTTGCAATTAAGGTGAGTGAAATTGAAGATGCTCTTGCTTCTGTGGTTGCTACACTGAGCAGAGATAGGACAGGACCACACCTCAGTGGTAGAGCATGTTGTTCTGGGAGGCCTAACTCTTTTGCTAAGAGGTCACACCAGCACACAGTCTCATTAAAATTATCTACCTCCTCACCGAAAGAATCCCATCCTGGTGTCTGACAGTAGGCCACAACAACAGCAAAGCGCCACGCTAAAACCCTCAACTATGCTCTGCATGTTAAGTGGAACGCATCCATTTCATTAGAAATTACTGTGAAACCTCAGACTTCTTATTCTCTGCACAACAACGGGTCTGTGTATCTCTCTGACCTTGAAGTAACCTGAATGCAAAGTAGTTCTTCCCCCTTGCTACAGCCAGTGTAAACAATGATTGGAATGATCAATGCTAATCCTTTTCTCTTTTAAACTCCCCTCAACCATGCAGAAAATACGATATGAAACCAACTAACGCTAACCTAATGTTGAGAGTTAAATGATTGATTTAAAGCAGTGGTTGCACAATGGTCAGTGGCTTTTTTGGTCAAAATATTTGCTGCTAAAAACGCTCTTCATTGTGAATATTCCCTTTCCGCAAATACGTAGCCTTTAAGATGAGGTTAGTCTAATAGCAAGAGTTCCAGTAAAGTTAGCTTAAGCTGCACTCAGTATTTCATTGCATCTGTCCCGAGAGAGTTTTTCCAGCATTGCTGTTCTTATTGCCTCCATTTAGCCCTCACCCTGGCTCCTCCTACAGTCTTTCTTTCTCTCCTTCTCTAGATCCCCACCCCTCTCTCATTAAGTGGCTTCTCCTGCATGCTATCAGGAGGGGGGGGGAGAAAAAACCCTTCTTGGGGTGAGGCCCAATGCAGTCACGTTTTCCAGTGTGCCACTAGGGAGCAGCATGTGGCATACAGTGTCACATTAGAGGCCTCATTAACAACCATAACAGGCTGATGAAGCCTCCTGATGGACTGTGTTCATGGGGGATACATTTATAAATGAACGTGATCTATAATGATACAGAGTGCACAGGGTGCAAGAAAGCAATTTGGATCATAGCAATAAAATTCACAAACTAGCTCTAATAGCTGTTGTTCATTGTTGAGTGTGTGGAGAAAGTGTAAAAATGGCAATTACGTGTTGTGCAAACCCATCAGATATTCTCTTTTGTTGTCCAAAACCCTTAAAATGTTTGTACAGTTCACTTTAAGAATAGATGTTTTTAAACTGTGCTTGTGTTCTTGTAGAAAAAGCAATGTTTTAATTTTTTTTCACTCATTGTAGTTTTCATTTTTCATCTGATAACAAAAGAAAGCATTTTGATTAGCCACATCTTTTTCAGAAAAGTCATCTGAAAGCAAGTGCTCAAAGATTGAGCTTAATTCAATTTTTTTATGAGAAGAGATGGCAAACATCCTTTGCTACCCATAGTTTACTTTCAAATAAACATTGGGTATATTTGAACCAAGTGGTGTGAGGATTTCAGCAGCAGCAGCAGGTAATTGTTGAAAGCTTCCAGGTCATGAGGTCAGCCACAGGTTTCCTTCTACCTTGTGTGCGTGTTGCTGTTGTTGGTCTTGGTGCCTTTGATATACCCCTGCTTTACTTCCTGGTGTTCTTAAGCTGATAAATCTCAGTTATCCCCCAGTGTGTGGTAGAAAACCAGATCTGCTAAGTGAAATGTGAGACAAAGGTCACCAGAACAACCCCTGTACAGAGCCCTGTAAAACAGTCTTGAGTTCCGCTTAAAGCGGGTTAGGTCATATAAACTCTGGGAACTGATGTACGTACTTTTGTTCTGCTCAAAATCTCTCACTGTGATTTTTCACAGGAACCCTGGGCGTGGTTACTGAGGTTACAATGAAGATTCGTCCCATGCCGGAGTACCAAAAATACGGCTCTGTGGTGTTCCCTAATTTCGAGATGGGAGTTGCCTGTCTTCGAGAGGTTGCCAGACAGGTAACAGGTTAATCTCCCCTTCAGCATGTTGTGCTCTGTTGCTTCATAAAGCCATGTCTCAACATGAGATGGAGGCTAGAAAGTTACTGTGTTTGAGGTATGCACAAAATAAGCACTTTCAGGTCTTCGTTTTACCTCCTTTAAAGCTAACCTGGCAGAAGAAAGCAGGGAAAAACTGATTTATAGACCAACTTGCAAAGGCATCTGACGTCGTCAGACCTCATTTGGCCTGAAGTGCTGTCTCAGAGAGTCTGTATACTGTACATTTAGGACAAATAAACAAAAGCTATAAAGTCAAAGCTCTTTATTGTTGTTCATTCGACTAATTCGGGCCAACTTCTTTTCCCTGCAGAGGTGTGCCCCAGCTTCTATACGACTCATGGATAATGAACAATTTAAATTTGGTAAGTTTTATTTGGAGTTCACATTTAAGCCCATCTCAGTTATCACCTCTTTATGTGTCTATATGACTTTCATTTAATCTACAAATTCTCAACATTAGCTTTTCCCATTACAAGTAGGACTTAATTTGGCTAGATTTTTATTTTTTGTTTTTCCAGGCCCCAATAAAACCTTTGGCTTTGATCAGAGAGCTTTGCAACATGAGCCACATGATGTGGTTTAATCATTTCTTTAGTTTCTCCCATTTTATTTTGTTTGGTGTTCCACCTAACCATGAACGGCACTTGTGCAGCAGTCAATGATGTCACAACGGTCCATGCCACTGAATCGTTAAATTGATTATTATTTTTGCAACCGAATATCTGCGCGCACACACACACAAACACACAGTTTGAAGCACGATGAAAAATAAACCCGACCAGAATTAAGTCATTATTGCACTGAAGTTTTATGATGTTGTTTCTTCGGGTCCAGTGGAATGCATCTGGCATTCCCAGAGATCGCTGCAAAGTTCCCCAGTCTCGTGGGATCTCATTATCTTCCCTGTATTTCCACTTTTCACAGAGTAGGCACTTCCTAGCCTTACACAGGGAAGACAAAGTGACCAGGATCTTTTTTTCTTTTTCTTTTTCTTTTGGGAGGGGGGATAAAAACTAAAACTCATGGCACTATGATGCATTCATGGATTTAGTAACTTGTCCTTACTTTTTAATAATGATTACTGTGGAGAAAGTTTGTGTACTGTATAAAAGGGTTGGGGTTTTTTTTTTTAGTTTGAGACTACACAAACAATTTAGCTCTACCTGTATTAATATATAAAAATAAGGATTTTGTATAAAGGAAAGATAATATAAACATATGAACATATCATTTTTGTTCATTGTATTAGCAATTTTTTCTCTCTGGATTTTGAGTATTTAATTAACGAGTATGATGGCTGTGAGGGACCTTAAGACCCACAATCACAGTTTGGAATGGAAACAATTAGGACACTAAGTGATGAAGAGACTTGAGCATAGGGGGAAATAAATGAACTGTTAAGTCTCGGCGACATCACCCATGACTTCCCTGCTGTGATTGATAACCATCCCATTGGCCCCAGCCCCTCATTTTCCCTTGTCCACAGGCGCTTTTGTGCGTCCGATCAGGAATAAATCAAAAAGGGTGGCTGAGGAAGACGGATATCACTGTGTCAACCCCACTTCCCTTCGGAAACTCTCTGATTTATAGTCGCTGTCGCTCGCAGCCACTGGCCAGTTGTGAAGTTATTCAAATGTTACCATTTATTTCTTCTTCTTTTGTTTGCAATTCCAAATATATCAGAGTTGCTTTGCTCTCTCAGAACACTGGAGGATGCAAGCAGAAGCAGAGTTTGCCTAATTTGTGGGAAATTTTGTTTTATTTACTTTAGGGCTTCTTTTAGGTGAATTAACTGAACGGATTTTAATCTGATATTTAACAGGTCATGCCCTGAAGCCTCAAGTATCTTCAATTTTCACTTCCTTTTTGGACGGGTTGAAGAAATTTTACATCACCAAGGTAAAAAATAACCAGGGGTGAACACTGTAAGGTTCTTGCTGCAGGTGTTTTACATGAAAAATGAGCCTACCTCTTTAATTCTCAGTTCAAAGGGTTTGACCCCAACCGCCTGTGTGTGGCCACCCTGCTGTTTGAGGGAGACCGCGAGAAGGTCCTGCAGCATGAAAAGCAGGTTTATGACATCGCTGCAAAATTTGGGTGAGTAGTGGCTGCTGAGTTTGGTATTTTTACATCTTTCTTCTATATCTCTATATTGTTGGATCATTTAAAGATCAGAAAGGTTAGAAATGTGCCATAAGGTGAGGCTTTATACACAGTGGTGGCGCTGCTTTCAAGCAGCCTTGGAGTAGCAGTGATAAGAATTGAGAAGCACAGTTACACACTTAAGATTTGTTCTTCGACTCAGTAGCTTGTCTCGATGTGGATTGATGGATCACCTCTGGATGTCCTCCTGTCAGGCTAGCTTTAATGTTAAAGTAGGTGTGAGGTGGGCAGAGATAGTAGGGCACAGCTCCCCTTAGGACAGCACAGGGCCACAAGACACAGCTGGGGAGTGTTTGGCTCTTGTGATTGATCATGAAACACATCAATAAGGACTTTCTTGGAAATCTGTTACCAGCCAGCCAGAGAGGAAACCTCCTTCATCCAGAACCATTTTTAAGCCCTCAAAAAAGAATATTCAGTTCATTTGCCATCTGTGTAATTGTTATGAAAATAATTACTTTTATTTATTGGTGAATTGTAATTGGTAAAAGGTAAAAGGTTTTTGGAAACCTAATATGAATATATCTGTGTAGAAATCTCATATAAACATTTCTCATCTATAACTAACTCCAAATAATCCTGATGCACAGTTTCCTCAGACATTTTTGTCTGTTCCCATTATTTTGCACAGCCACATAAGAACACAAAACCTCGGTCCTAATTTACTCAGATCCAAAATCTTCCACACACAACAAAAGAAAGAAAGAAAGCTTTAAAGTTCAAAGATGGATTTTTATGGTAAACTGGACATTTAAAAAACTGCAGAAACATATGAATGGATAAAGATATCAACCTTTCATCTCAGGTAGACCACAAATGTGATATGTTTGGTCTGAAAACTGGCTGCAAGGATTTGTACAAGATTTGCACCATCATGAGTCATGACATAGCCAATGCATAAATGTGTTAGTCATTCATTAAAGTGGTTGTGGCAGTAACCTTTACGTTTGCAGATATTTCACATCTATGTGAAGCGTTTGTAAATCTATAGATCTCAAGTGTTCATACAGTTGCTACCAAAACGGACTCTGGATTTTTAATATTTTTTTTAGTTAAGAGAAACAATAAAAAAGTCCAGTGTTTCATTGTAATTAATATCTTGTGCAAGGCATTCCCTGTTTTGCCAAATGTTTGATCAGTATTTGATTGTACATGCCATACATTATATTCATTAAGTCTTATTTGACACCATTGTAGCATTTCATGTTTGCTTCTATTTTAGGATCTTGCTGAGGTTCAAACAATGGTTTTGTGATAGAAAGGGGTTAAGCCATACCAGCCAAAACCTGTCAGATGCAACATAGTCTTAATAATTGCATTATTTTCATTAAATGGCCATCACCCATCAGCTCAAGTGCCGGTGATGGATTGCTTAGGTGTGGTGAGGAACGTTTCCTGCAGTGATGGGAAACAGGAAGAAGGGTGAAAATCAATATAGTGATTTTCTAATGAGCTTGGCCTGATTAGTTTGGATGGTAGATGAAAATGTGATTACCCACCGCAGGTGATAGATGTGTGGCTGACCTATGGCGATGCAAGGAGCATAGCGCCATTGATCTGTACATTGTTGCACTGACAGCCTCCAAGACAGCGGTTGTGAGAGGGAGCAGCCGGAGCAACAAAGCTGAAGAAAAGATCTGTTAAATATTAACCCTGATGTCTCCTCGCAGGGGCCTGGCAGCTGGAGAGGACAATGGGCAGAGGGGCTACATGTTGACCTTTGTCATCGCTTACCTCCGGGTGGGTCACTTCTCTGGCTTTTTCCCTGCCTGAGCTGATGGGCAGGTGGGGCAGGCAGGGAGATTGCAATTTGACAGCGGAGAGGATAGCGAGCAGCAATGAAAGCAGCGGAATATGACCTCGGGAGGGCTTTGATTTGATCTGGTCGCAGTTGTTGTCAAGGCATTGAACAGCAGTAGAAGAGCACAGTAAATGCAGACAGAATGACAATAGAAAGTTGACTCAGGTCATCCCTGTTAGAAACCTTTCTGATAATCATCAACAAGCAGGGTGTTTAAATATACTTAAGCAGGTCATCAACAGCTTTCTGCTTTTTAGTTTTTTGTTTTTTTTTATCTCAGTTGTCAAAAGTCCTTCCTCAGTGGCTCCATATTGTAGATGTTTACACATTCGCCCAACAAGCAATAATCCCGATTTCAATCCCAGGAGGAGCCACAAACCCTTTTGGGGTTGCATCGGAAAGGGCATCCAGAATTTAAAGCCCTTTTCAATAAAGCGACAGCTTCTATTCAAAAATGCCTTTTTGCAATACAGGTCTGAAAATGTCTCGTTGAGATGTCTACTAGTACTACTAGTTATTTATGTAGTCATTCTTTATATTCTAGTTTTATGATAGTGGTTTGTTCTGTTGAATGTAAGCCGGTGGTAAAACATCACAAAAAAGCCCAAGATAATGTCTTTGTTTTATCGGTACAGAGAAGAGAAGCTGCTTTCATTTCTCTTTTTTTCCTTTAAAAAAGAAAGTTGTGCATTGCCTTTAAAAAAAAAAAAATCGATCGAATGTCACCCAGCTCATAAAAATAAGAAGCTGTGGTTTCAAAATAAGATCACAAGCTTGGAGGATTTCTGCATACGCTTGATTTACAGGGTTACCACAGTTCTCATAAAATGTGCTGAATCACATTAACATATAAGCCTGCTTATATATGTGCATTTCATTCCAACCAGGACTTGGGAATGGACTACTATGTGATTGGCGAGTCCTTTGAAACCTCTGTGCCTTGGGACAGGTAAATACATTGATTCACTCGCCTCCTGCAGAGTCTGCCCTGAGCGTCCTAATCCTGTTTTTCCCTTCCTTTCGTTTATTTCTCCTTGCCTCTGTCTTTCACATTCACCTTCATGCCTGCCTTCTCCCCTCATTAAATGACCCTGCGTTGGTGGAGCTTTTCCTCCTCAGCATACAAACGTACCACTACTGACATACTCACACACCCACACACATACATAGAGGGGAGAGGTGTGTGAGTGTCCTCTGTATGTGTACCATGTACTATGAGTCACAGGCTCATCTCACACCCATGTACTGTGATCTGCATTTTCTACATGTTTTCATTGTCCTGCTTTCTCACACAACAAACAGGAGCACATGCAGGCTCCTTGTTGTGTAACATGCCTGATGGGGAGAGACCAAGAGATCAGGCAGTGAGGCGAGCATATGTGCCTGGCTCATTACCCAGCCTCCTCCCCATCCTCCACACTCCACGCACGACTGCAGATGCTTAGGACTGGCGGCCATTTCCACACCAGTGGGAATCTCTCCCACAATGGTCTTCATGTTAGTCAGTCTGGTCTCTACCTCCTGCCTGGTCTCTTGCCTTTCTTTAATGTTTTTGGTCTGTCTTTCTTTTATTATTTATATTTTTGCAGTGCTTGGTTTTAAATACACATTGTTGTCATGTTTTAAACACACAAATATCAGCTTAAACTCCTATTAATTTTCTTGTCTTTTCTTTCTTTCTTTTTTAGGGTTTTGGACATTTGCAGAAATGTAAAAGCGCGCATTGTGCGAGAGTGTAAAGACAAAGGAGTTCAGTTTCCACCATTATCCACATGCAGGTAATATTTAAAAACAGTTTCCAAAAGACTGAGCCTGTACAAGCGCTCTGCCAGTCTCCTCACCATATTTTAATGTTTAACACTAGTGCAGAAACGACACCTACAGTATAGATTTCATATTGTTCTTCCCATGAAAAGAACACAACAATGCACTGTGTGTTCTAATTTGTCCAAAGGCTATTAAAAATATGACACTCTCAATCAGGTCACACATATGTAACGAGCTCAGGTAACTTATTAAACAAGCAGGGCAGTGTAGTTTTTAGCAAATGATACTCAAGGATTAAATGGTTTTCTTGTTGGATGCTATTTTAAACTGAGGAATAAGATGTAGTTGTTTGTCACAGTTTGTAACAGTTTTTGAATTGTTTAAATTTTACAAATATAAATGCTTGTGAAAAAAATAATAAACATCATGCTGTGATAAAATATCATCACATCAATCCTTTAAATGACATCTATACACAAATAATCAAGAGCATTCCCCAAATGAAATATTTTGAAGAAGTCGGTCCAAATTAGAAACAAATGAAAAGCAAAGAAAAAATAGAATGACTATCAGTTGCTAACTTTTATTGTTTGACAGCAAATGGCATTCAATCCTAAAGATACATTTCAGTTATAACCTTGGAAGTACTGAGGTGCATACCAAGTGTGACCCCTGTTGAGTTTGCAAGAGCCACGGAGACAATGCGGTCGGACGTTGTGATAGACAGACGGCGAGCTGGTTGAGGAGCACCAGGCTGCTGCTCACAGATTGCGGACAGATTAGGCCTCAGCCTGATTATGCTACAGCCATTCATTTCCCGGCTGCAGTCTGTCACATGATTGATTTGTCCATTTAACCTCCAGAACAGTGAGTGTGCCAGGTGATGGGCCATGTCAAATGAACAAGGGCCCAGCACCCTGCTCCTCCAGAGGGAGCAAGGCCAGAGAGAGAACATGTAAACGGGAAAAGCAGCATTATATTCTCAACACAAAGGTTGTTACACAATATGTTCGAAAACCTGAGCGTAAGCTGCATTTAGTGGTGTGGGGAAAACACAAATATTATGATGTCAGTTGAATCACCCTGCCTGCATCATACCTGAGGAGTAAATGTGGCTCAGATGATTCAGTAAAAGGATTTGATCGCCATTTATTATGTGATAATGTTGTGTTATTAAAGGCGATAGTGCTTCCACGCTGCCTCCGCTTTCTGCTAACCATGAATGGAATTGAGGTCAGAGGTTCGCTGGGGAAAACCAAACCTCCCACTGCACTTTGTCTTCCGATTCCAATAGAAAAGAATCATTTATTGTATGTAAAATGGAGCAACTTGTCAAAAAACTCCTCCTTCACATGCATGTAAATTGGATTTTCTGAGAGACGGTGGAAAGAGAAAGATTAAGGTTTTTTCCGCTCGTTTGAACGTGTTTCTTTTTCGTGCAGGGTGACTCAGACGTATGATGCCGGTGCCTGTGTCTACTTTTACTTTGCTTTCAACTACAGAGGACTCAGTGATCCAGTGCATGTGTATGAACAAGTGGAGGTAGATCCAGTTTTATTTTTCTGCACATTATGCCAAAAACTGTTAAATAAAATTAGAGCAAATTGCATCTGATGTGATAACATGTTGAAACGCCAACACCCATCAGAACAGATGTCAGAATATAACATTATATAATGTATAAACTGAGTGTTGTTTTGTTTTTTTCCCCTCTTCACAGCATGCAGCTAGAGAGGAGATCCTTGCCAATGGAGGGAGCTTGTCACATCACCATGGAGGTACCCAGAGCTGAGAATTTTGTGCTTAAAATGTAGAGCCTGTTTTCACAAACTGCAGAAAGCAAGTGCATATAAATCACCAAAAAAGCACAGTGATGTTATATTTGGAGATTCTCATGTTTCAGTTGGCCAGGAAAAAAAAAAAGTTTTGTACTGAATTGCGATGACAGCATGGCGAGCCTACCCAGCGTGCTCTTCCACGCTGGCAGCCAGTCGTGCTGTAAATGTGCATTTGGTCGTGGATCTTTCATCGCTTCCTTCACATTTCCAAAATCTGTTCCCACAGCTCAGATGAATGACTCTGACTCGGCTATTTGTTCATTTCAGCAGTGACCAAATGAAACGTGAGCAGGGGAGGGCGGCGAAACAACTCTCCTGGCCCCATCAGGGCTAACCGAAACGGCTGCCTTATCTATATTGCCATCCGCCTCGCTGTTTTCATACATCACTTGAGGCTATTCATCACACCTGTCAAAAACAGTATGTAGTGAATCAGCTGCGATATTAAATCACAATTTTTCCTGAAGGCGGGGACGGGTTCAAAATTAAAAGATTGCTAATAAAAAGGAGGCAGCGGGCCGGGGTAAATGATGCCGCCGTTATCGCCGGCTGTACACTGACCTCCAAACGGTGGCCCGGCCACCCCGAGCGGCACGGGGAGGTGACGCTGGGGAGAGGGGGGTGGGATATTGATGCAGCTACCGTGTGCGAGGCCCATTCTGTAATTGTGATTAATAACAGCGGGGCTCGCTATCTGGGTGCAGACAGGACGGTTTGTCTGCCCACAATCAGCGCTTGACAAATGGAGCTAGTTTCCCTGGGTTTTGTGTATCAAACAAAACAGATGTAGTCAAGGATGGTGAGGTGGGAGGCCAGTGGAGAAAATATACATTTTTGTGGCCCTGTATTTACAGCAGGTCAGCACGGTGCTGCGTGGGCATACGAAAGGGAATCTCTGCATGCAGAGCGCTTCGACCCCTTTCACTACAGGACGTAATACTCACCTAACAGCACTGTGTGTCAGCTGCTGTCCAGGGGAAAACCATTTTTCATGAAAAAGGAGTCAGTTTTAACAAACTGGCTTTAAAAAACCCCAAAACAAACATGTTAAATGTTTAAATATTGGCCAGTGCTTAAAAACAGAACACCAGGAGAAATGTCCTCTTTAACTAGGTCACCAGTGTCGCAGCAGTGAAGAGTTGTCGGAACATCCATCACCAGGAGAATCATCCATCTATCAACCCTGCACCGCAACTCCTCAACCAATACTCCAGCTTGGTCATATCAGAGGAATGCATGGCCACTGCCTTACCCTGTCTGTCATGTCCTGACCCCCATTTGTTAGAGAAACCCCAGGAGAGCGAGAGCGGGGTGTGGAAGCGGATGAGCCTCAACCCAGCTTCTCTCTTCTTCTCCAAATGAAGGCCATTCGAGGGTGCCCAGCGTCTTCACCTCACCTTGCGGCTTTCTTTTTCTTTTCTTTTTTTTTGCGGAGATTCTCTCTCACCTGCTCCCCACACTGCACTTCCACTCAGGTCACTGCTCTCAGGAGGTAAAAAGAATGACCTGATTTGGTGAAGTTCCGCGTTTGCCATTCGCCCTGAACTTCCCCGGGCTTTTCCACATGGGAGAAATGTCAGTTGTTTGATTTTTGAGAAGGAGGGGGGGATTTTCTAAAATAGCTACCTGCACTTCTTTGCATGTCTCAGCTGCACACACCAAGCCTGGTGAGATTGATTGCAATAGCAAGCAAAAAAGAGAGAATATGACAAGATAGATGTGTAAATTATCACAGTGATGGAGGCAATGATGCAGTCCCAGCACCTTCTGTTTTCTCTCCTATTCCTGAGAGGAGGGTGGGATGGAGGTGGAACGAGGGGAAAGAAGTGGGGAGGAGGTGGTGGTGGTAGAGAGCTTGGTACTTTCTTAGTTATTGGGTAGCAGCTGATTGGTCCCCTTGTCCCCATCTGGAGGTTTGTGTGGTATCAGAGTCCCCAGTGACCCCGCTGTCTGCCCTGTTTTGTCAGGAGACGGGCCTCACTAGCCTCATGGCTTATCCCCATCTGGGTTTCCTGGCCAAACTCTGATAACATAGCGTTGTAACATGTCAGGGTGGCCCCTTTTTCTCATCTTGCCCTGGGAGCACGGGGGGGGTAGAGGCTGGAGAGAATCGTGTGGATTGGGAAAGGAAGGCATGTGAAGACACGTTTTTGGGGGGTTTTTTTTGGGTTTTTCATTTCGTTTTTTTTCCTTTTGGCCTTTATAATCTTATCTAAACTGATTACACTGCTGGTTTCACATGTTTACACAGAGAGCAGCACCTGTTCTGAGCTGCTCTGTTCTCAAGTCTATCTTTTTTTTGCGTGGGTGGGTTGTAGATATCGAGTATTTCTTTTAAAGTGACACGACGTCAAAAGTTAAAATTTACTTACTTCCTCTTTGCTGGACTGTTATTAAAAGACGACTTTTTCCAAGAATGAAGCAGCTTTCCTTTCCTGGATTTTTAGTTATTAGTATCACACTCTGATAATGACTACTTGCTCTTTTTGAACTGATTTTGCAGGGATTAAAGCTAAAACAGTGACCGAAATGATCATTCTCACTGCTATTATCTCACATTTTTCAGTGTTTTACACTGAAAAATGTGAAAGTTGCCTGTCAGCTTCCCAAATCCCACATTATCCCCCCAAAAAGTTGCACTGATAGAAAACAGAGAGAAGGTGAAAGCTTCTCATGTATCATTTATTATTTAAGTACTTGGTTAGGCCATAAAAGGCAACGTTAAACTTGAAATTAGATCAATTTTCGTGACTGTGCCGAAAAACATTTGACATGAACCTAAATCTACATATTTGGGGTTTCTTGGGTCTACTGACCAGTTGAGTAAGTCAGTGTTGTTAGTCCCCAGTAGCACCACTCTTTTCCTCCTCTTATTGCCAAATACAAAAATATAAATTAGTGCTTTAATTTGGTTACATTTGCTGTTAAATTCTTCTGTTTGAAAAGTTGCCGGCTCCACTCTGCGGGACCCTGTCAGGTCCAAATGCTTTGGAGAATGTCGAACTGGACAGCTGGTAAAGTAATGGGCGCTCTCACTGGGCTTCATGCCGAAGGCAGTCTCACTCCTCAGGTTGGGGGGTTTGGACGACGATGATGAGAGGCCGCGAGGAGCGGCTGAAAGCCAAACTCCCGCTGACAGAGTGCCATTGTGTTGGTGCTCCACGGCTGGCTGTGGCACCCTAATGATGATCGGGCCAGTGTTGGGGCATAGAGTGACGTTCGGGACAACGGAGCACAAAACCCTCGCGGGTCAGCTGGAGGAGTGCGGCCGTTGGCACAATGAGACAGAAAACGCTCCCGTGACTGTGGACAGGGGGGGGATTGGAGGGGAGCGGTGGCTCAAAAAGTGAGGGAGCCGGGGACGGCCCGCTCCAGCCGCCAGCCGGCCCCTCCTCTGGGAACACACAGAGCCTAATGAGTTTGATAGTCTGCTGAGCTCCATAAATCATGCCATGCAAAACATTTCTCCTCTCTGAATAAAAGCATTTATCACCCTCTGTTTATTCACTCACTCTCACAAGATTGATTGGCTCCCAGCAGCCTGCTGAGCAATCAGCCGTGCCGATTCCTCTATTTCTCCCCCTCAGTCGTCTTCCTTGGTTTTTTTATTTATTTCTCTCCTCTGTCATTCAGTGGGGAAACTTCGGAAGGAGTGGATGAGAGAGACCATCTCCAGCGTCGGCATGGGGATGCTCAAGTCTGTCAAGGACTACGTGGACCCAAATAACATCTTCGGCAACAGAAACCTCCTCTAATTAAATAATTCTGTCCATCTTTAGCTAACCTTTTTGTTTTGTTTTCTGAAAGCATCTTGTGCATTTTTGATTAATAGATACTAAATGTGATTTCAAAACGGACACAGATCTTTGTCATCTACATCAAAAGTGTCATCCGGTGCCATTTAACGATTCACCCAGGCTTTTTCTTGCTTTGACTTTGTATTGCACTTAATCTGCTGTAACAATCATTGTCGTCCATGTTGAAGCTCATTTTTACTCGTGTCACGGTCTCATCCTCCTAAGCCACAACTGTGATGCAACAAAAACCTTCATTTTTCATCACATTTTCTTTTGTTAAACTGCTAAAAATCCTTGCCAACATTAGCAGAAACAATTTGTCTACATGATCCTGTCTTGTGTGTGTGTGTGTGTGTGTGTGTGTGTGTGTGTGTGTGTGTGTGTGTGTGTGTGTGTGTGTGTGTGTGTGTGTGTGTGTGTGTGTGTGTGTGTGTGTGTGTGTGTGTGTGTGTGTGTGTGTGTGTGTGTGTGTGTATGAGTGTATGCAATTGAGTGATTGGCATTTCTTTAGTGGTAACTTTCAGCTCAATGCGCTTTCTGAAGCTCTGTGCCTTTCTAAAGCTTTTGTCTGCCTACCCTTCTACTACACGTGTGTACATTGAAGTCCCTTTGTGAAGGTCATCAGTGTCTTCTGTTCATCTTTTCATGCCCTCCTGCCTTCTGTTGTACTGACCAATTGCCAAGAGACTTGTTTCTTGTGTATGCGTGTGTGTGTGTACCACTGGTGATGAACTTTTTCGAGTTAAATGGGACCTATTATGTTCATATCTAGCCCCACCTTTCTATTCTTGGACTCTGCTCGAGTAGCTTGGCACGATTCACAGGTCACAATAATCGTTATTTATCTTCTGCTGGACCTTTGCGTATCTCATCTCAGCTAGCTCTCTTCTAATTGGCTGCCAGTCACAAACAGTAGTGTTCAGCAGCAGGTGGGTGGGGTTGATGTTATGGCAGCATTAACTACAATAATAAAACCATAATAGAAAATGATGAAAAAACATAATGGGTCCCCTCGAGTCTTTGTTCTGCACAACCAAAATTTCCCCACCCTTAGATAAACAGTATGAGGATAAAGACTGATGATTCCCAGTGTGTTTAGCGTTTGCACTGAAGGCATCAACCTTGCATGGTTTGTTGAGAGAGTGGGGGGAGGGGAAAAAGCCATTTCCATTATGACCACGTTTGCAGTGTAGGGCCTCTGGATTCTGGTGCTCACGTTGTACCAAAGACTCAACTCATCAGATCATGCGAGCATACTGTACATGTGTTTAATGTTATGGCAACTTACTGCAAAGTTAAACTGTATTTTTTAATTAGCATATGCAAAGATAACCATCTGAAGAGCTCTAAAATGTAAATATGTGTGACTGTTACACCTGCTAAAACTTTGTATTAAAACACAAGTCCATGTTTCACTTTTTTTTTTCTTCCTGCCATGTAGTTGGATCATTTGTGTTCACCCCAAAATTCTTCAGCTCGTCAAACAGTTGAATAGTGTATTGTATGAAAGGTTTTTTGGATCGGACCCTGTAATGTACTACATTTTGATACTGGACTTTTTGCTCTCATGTTGAAGTAAGGTCTACCTTTCCATTGTTAACTATGTGTCATGTTTTCCAGGATCCCTGTGTGCTTTAAGGTCAAAAGAAATCCCCCAAAAGTAAAAAGATTTGTTCAGGACCCGCCCCCAAACTCTTATCTGACCTTCTACCCTCTTGTGTCAAAAATATGCGAGAGCTTGTTTTTGAATGTTATGGCTGTACCCTTTTTGGTCAATTTTTCCACTTCTCTTAACAACATAGTAACTTCTAAGTATGTTTTGTCAATGCTGTTTGTGCAATAAATTAAAGTAAAACTTCCCAGTTGTGAATTCTTTATTATTTTCTTTGGCTTTTTGTATGCACTCCACATTGTTGCGAGAGCAGAAAACTTTTTCCTCATACATCATCTTAAATTTAGCCCTTCAGTTCTTGTCTTTATTTATACTGTCAGGCTGTTAGGAAGGTCAACGAGAGCCTGAGAGCAGCTTTTTTTTGTTTGCTCAGCCTTTACCTGCACCATGCGGAGCTCAAGGTAAAACAGCAGAGCTTAACAGAGCCTGTCTTTTGCTTCCTGGCAGGCTTTTATTTTTTTATTATTTTTTTTCTACGCACAGGCTCATTTGGGAGTCATCTTCACCCACACAGCCACCCACACACACTGCTGGCTGACGTCAGCACCACCAAGATCAACAGCAATCGAGCTCAGACTTGAACTGTGAAATGCGCTGCAGCTTTCACAGTCTAACAGTCTAATGCTCAGAATTATGTGTGAATAGATATATCAGATAAAAGACACAAGGGATCCATAATTAAATTTAGGACTGACGGTCATATTTCCCGATATGATTAGATTGATATATTTTGCAGGTAATTACTATCTTTTCACTAATATCTTTACATCTTTGTAACCTGACCAGTCTAATGTTTGTTGTGCAATTTCCACTCTTTACAAATTCAAAGATTTCTCAATGAAACGCCCTATCTACTGAATTTCATTGAGAGATACAGTTTGTGTGCAAGGATGCATTTGTCCACATGAGGTCAGTACTGCACTGAAGAAATCAGATGTAAAACGGGAGACAGTGTCCATGGTGAGGAAAATTTTAATAAGCATCTCTGATGGACTATTTGGTACTGTGCAAAAGTCTTGGGCTGCCTCTTGTTTTCTTGAATTCTTTTGAAAGTCAATATTCAGTAACGTCTTCAAGCAACATAAAGAAGTCCAGACGCTTTTTTCTTTCCAAGCTTTTTAGACTACCACTGATAGTGTTTTTCTATCTAGGTATTGGAAGAGTCTTTGGGATTGTTGTCAAACTGAAAAATGACGCCACTGCCCATCAGAAGCTCCAGAAAGTTGATTCTGTTTATCTGGACATTGCGTTTTCAGTGGGAGAAACTTTTGATCAACCATCCAAGTCTCTGCGTTTTCATCTGAAAATGCAGCATCCAGATAAACAGTATCAACAGTATCTGTACGAGTGAGCATCTATCAATACAGGCCAATCAGATGCTTTTCTGATGTTATTGCATAATGGATCAAAACCTTTTTTTGTGTGTGTTCATAATTTCATCAAAAGACGCCAAGGTCACTGGCTGAAATAAAGCCACAAACCATGACAGAGACTCCCACCTTTCCATTTACACCATTTCTGTTGATGCTTTAATCAACATTAAAGCTCAACTAATGGGCCAGATACAGATCATGTTTCAGGTCATGATTTCTTTGTATTTCTTAAGGATATGACTTTCAGACACTGTTCATTTTCTGTAGATGTTTTTTAAGGCCTGTCATTTCCTCTTTTGTCCTCCACTTGTTTTTTTTTAAGGGCACACTCCACACCATGCTGAGATATGCAAACTTTTCAGCTAATAGCTCTTTGAGAATCACCTTGTTGAGGCAAAAATACAGTGTTGTGTCTGTCAGACTGTTATCGTTGACATTTTTTTTAGATTTACTAAAGAAGTGGGAGCAAATTATGTGTTTTTGTGCCTAAAGATACAATTTAAAATGAGTTCTTTGCTAAGTGTCTGCTATCTGTAGACACAACACTTGTTCATCCCTCGAGTTAGGTGCTTCTTTTACACTTAGATGATTCATAGGTCAGATTTAAGTGGTTTTTGGTTTTGCAAACAAAAAAAACATACAGTCAGGTATAAAAACTGGACTGAAAATGTGTGAAAAAGCAGCCAGTCTCCAAAGAAAAGCTTTGAAAGACCTTCAAAAAATCTGGAAAACTACTGCTCAAGACTACTTTAAGAAGTTACAGGAAATTCTGACTCCTTGGAAGCAAGATATAAAGAAATGAGACATGGCTTTGGCACAGAACTGTAAAAATGCACCATTAAAATGAAAGGTCAGTTAAAATCTCGTTGAATTATTGATTATTAAAAAGGCTATCTAACAATGAAATATAGTTTGTGAGCCTTGTATGTAGTAACAGGTAATAATTTACATAGAAGCAGCGTTTTACTGTTTGTTTGTTTTTAAATAAATGCATAAAATAAAATGCATACTTGACAGCAGCGCAGCTTCAAAATGGATCACCACAATCAGAGTCAGAGCAAACCAGAGCACGTGTAGCAGCAGTTTTTATTTAAACTCTCAACAGAAACATCGCTCATTTGCCTTTCCATGCCTTAGTTTTCTTTCAGTTTAGCCTGCCGTGAATAAATCCAGAGTCCAAACTGGGAGAAAGTAGAAACACAAAAAGCACGTTACACTGCGGGAAAAAATGAGTAGAAGTTGGCCCTGCACGGAGACCTAATTGGAAAATAGAACAGTGATATTCATACGTAAATCACATAACATGATGCAATAGAATTTAAGTCATGCATTTCCCATGAGATAAAATGTTTACTGATGAAAGTACGAGGTATTTCTTGGCTCACTTATTTGCTACATCCTTAGCAAGTGGTTGAATTTAATACTGCATAAAGACATGCGATTTCTTTAAAAAGAACAAAACAAACAAACAAAGAAAAAACAAACAATCTGGCTGACTTCAGTTTAGCTCTTCAACTAAAATACAGAGCACACAGATCCATGCCACACAATGTGCACAGTCACGTTGTAAAACTCCAATTAACAAAAGCTACAACACAATTCATAAGGCAAACCCCCACCCCAAAATAACACTTATTATAATTGTTTGATAATTTAAATAATGTCCAATTTAAAGCCTAATTTAGAAATGGCGTCATCACATAGTTTGTCCATAGGGTGGCTCCAACTCCAAAGCTCTCAGGACTGTGCAGGAGCACAAGAGTATACATCTCAGCTGGGTATAGACTGTATATAAAAGATAGATGGGGAAGCCAATGTGGAAGTTCTTTAAATAACCAGCAGGGGGCAGCACTGACTGTCAAAAGAGCTGCAGTTGTATATATATTTACAGGAAAAATGCCCTGGGCTCCCTTGCTCTTTAAGCTCAGCATATACTTCCCTGATTATTTTAGTATTTTAATTAAAATTATCATTAGAATTTGAAAGTAAGTGAGTCACGTGTTGTTAGCCGATGACTGTGTGGTGTCTCTCAGTTTCAAAGTCAGATCTTCTTCTTCTTCATTTCACTAAAACAATACGTTTAAGACTTAAGTCGCACATTAGTTTACTAACTGAAGGGTGGCTTAACGAAGGCTCTGTCCATCCTTTATATAGAGTCTAACCGTGGAGTCAAGTGGGGTCGTGATAGTAAGTTTTTTGCTATTTTATGAAATATTTAGTGATGTTAAAAATGAATATATAACTGACATTTAACTAACATATTATGTTTCAATATCTTCAAAGAATATCACCCAATATATAGGTACTGAAAGTTTTTACTTTCTCATTTAAGTCCCAACAATATATTAATGACTGGGCTCTAATTGAAACAAAAGTTTGTGACTACAAGTGATATGTCATTGTCTCAGGAATTTTTTTAAATAAAATGCAGTATACAGCTGGTAGCATTTGTGAAGTTTAGAAAAGGCCAGAAATTAGATTGAAACGTTTTACATTTTAGGAAATACCCTTAACTGCTAGACAATAAACAATGAGAAACAGCAATGCTATCTGCTTCCACGTGTTTGCAGTCTCTATGCTATCTAAGCTCTGATCACCTGCCTGTTCAACAGATAACCACAAGAGTGGTAAGGATCTTCCTTTCAAACTGATTGGCTATAAGCAAAAAAGGGCAGCTCTTCAAATGTCCAACAATGGCTTTTGATATTAAAGAATATTTTATTTTTAGGTAACAGCTGCGAGTGTTAAATTAGTAGATGTTAAGATTTTTCCTGCAGAAGTTAATATAATATCAGAACAGCTTCATCAAGGCACGTTTGTGTGTGTGTGCGCGTATGTAAGTTTGTATGTGATAAGTCAGGCCCTGCATTTATAAAACTAGGCAAATATATATTTAAGTTTATGGGGGTCAAGATGTTAATTGCAGTCACTGGTTTTTACAAATTATGGCAAAAAAAAATACAGCGTGGTTTGACACACTATCTAAGAACCTCAGCACGGAGGCCATGCATGTTTCATTAGGATCCTAAAACAAGGCACAGGAAAAGAGGGAGTGGGAATTCAATTTGCATTGCAAGCACTGTCACAGGTCCTTGTTGTTCCTGCACCCCGTTGGCCTTCAGAAAGTCTACAGCCACATTACAATCCTTACTCTTTTCAATAACTCGGTAGCCTATTTACAGATTTACAAATAATAATAATAATAATCTGTTACCCTGGACAAAAAGAATGACCAACAAGAGGGTGCCAAAAGCAAAACAAACCACAGCAGAGACAAATATTCCTCCCCTATATTCTCCACGACTGTGCTGAAAATCTGTACACTGCCGTGGAATTGTTGGTGTTAGCTCACTGGCTGACATGTTGACACAGTGGTTTGAGTTTCCTTTCTGACGTGGCGTCATCGGCTGATTTGTAGTTGCTCTGACAAGCTTGCCAAACACAGTTCTGTCACCCTTCAGCACAGGGAATCTGAAGGCAGCAGAAAAACCTCTATGATAGCGCCACACTCAAGTCTGAAGCTCATCCCTAGTAGCAAAAAGCGAACAGGAGCAGAGCCCATGAATCTCTGCATGCACTGCACTTCCTCCTTTGCAAACTGCATTTTGGAGGAAATAAGCCTAGGAAATCAGCTCAGAAGCTCGGCAGCAGAAGCTAACTAGCTGCTTTAGATGGTGATCCGTCAGCACTGCCACTGCAGCAGAGTGTGCTGCCAGTTTTGGCCACAGTGCAGCCACTGGCTTCTGTGCTGTCACCACTGCAGGGGCTCGCGGGTGCAGAAACACTCTGGCCACGTTGTCTCTTCCTGTTCAGTTCCTCCCATTTGGCCCTGTTAGCTTTGATCATGTCAACCATCGGCTGAAGTTTGGGATTCAACTTGACCAGAGTCTAGAGAGAGAAAGAGGGGGGGGAAAGGAATTAACACTTACAGTTGGCTACATGTGCTTACAACGGCAAGATACTGCTTAAAAACAAATGTTTTGAAATGCTACTTTTGCAGGGTTAAAGGGTTGACAGAAATAAATAAAGGATAAAACACCACAAGCAAAAAAAAAAAAACCAAAACACCCAAAAAGTTTTCGTAGTATACAGCCGGGACTGAGGAAAACTTCTTATTTTGCTTCCGCTTGTCTGGATTCAGGTCACAGGGGTAGCAGTCTAAGCTAAGAGAAACCCAAACATCTCTCTCCCCAGCCTCCTCCAGGCTATCCAGAGGGATGCATTCCCAAGGCATTCCCAAGCCAGCTGAGAGATATAATCTGTCCTGCATGTCTTCCTCATGGTCAGCAGCCTTCTGCCAACAGGACTCAGAGTCCCTCCCAAATGACTGACCTCCTCACCTTATCTCTAAGGGAGAGCCCAGTCACTCTTAGAAGAAAACTCATAGGGGGTATTTTTATTTGTTTGTCTGTCTGTCTGTTTTTTTGAAGAGGAATGGATCTTATGGACGAAACAAGAAACACTGCATGCTGAAGTGATGATGCATTATTCCTTAAAGCATGGCTCTGCTTTTTTGTTTATTTTCCTCTTAATAGGACTGTAATTTCTGCAATATAGACTGGCAACTTGTCTAGCGTGTACCCTGCCTCATGTCCCATGACAGCTGGGACAGTCTCCACCCTCTAGCCATCCGCTCTTCATTTCCCCCTCATGAGGAATGAATGGCTGGATGGAGCATAATTTATTAAATCAACTACTCCCAAAGTCAAGCGTACTGCAGGCCACTTAAAAACCAGAAAATCCCACGCCCCCCCACTCTAAGCAAAATGCATAAGTGATGTATTTCCTTAAAGAGTTTTCCTTAAAACACATAAACAACACACGCTATTGGCTATAATATGCTAATGTTACACAGTCACTGGGACGCAAACTTCAATACAATAGCAATAATAATGAGTAATCTCACAAAATAACCGCTCCTATTCCCAGTTTCAATTAAGTTATTATATAAATAAATACGTTTATATAAATATTTAACTGTACATACGTGTGAGGAATGTCAAACTGAATTACTCCAGTACACATGCAGTACCTTCACAGCTCACCAGGGGCCCCTCAGCCCAATGTACTGAATGAATTGTCACCCTTTGCATTACAAAAAAACAAGTTCACATTAGGTCAAACCTTTACGTCAAACTACCGTAACTCTTGACCCGTCAATCAAAAAAGTTCTAATGGTTCCTGAAAGCAGCAACTCTATGCTTGTGATATTAGGGTCATTACAGTATAATCCCAGGCAGAGCACCACATTCAAAACTCAATAAGACAATTTAAAAAAACAGTGAAAACAACCCAAATGTCCAATAAAGTGTCTGTTTTCTGTCGAGCTCCGTCACTTACTCACTCACTCTCTCTTCCCAAGCAATTACTGTACTAACCGTAGCAACGCGCAGAGTCGCTGCTTTGAGGAAGCGTTGGAATTCTTAAAATAAGCAAATGGTTTTGGAGTTACAGATGTTTAAAAAATGCTGCAAAACACCCGTCTGATGTCAGCAACAGGTCAGGCTTCAGAGGGTTAAAACCCGAGGCTTAACCTTTTTTTAAATACAGTCTGTGTTTTAGCAAAAACTTTTTTTGGTACTTTTTTTCCTTTTTTAATAATCCAAACAAATATGAATTTACACAACAGAAGGCAAAAAAGCAAAATCGCACACATTGATGTATTGTTGCCAATATTTTTTGATACAGAATAACATTTTTTATTTAAGAGTAATGCTTTACAGCAGTTGCAGTACTTTGTTTTTGCACAACAGTGGGAACATTTTTTTTTTTATCCAGATAGTTGAAATAGTATATACTTATTTATTTTTTAGGCTCAGACTGGGGCTAGAGAAGCTGCACATTATTCATCCACTGCATTACATGGGCAAACAAATGAAACAATACAGGGGGAGTAGCCGACTACAATAACAGCGACACACAGCCGGTTCATAGCTGCAGCCCATTAAATGGCTGGTTTCTAAAGATTAGAAGCACATGTATGACTGAGATTAGTTGCCTTTGTCATTTTTCTGCACTGAGCTGCTTGTGGCAATGTGGTCAAAGCTGTCACCCACTGTTTAATAAATTACCTGCAAGACAGAACTCTATTTTTCTAACATTGCCTACTGGATATCCAGGGCAGTCAGCCAGTGTAATTAGTTATTATTTCAATAATCTCTTTTTGATGCTGAACTTTAACAATTGAATATATGTCCAACTTACAAGGCAAGTTTTTTTTAACATTCATATGGGAGTCATACAACAGCAGTGTTCCTTATGTCTGTTTCCTATTGTCAAGACAGGAGCGGCATCCACTGTAGGTAGGTAGATATTAACGTTTCACGTGTACAAACATATATGAATGTAACTGATGTAACTGGTAAATCAACTGGTTCTTTTAGTGCTTTTCTACTCTGAGCACTCAAAGCACTTATACACCATGGCTCATTCATTCATTGACACAGCACCTTTTTCTATGCTTAAGTGCTTCCCACCTATCATTCAGATAATGAATCTGAATGAATGTGAATGTGTATCACTCACAAACATTCACATGAAACAGAATTATCATATAAATGAGTTTTAATCCTTTTTCTCAAAGCAGTTGCATGCACCACATGCCTACATAACAGAGTTATTTTCACATTTTCTACAAAACCTGATGAGATTTGTCTCATCTGCAGGTTGAGAGAGGGGGCTTTTCTGGGGAAAAACATGTTCCCGCTTTCTACGCAGCAGAAAACCCTCTGTGGCATATCCTCACTGGTCTGCGCAGCTTCATTATTCCACTATGGAAGACTCAGAAGAGAAGAGACTGTCATATGGTGGGGTAAGAAGAAGGGAAGGTTATATAATGGGGGGATTAATATTCCAGAAAATAGCGAGTCACCACCAGGAGAAGGAGATCAGCGAGATCACAAACGAGATCTCTTCCACCCACGGATAAAAACCCTGCTGCCTCTGAACTTCCTCTGTACTCCCCGTCGCAAGTTTAATTGGCAGCAGCGTGATCGTGAGCTCCATATCTGGATTCTCCAAACATCAGCTTTTTACACGAGCCAGTGTGAAGACAAACCCCCCACGCAGACGGCGCACAGCTTTGATGCTTTTTATCTACACTACCCTGGCAGTAACAATGGCGTAACCAGAGCCTGGCAAAGATTAGTCTGCTCGAACTTTTGACACTGATCCTGGGTTAATTTAGTAGATGCGAGGATGATCTATGGTTTGTTTTCTTCCCGTGACAACTAAGAGTAATATGTGCAATATGACAGTAAAAAGGAAGAGAGGTTGTGCTGTGTAGTCTCACAGTAGAAAAAGCAGAGGGAAAAGGCCCCGGTTCTATAAAACTGAATGATTTGTTTTATCCTCGACTCCTTTCACAACTCCTCTTCTGTCTGACTTTCATGAATTTAACTCCAGCACGTCTCATCTCTTAACAGACCTGATCTCACCAGTAAGTCAGCCTTTTTTCTTCCTCCCACACAGCCGCCGCTGCTGGTAGTGGGAGGGGCAGTGAGGCTCTGTTGATGTCATTCAGAAACACATGCACACGCGCATCACTGTACTAGCAAGGACACAGTATTAGCTTGATCCTAATATTTGCTCATGAGGGATCTAGAAATGAAATGAGATTTTCTTTCTTGCTTGCTTGCTTTTATTGAAATTTTTTGGTATTTAAAGAACCGAACGCATCAGTCCTTGCTAATTTCATTTGTGTGCGGCGAACAACGAAGAACACTGTCTTACTGAGACGTTTCAACCCGACTTACATCACAGCTTCATTCACGCACTCGACTACCTCTGAGCTTTCTCACACCCAGGAAGTGCACACTCACACTGCTATTCTCAAAAGAGCAGGATGCAACCTTGAAGTTGTTCCACAGCTTTCAATAAAAGAAAAAAAAAGTGTTTCTTTTTCAGTGAGAAATCTGTTGCTGCATAGAAAGTTGAATAGCTGTTGGTGACAGTTTCATTGCTGGCGTCAGTGGAGGACAATAACGGGCGAAGGACGGTGACTACTGATGTCAGAGGCGGATGTGTGACAAGCGGCACACAATGAAGGCCAGAGAGCGGCGGATCTTCAAGCGTTACCTCGTACAGCGGAGAGCAGATTCCATCAATCCATTCTAGCTGAAGCCCTGGCAACTCATCCTTCCTGTTTCGGTCAAAAATGGCCTGAAAGACAAAAGACAGAATTTATTTACATCTATATCAGTGCTCACACTAGACAAACAACGGTTACAAGTTAGCATCATGGTCCCTAAAGTGCTGCCGTTCTTGCTTTTGTAAAAGAAAATTCTCATTCAGCTCTCAAGACAGCTTTATAACTTTATTTTCCATTCCGCCTCATTCTCCTGCAGCCGGAATTTAAGAGGCTGTGCTTCAGAGATAGTTACTGGGATATGACTTAGAAGTTAATATTTAATTTCCAACACCCACACACAGAGCGGTAAAGGTTTGACACAAGCAGCAGACCTGAGGCTACTGAATTAGTTATTTCAGAGAGGAGGCAATGTGGCCTGGCTCGATTACTCAACAGCCATTAATTGTACGTGGAAAGCTGCCTGTTTTCCCCTTTTAAGGACTTCCAACATAATTCAAGCTCAAAAACCCCTCAGTCAAACAGACAGTGCTCTTTTGCTAATTAAAAAAAAGGAAACATATTTTCTTGTAAAGTCCCGATACACCAAAATAGCGTTAATGAATAAAAAGGTCACATTTTGCTCTAAATGCAACCGGGGGCAGTTCTTTTCTTTTTCTTCTCTCCTTTTTCTGTTTTTAAGAATTACTGCAAGTCTGTCCACAGTTTTCTTTTTGGCACAGCAGCAAGGCAGTGGAGCAGTCAAGCTGACCATATGCTTTTCTCACACTATGGGACGCAAGCTCTCGTGTTTCCTAAACAGCCACTATGTGCAGCGACTGCAGCGAAAATCTATCTTCAGCATCATCAGCTCTTAGAGGTCAGCAGAGGGGAGAGAAAGTGCAAAAAAGCACAAAACCAGAGCTGGCTCGGTTTACTCACAGAGGGCGTGAGTTTCAGCTCCAGTCTTTCTCTGTCGCCCTGCTCAAAGAACTCGCTCGTCACCAGCTCAGCCACCTGAAGAGAGACAATTCAATAAGGTGCTAATTCAGTCAACTAAGTGATTAATCGCCAATTACGCCTCAAGTTATTATGTCTGTCAAAGAAAAGCAGCAGATTCCCACAATTTATATGCAGCGGCTAGTTAAACTTTTTTGCTTCAAAATGCTTTAAATGATGATTTGATTATGAATGCAGCGTATCTTTCTGCTGCTCAGCCATTTCAGCTCCACGTGAATGGATTTGAAATACATCCACACAAATGTCGCCTGTGTTACATATGAGCATGAGAGTTCACACTGTTTTTGTCACCTTTCGTGATATTTCCCAGGGCTTAGTGACAGCACCGAGATCACATGCTGTCATCATCATGGATCTGCGAAGACATATTTATTTTAAGAAGCATTAATAATCCCAAAAAATGTAACATAAAACCAAATTCAATCAGGAAGACAAAGACATACACGATTACCTGCACATGTCTCTATGTGCCTTCACATTCCAATTGTATTCTCCATTGCTGACCAGCTCAAAGAACATGTTTCTATTCCTGAATGAAAACAAGAAATCCTCATATGTACATGTAAATTACATAAATTCCACAAGGGGGCGATGTTACCTAAAAGAAACCCATAGTAAGCTGTGAACAGCTAGAGGCTCTGTAGCTGTCAGTGTGCTACACTGTCAGGGCTCTGTGGACATCTCACTAACAGTTTAATAAGCAGTGTTTTTTTTAGCGGTACATACTCAAAGTAAAGTGTGAGGTCTGTGGCCAGAATTGACTGTTTCAGCAGCTGCATGAGGTCGCTGTACTCTGTGGACGAGAGGTTGGAGAAGATATTGTGACCCTGTGGAGAGACACACAGAGACACCATAAAGAAAACATAAGCCACGTTTCTAAAAGCATACAAGTAGCCTGAAATGAATGATTACTGTCCCTGGACATTTTGGATAAGTACCATTCCTATGACCTGCTGTATAATTTTTAAGAGAAGCACAAACCTGTCGTCAGATATACAAACTAAAGCAGCTGACGTGATAGCAGTGTGGGATATCTTTACAAATGTATTACCCAATCCGTCCACTTAAATGTTTTTACCGCAATAACTATTAACATTTGATATTTAGTCCCAAAATTTCAACTTCAACTCATCTAGGCTTGCTCACATTTGGCCTTTAATAAAAGTTTGGGCTAAATTTTGTTACAATCTACGTGTTAAAATAAGCATTTGTCAACTAGAAAGGTGGCACAGAGATCAAGGAAACTACTGTCAGTGTTGAATTGGAAGCTTTTTTGTTTTGTTTTTTACAGTCAAAGTTCTAGTTGGTTCCCAGCCTTTTTTTTTTTAATTTAAAGATTCTTTTAAAAAGAAGAATTCCAGTAATAATGTATACTAATACTACTACTAATAATAATACTTTTACTAATTAGAGCAGGGCGATATGACCAAAAATATTTATCACGATATACATTTGAAAATTTGCGATAACGATATAACTGACGATATAATTGACACTAGACAAATGCTTTACAACTCCACAACTTTATTAGTGCAAAAAACCCCATCAATGCATTTTGACTTAAACAAGCAGCTGCTTTTTATGTGCATTAAAGTTATATAAAAATTTAACAGTGCAAATGTAAATTCCTTGCTGACAGTTTAACCAAAAGGCATTTCCAGTGGAAATTCCTCAGCATAACCGTGTATAATATCCACAAAACTTAAAAAGAGGTTATACACACACAATACGGCAATGTTATGTTGAAGCACAGTAGGTATCACTCCGCGAGGCTCCTGCCTACGATAGCCGTAATGCTGCGACAGTCCATCAAGCGGTGCAGCTTCGTAGCTTAGCAAAGTCGTACTAAAACATTTGACAGATTTTCGAGCGCCATGTACCACATAAAATCGTTTCGAGGTCAGTAAACACAACCAGAATTAATACATAAGGCACACGGGATTATAAGGGGCACTGTCGATTTTCAGAAAAATCAAAGGATTGATTTTAAGTGTGCCTTATTTTCCAAACAACACGGTAATAACGATGGCCCGCTAGGATGCTCTACCAAAAATAGTGCTTTGTTGTGTATCTGACCGATGAAAGCCAAACCAGTTCCAAACCACTGAAGTTGCAGCATTTTTACAAACCAATTCTGGTTCATCCGTTTCATTCAACGATCTGCTTTCACTCTTCTCATTCTGTGTCACCGCCATGTGCATATGTAAACAAAGGCACTGCGCACGCACGTTTTACCCATATTCTATCACGATATTTCATTTTCCTATCGTTGCCCAAAGTTACACCGGTATTACCGTGAACGGTATGATATAGCCCAGCCCTATTACTAATAGGTACTAATTCATATGTGGGGAAGCATATACAGAGCATTTTGTGACCAGAGAGAGCTGATAAACTGAAACAAAAACCTTCAGTTCAATTTTACTTATATAGCTCCAGATATTATAGAGCATAGGTGTCAAACTTTGGCCCGCAGCCTAATTACATTTGGCCCGCGAAGCCATACCAAATTACTATTAGAGCTGCCTACTGGTATTATACAGCTAATATATATATTGTTTAGTATTAAGCTTTGCTTGTTCCATATTCAGTTTTTCAGCAAAACGTGTTTGAGTCCATAAGAAAAGATTCATTCTTATATCTGGAGGAATAAATATATTTCAATAAATATTAACGTTAGCCCGCAACTTTGTTCCAGTTTTGAATTTTGGCCCACTGTGTATTTGAGTTTGACACCCCTGTTATAGAGAGATATCAAGTGTATCTCTCTATAACAGGGGTCAGCCCCATCAGCCCTTTGTGTCAGCACCACAAAGGGCTGATGGGAGAATTTTAAAAATCAGGGGGTGTTTGAAGGGAGTGTGCTTACTACACCTGGTATTCACCCCTGTTAGAACCATTAACACGCCTAAATATCTAACCAAATTGTCAGTTCATATGGAAATTAAAGCCATATAAAACTACACCACCATAAAACGTTTCTGTGTTATAGAGAGAAGAGAATGAGGGAATGTGCAGTCCTATGAAGTCTTCACAAATTTGACGTGTGAAAGAGTCATAAAAAGATCTTATTTGGACAATTAAGCCATAACAGTAGAACACATAGTTAGAATATAAGCGATCACATTATATCCACTCTCCTCTAACGGATGGTTTGCAATTAGCAGAGGTTTTTAAATGCTGATCGTCACCGTTTTCCCTTTCGCAACCTGAGCACTGAACTCTAAAAACTGTGCCAACATGCTTGTAATTCCTTTCATCAGCTCATGGGTTCCTATGAAATATTGAACTGCATAACATCAGTAACACAAAGGACATCTCTCATTCTGTCACAACTGGAGCAGATGAAGGAAGGAGGCGACTGAAATAGAATGACTAGCGGGATCTGAGAGATACAAAGGAAGCGAGTGACGTTTAAAAGTTTACAATTTTATTAATGGTTTGCGCGGGCTGGCGGATTGAATTTGAGCTCCAGCTTCGACTTGAATTAGCCCCGCTGTTCATTTATATGCTAATGAACTAAGGATAACAGTAGTTCAACCCCAGTATCAACACACACCATTATGATATTCCAAGCAAACATTTGTCAGCTTACTGTGTTGTCAGCACCACGATAATGAAGCCTGTGGAAACTACCGCTAAGCTTCGCCTCAGCTGCTCCCTCAAAACGCCTTCAATTACAACTTCACGGAATCCAGTCACCTGGTAAAATGTCTCTCTCAACCAATTACCACCGAATCAATCATCTCGGTAATTACATTGATTTGAGAGTAGCGTGAGCTATTTGTTTATTCGTTCACATGTAGCAGACAATCCACACCACTTGTCTGCCTCCAAGCACTGTGAGTACAAACTACCCCCCTCTCCCCAAACAAACACACACACACACACACACACACACACACACACACACACACACTGTTTTCTTTTATGAAAAATTTAGCATTTATTCATTTGGGATGCCAGAGAGTTGAAGAGCCACATTAGGTGCACAGGAGTTTGACAGCAGGGAAACACGTGACTTCTGCGCAGTCATGGTAAAACGTAGATACTAGTCGTGTTACTTTAAGAGCATCCATCCTAAAGTCTGTGCTGGTTGGCTGACACCCTTACAGAGCCATACAAATTTTAGGCAAGCTTTCTTCTCGTCTCTATCCGGTCATTGAGTCTGACGTCACTAGCCGTATCTGGGCCTACACTCCGCTGCAGGTCCATATATCAAACGATCACTATGGCATTACTGAGAGTTGAAAAACTGTCTAAAGTCTTTCATCTTTAATAAAATGATCAGCGTTCTGCTCTACCAGGTGTAACAATTGAGTTTAACATCCAGGCATCCATGAAAACGGAATTTATGACATTTAACCGAGTTAATAGTTAGCAGGAAGTTAGCTCGCTAGCTTCTATCTAAATACAATATAGCATGTCCTGACTGCGGGGTTTTGTAAACAAATTAAAATGTACAGCTCTGTTATCACTTCCAACATAAATGAAGACAGAAAACTAAACAGCAGTGACGTTTGTAGGGTTACTGAAGTTTGGCTAGCTGGTATATAATGATGTGCTACGTGACCGCTAGCGACACAGCTATGTTAGCATAATATAAACAAGCTAACTTTTTTTTCACTCGATAAAAGTTAACTTGAGTGTTCTCGGTGGTCAGGAACAAATGTAATCGCATGGCAGGATGCTGCAAAAGGACCAAACTTCAGCCAGGAGAACAACTGAGGTGGTTCTTTTCTGCATTTCCCAGCACCACTGTCTTTTACAGATGGCTATAGATGCTCACTGTTGGACCTCTGCACTGACTTCCTCCTTATGTGCAGAAAATCTGGATTTGGATTCATCACTCTATAAAATCTATTACCACTGATTTTTCAGTCTAGTTCTTGTGTAATTTGTTATACATCAGTCTTTTCTCCCTCTTTCCCATTTAAGAAGAATCACTTCTTGACAAAAACCCTTCCACTGAGACCATTTCTGATGAGGCTCCAGTGAACAGTAGATGGATCATCTGACGGGCCAGTTTCCTCAAATATATTAGGGACACACCATACTGAGATACCACACCATACTGAGATTGGACAACATTTAAGCTGATAGCACTTCTAAAATACTATTTATTAATACCATTTTATCTGTGGCAGTTTTTCATAGATTTAATTGAGTAAACAAAGGATTTATTTTTACGTCAGATACTAGTAACAAAGTGCTTAAACGATTTAAAATTGCTTCTCTGCTAATCTGTCCATTATTGGTCAACACAACACTGGTTCATCCCTTGTGTGAGATGACTTTTTAATGCTTAATCATTCATAGATCAGTGTTAAGTGGCTTCAAAACAAAAAACATTCCTCTAAAAATATTCAGGTACAAGAACTGAACTGAAAATGAGTGGAAAAAGCAGCCAATGACCAAAGAAAAACATGTCTGGAGAGCTACTGCTCAAGACCACTTTAAAAAAAAATAAATGTCTCTATTTGGAAGTAAAATATAAAGAAATGAGGGGTGGCACAAGAATTTTACACAGTAGTGTATTTACCAAAAAAAAGGTAATATCAGTCCTTTAAGGTCATAACTTTAACCTTCTATCACTCACTGTTCAACCTTCAGGATTAATAGGCATTGACATCTACTTCAGCAGGGAAACCATGAGTGTTACTAAAATTATTGCATTTAATTTTTGGACCTGGTGGTTCCAGGTTCCTGGTACTGTGCATGCTGCTGGCAGCTGGCATCAGTAATGAAATTAGTTTGACCATGTAAAATATCAGGGCAGTGAAAAAGATCTGCAGTGCAGATATTAACAGACTTTCAATATAATGAAAAGTAGCACAAATGTGAACATGCAATGCACTGAAATACAAGAGTGCTGCAAAAAATGTCTTTGTGAAGAGATTCTGAATGTTGGGTCTTTCTGAATGCTTTCTGTTTTGTCTGAGGTAGGCATTAGCAAACCGTTTATGGTAACTGCACTGCAGCAGATATAAGAACATAGCCCACCTCGCTCTGCAGGATCATGACAGCATGGTTGAAGTGGTGGTGCTCCAGTGTAGCAGAGGTCCCATAAAGCAGAGCGAGAGCTGAGCCCGTCCTGCCAAACACACACACACGCGCACGCATATTGGGATCAAAAACGAGGGATAACATAATCAGGATTCAACACATGCAGAGAAACTGATTGAGTTTGGTATGATTTCCTCACCAACCTGTCACCACGTGTTGCAGTACAGAAAACAGCTTGAGAGTCATATCCTAAACTACAGCAAAGACGGAGAGGTTTCACACTGAATAAGATCGTCGTTTAATTTAGCTTCTAAAAAGAATACTCAAGAGAAGTGACACAGCCACAAACGACGCATGCGAGCTGGATTTAAAATGCAAAAATATCCCACATTTTAGTGCCGTCTTTAAATGTTATTTATTACCCATGGTAAAAATCAGCATTTCTTATAATGAGGGTTTTACAAATGTGAATTAGTCTGGATTAATAGGTTGAGGTGTACATGCAATTGCAGCAGATCTGTTGGCTGCTCATCCATGATGTGTGTCCTGTTCCACCACATCCCAAAAGTGTTGTTGGATTGAGATCTGGTGACTCTAAGGGCCATTTAAGCACAATGAACTCACTGCTCTGTTCAAGAAACCAGTTTGAGATGATGTGACGAGAAGATGGGTACAGTGTGGTCATAAGGGGATGAGCATGGTTAACAACAATGCTCAGGTAGGCTGCAGACTTTAAACAATGCCAAAGTCAGTCCAAAAAATATAATTAAGGAAGCAGTACACCACCAGGAGTTTGAACTGCTGCAAGGCAGGTTGAATCCACATCGTCGTGTTGTCTGGCCAGCCTCCTCATCAACAAGACATTTTAACCCAACTGCTCACTTAAGAGTTTCTCTTTTTCAGATCATTATATCACTTTTCTTTCCCATTCTGATGCTCACTTTGACCTTGAGCAGATTTCCTTGTCTACATTGTCTAAATGTACTGGGTTGCTGCCAAGTGATGACATTTGCATTATCAAGCAGCTGAACAGGTGTTGGGCTGCTAAAACCAACACTACTGTGCCCAGCTTGAAAACACTGGGTGCATTCTGAAAGTCAAAATACAATAAAGGAACCCTTAAACTGTTGAGCAGCTGAAATCCTACATGAAACAAGAATAGCGAAAGAAATCTAACTTTCGAAGCAATCTCCTCAGCTGCTGTACATTTACCGTGTTATTGAAATAAAAACTGCAACAGCGCTGTGATAAATGCCCATTCTTTATATAAACATGTTGCCAGAACAACATTTCTCATATCATTTTCTGATATATTTTCGATCATGTTCCAACATTTTTGAAAATCAGCTTGCACTATAACAATCTTGATGGAAGCAGAAAATATTTATATTCAGTAATTTATTAGCTTTTTTTAATGCACCCAGAGTCAGCAATGTTTACAGTTTCTTCGTTAAGGAGACTCTTATATAAGCCTTAAACAACTTCCGACTTGACTCTTGCTGATCTGAGCTGCACTACTGCAGACTGCTGCAGATGGGAACAGCAGTGTGTAGATTGCAGTATGTTCGTATGTGTGTGTGTGTGTGTGTGTTTCCTTACTTTGCTTGAAAAGCGTTGTTGGTGCCCCTGTGGTCCAAGTCATGGCACACACATCCGACAATAAGGGCTAAGATCTCCACGTCTGTCAGAGTCTCCTGGAAACCTGCTGTCTGATTGGCACAGAGAACAGGAGGAAAATAAGAAATCACACACACACACAGAGACACACACACACACATTCCATGTGCTCCAGAGCTGCATCTATTACTCTATAATTTTATGAAGCTGTAAGCAGTACATTGAATAAAATGAAAAAAAAAACCCCACTAAAACAGCAGCATCATCCAAAACTATATCCCTCTAAAAATGAGGGGACTGCAGTAACACAGCCAAACAGTGAGATTTATGGCTTGGATGAATGGATTCTGGAGGCCATGTGCTGAGTGAGTCACTATAGGTCATTGTGGGGATAGCGGCAAAAGATAGCAAGGCCCTCAGCCTGCTCATTAAAGCACATGGGAGAAGAGCTGAGGGGTCCACAGGAGCTTACACACTGCTATTTCTTTCCCCTCTGCCAATAATCAATTCAGATGGGATGCCACACATTAATGCTGCACTTGATTAAGTGAACTACACTGTGGTGTTTTATACGAGTTTGTGTGCATGTCTGTATGCATGTGTAATTGTGTGAGAGTGTGCGTTACCCCAAGGACCTGATAAATTAAAAGGCCTGCTGGAAAAGCAGAAGTAATTCTCTTGGGGTCTCAATTCAAACAAACACAGAACTGGCTGTTTGTACAGTTAATAATATAATGAGTCATCATTTAAATCTCTGTGAGTTCAACGTAGATCAAACTGAAATGTAGTATTACATAAAATAATACGATTTTAACAATCTTAACATTGATCATAGGGTCATTCATCAGCTGCCTAGTTGCAAGCTGGCTAGTTATTTCCATTCATATTCATGCCAGTGTGCAGCAAAGCTATTGCAACCTTATCTTTTAATGTCTCTCATTTATATGCTACGTTAACTTGATTTTCTGTACATCCAGCAACATCCAGGTCCGTCATTTAAATATACTTACTATCCTATCATATGTCAATCACCGGTATCCTGCGCTCCTATTGGTAGTCCTTTGGATCGTTTTCCTCAAAGTTTAAAAAAGTTTAACTCAGAATCCACCCCTTTCACATCGCCAGTGATTTTTCATCCATGGTTGGCTAAAGGCACTAAATGCCACTGACTTTCTATGGCCTCTGGTCGCCATGATTATGGTGGTGATAAAAAACTGTCCAACTTTGCTGCAGACATGTTCACAGCTTGGTCTGAAAAATCTTTCATTTCTTCACTAATGTAAACTGCAGAGAGGGATTTTTTTTTCACCAATTTTATTTGCATTAAAGTTTAAAGTTGTGAATTACTGGGTTTCTTTGCCAACACCAGCACCTGTAGCCTGCTTTGAGGCTTTTTAGTGTGCTTCTAGACCTAGAATTTATGGTGTTGGTACCTTTTGCAGCATTTCCAAGAAGATAATGGGGAAAATAAAGTAGCTTGCTATATGGTTAACTCTATTCACTGATTGTGCAAGACATTTGTGCACCAGATTTGGGAAGTGAAGTTCATTGAAAATGACAGCGACTTCACGTGACATCAGATGAAATAACCACTGGTTCAATTCAATCCTTTTATTGTGCCTACTGGGAAGCTCGGTTTACAGACAAACTGTCAAAACTTATCCACCAAAAAGAAGGATAAGAAAAATGGTACAAAAAAAACAACAAAAAAAACTCAATTTGGTCCAACGAAGTGGACGCAATCAGACTTAAACTTTAAGCTGTGGGACTGAATCATGTGACAACAAAGAAAGGGTACAAAAGGGTGGTAGCAGGTTACCTAGGCAACCAGAGCAACTCAAATGTCCACTAGCAGTCAACCATCAGCACCAAAGTGACAAGTGGCAAAATCGCTTTCCCCTTTAGCACTAATCAGCAAAACAAACCAAACTGGCATTAGCTGATAAGTTAGCACTCACAGTCTTGTCTTGAGATAAGTCAATTTTGACACCAAGAAAACAGGATAGTACAATTTTTTCAGCTTCCCACGTAGAGTCTATGCTATACTATGCTAACACCACAGAAACCAAAGAATTCTCACACTCCTCCAACATGATTTTGCTTGGTACTAGCTAGCTACACACTGTGGCACTACCTGAGCAGTGACTGTCCTCTCTTTTTTGCATATTGGTGGTTGTCAAAATCATTAAGGTACAATATCACTACCTACCACTTTGGAGTGTCAGCCATTATCATATCTGTGCTGGTTTTTGCTGGTGTTAATAATATTAAATGTAGTAAAAAGCAGCGTGGTTTTTGCTGCAGCGCTTTTTGAAATTCTTCATTCTGTATTTTTTCGTGGCCCAAATAAAATTCCATCACGGATACAAACTTTGGTACGTTGCGTAGGGGAGACCGGGGATAGTTGTAACGTGGGTCAGTTGTAACACTTCCAATTTCTCCAATCAGGGCTAAGTTTCAAATGATGTGACTCATCCTGTGCATGCCCAACTCAGTTCTGCTATCACATGTGAAAAATCAGCACATTTCGTCAAACACAGACAATTTAACATGAAAAAAAGTAATTTGTATGCCAAAAAGTAAGTTTTTCTACTTTATTTCAATTTGTAATAGCATTATCTGCTTTGCAGTTAAACTCATCAAACTTAAATTATGTTATTTGTATGTCTATGGGGATATATTCTGTGTGGGTCTTTAGTGCTAATGTTTTAGCCGTTGGCTGTAATGTTAGCTAGTTCATGGCTATAGGAGTCTGGGTCAGTTGTAACAGCAACAGTCTGGGTCAGTTGTAACAATAATGCAGATGTTACAACTTACCACACTATTACTTTAACTTATATTAAACAAGTTGGGGCAACGACATCAGCAGAGAGAGGTTCACTGGTCGCATTTGTATATGCGGTTAATGCCATTGGCAACACAATTCCTCCACTGTTTGTGTTCCCACACATACATTATGCAGACCACTGTGTCAGAGATGGACCAGCAGGAAGTACTGGTAGTGAAATAAATCAGGATGGGTGCAAGAAACAGATTTCCTCATCTTTCTGAAGCACTTTGCAAACCACACCAAGGTAAGCCATGATAAAAAGTAATGGAATTGCGATGCTGGTGAACAACTACATTTTTTCAGCTCCATTGTTATGTTCAAAATTGGTGCAAGAGTTGTAGATTATAATGCCCACTGAGCCAATGAGGCCAAACTCAAGGAAGACCAACCAAAATGAATGAAATATTCAGTTGCAGAAATTTCCATAATTTGTCTTTTTTGGGGGGTTGGAATATGTTCAAAAGCTAGATTTCTGCATTCTGTCACACACACACACACACACACACACACACACACACACACACACACACACACACACACACACACACACACACACACACACACAGCTACATAAATGGATGTAAGTGCATTCATGTGTTGAATAAACAAAGATTACATGTTAATATTTTGTTAGTACCCTTATTTCATTGTGTTACATTTCACCCCAGGATATGTTACAACTAACCCAGACTATGGGGTTAATTGTAACATTTCACTCTTCGTGTTTGAGGCCATACCATGCATTGGTAATTGTGCTGCAGAGAAAATAGCTGCACTATTTAATAGCAGAGACATGTAAATACTTTGCATTACATTTTGAATCCACTACCTTAAAAGAGCTCCAATTTACAGACAGAAATGTGAAAAATGTTACTACTATCCCCGGTCTCCCCTACAGGTGATGTATGTTGAACATCATAGGTGAAAAAAAAAACGCAAATGTAGAATGTAACATCATATTTGCAGGTGGATTGTCAAATAAAGACTATTTATAGGAAATTTTTAAAAAATGACATCTGTAAAAATGGGGTTTTTTGTCTTCTAAATTTATTGTCATGGTCAGCTGTGCTACTGACAGTGAAGGATTAGAGGAGGACCCAAATGCAGATGTGCAGAGGCAGACTGCATTAACTGAAAGTGAGCTGTTTAATGACTGTTTATATTCAAACAAAAAACCAAAACATAAGGTCCAGAAGAGGAAATTCTAAATTATAAAACTACAGGAACATAAAAGCTTGAATAAGCAGTAAGACAAGAGGAACAAACACTCAAACTAAGGACAAAAGGAGACAGCGATTATATGTACACAGAAGTGCAATCGGGGAAGTGGAGACAGCTGGAGAGAGTGAGAAAGCTGAAGTCAATCATAGAGAAGAAGACGAGGAAAGTAAAGCTAAAAGCAAAGTGGAACGAACAACTAACTCTAAGATAGCGAAAACATATGGATATGCAACATAGGATGCATACAAACATATATGTAGATATACACTACGATCATTATAGCAAACAAATTATTTAATTAAGTTTTCCAGTTATCAATAGCAGTTTATATGGCAACAGCCCTCATATCGTCACTGCTGGTCAGATCAACTTTCTCAAAGCTTTTCTATTCTTATCTCTAACTGTATGTTGAAATGCAATGCCTTGATCTAACTGTGTTTAGAACAGAAAGTGATCAAAAATGAGCATGACCATTACCGTCAGCATGGCAAACATGCACTGGCAAACGTTGAATGCGTGTCTCCAGTTGTGATAGAGAACCATTCTGTAGTTTTTTCTGACAGTCAGCAGCCATCTGCACAGCGTCTGCAGGGTAAGACAGGTGGCGAGATGAGCACATGGGTCAGCGGTCCTCGTGCAGTTCCAAAACTGTTCGGGGCAATCTCAATCAAGTATTAAAGCAAAGGAATTAAGACAGGGAAACTCAGTGTCCTCACCTCATAGTCAATCTTAAATTTCTGCACCATTCCCAGTTCCATAAACATTCTCAAAGCTGCCGTTATCATGGCGTCAACATCCAGAGAGAAATCATCAAAGGAGAGCTTGTCGATGCCCAGCTCGCAGACTAGGGGGATGTTAGCAGCCTGTTTCGCCATGGCAGGAGGAAACATACAAGAAGAACAAGAGCAGAAATGAAGATGAAGAGGTCAGAGGATGTTGTGCGATTTTCAGATGTTATACGGAAATATAAAAACATGCTAATTAAGACCCGAAGCTTCATTTGGAGGGGTTTAAGATTAATGAGGGGGATCTACTGGAGAATTTCATTGTTGTTTACTTTCAGAGCTCACTGACAATTGTGGCAACAATAATCATCATCAGCTTTTTTTCTGTGGTATTCAAACAAAAATATAGGATTCCAATTAAGCATTTTCATATTGAAGCACATCTTCTATCTTTAATCGGTTCTAATGAGCACAACGTCTATCTGATCAGGAGATGCTCTTCCTGACTTGAGTCAGCATTTATAATTGAAGGATTTTGAGCTTTGCAGTCAAATATATCTTAGCAGAGTTAAAGTTTCTGTAAAGCTGTGTTTCTCTTTCCTCTCTATCTGTCTTCTCTAACAACCACCATTGTTTCCTGCGCAAACATTTGCCTTTCTGGCCAGCAGGTATTCTTTAGATCTTAATTCATAGCCCCGGGGTTATGAAATGTCAGCCAGATTTGTTTGCCACTGCCTTTTTCACACCAGTGGAATCCCAGGCAAGCGTGCTCAACAAGGCTACTTATGTAGTGCAGAAAGTGGAGGGAAAGGCAGAAGCAGAGAGCAGTGCTGCATGAGGGGGCTGAAAGATCACACAGGCACACTAGAGAGCAGGGATCCTACTATGCAATAATGGCCACAGGGGAAAATCCTAAACATGAAAGTGCAGGAAAATAGGTCATATCTATTTTTCAGAAATGTCCTGCCAATTAAAAATGTAGTCATTTTCCATATTTTCATCTTTATCAATAATGCATTGTGAATGAATGCTTATTGATTGAAGTAATCCATTCCAAATGCTACAATTAGTTTAAATTCGCAGGGGACTTCTCAGCTCCTATTTATGCTTGTGCGCTGCTGCAGTTCTTTTGAAGCTGAAGTCTGCCAATAATTTCTCTCTTTTGCCATAGATTTTTTTCCCTTCTCATTAAAGTTAATAAGAAATTGTTATTTAATTAGAAAAATATATATCTTAGTTAAAGCACCTACGAGGAAACCAAATACATTGTGAGTATCTTAACTTTCTGTGAAAAAACTTTCATTTTATGTATCAGTAAAAGTTTATCTTAGATCAAACTTTTGTGAAATCGGGTTGCAGCAGAATCCTAATACACCTTTAATGTTGGTGTTTTATTTCATATGTCTTAATTAATTATTGATTCTTATTATTGTCTTATTATTATTATTAATTAAGGACAGCATTTAGAAGAACAAAACATTAGATCATGGTAATTATCTGCACCAATACAGACATCAAGAAGCCTCCCTTAAGACCTTTTCTCTTGTCTTACTTCTTGTCTTTGCTTTTGTGATTGTTTGCTTCGGCCTCAATAGTTTCCTCCAATGTCCACTAAACAGTGACTCCAAAAGTTAACCAATCTCTACAAACTCCAAATTTAAAATGACCCACTTTGGTCTTTTTTGGATAATCGGATGCCAATATGATCGATCGTTTGTGGATACTAGCCGTCAGGTTCGTGATGTACAAAGTTTATATACCTATATACACTCACCTGCACATAATTACATTAAAAACAAATAAGCAGCAACATAACAATAACAACAACCACAGGACAAGAGGGGAGAAACCGTAAATAGGAGATTAGTGGGCAGGAAAGGCCAGAGTAAAGGTGGTTTGTGAGCTTAGATTTAAAAGCAGAGATGCAGGACTTTTTTATGTGAAACTGATTCTAGAACTGTGGAGCAGTGACTACAAAGGTTCTGTCACCCTCTTTTGTTTGAGACATGACCTTGGGTCATATGACAGATCTTTGCCAATGGACCTGAGAGACCTGGGAGCTGATAGAAAATGAATGAGATTGGTGATATAAACTGGGATCTACCCATTAAAAGCCTTAAAAACAACCAGCAAAATCTTAAACTGGATTCTAAAATTGACAGAAAGCTTATGCAGCAAGGCCAGGACTGGAGGGATGTGCTCATATTTCTTACTACCAGTCAGCAGTCTTGCTGCTGATTTCTGCACCATCTGCAGACGTAGGTATGGGAAGATTAATCCAGACGTGAAGTAATAAAGGTACACATAATTTTTTTTTCCTGATCATAAGAATGATAATCTTAGTTTTGTCACTGTTTAACAGCTTTAGCAGTTGTTAATCAGCCAACCTTGTTTGTCTCCAAGACAGTCAAGTAGATGCTATAGGGAATCCTGATATTTTACTGGAAGATATAGCTGTAAATCATCAGTATAGAAATGAAAGGCAATGTTATATCTCTTAATATTATTATTAAATGGAAAAAAGTGCAAAGACCCCACAAGAAACAGGGGCAGAGAATAAGAAAAACTGACACCTTAAGAGAAGAACTGAACCAGCTGTAACCTTAATGCCAACCCATTGTTAAATGCAAGCCAAAAGAATGTGAGTAACAGATCAGTGCTCACTGTCGACAAAGCCATTTCAAGTGCTGTGAACAGCTTCAACGTCTAGCCCCCAATAACTAAGTTGCCAGCTACCATCTTTTTAAAAATGAGGCTTCAAAACAGGATTTTAGTAGCTTTTAGGGGGTTTAGTCCATTTTTTATTTAGAGTCTATGGAAGTTACCTCATTAAAAGAATACCCCACAAGGTGGTGCTTTCTTCCAATGCCTTATAGGTTTTTGATCAGGTTTATTTAGCCAAACTAAATGCTCAGTTTGTAGCTGCAAGTAATGAGTAGGATATGGCACAGCATGCTAACTTCTCTTGTGCAGTGGCCAATTTGCACCAGTGCCTCCTTTTTTGTGTTTTTCCAAAAACACAAAAAAATATATATTACAAAATACTTAAAATAAAAATATAAAAACTTGATTGTGCCACATCTGCAAATCCTGAAAGAAAAACAAAAGTTTCTACTGTGAACAACAGTGAACATCTATTACCTTGAATTTGTCAACTTCAGTCTTGGAGCAAGTGGCATGGTACGACAGAACCTGCAAAATGATGGCACAGTGTCACTCAGTGTACTTTTCAAACCCTTACCAGTAAGGCTCTACAAGACGCCCAGCTGTTGCTGCAGCTGAAAATACTGCCCGTTTGTACGTTTTAGTGGATCATCCAGATGATGACGGTAACACATCTGGAACAGCTTACAAGAGCTGCAATGTCAGCGCTGATTCCATCGCTCATTCCCCGAGAGAAATACTTTGCACAGGCCTGCAGTTGCTTATTTGATCATGTTTATTCAGTGCTACCAGACGCAGTGCATCAACATATTAGTTCACCCAGTGTCTCAATTCTGTTCTCTACTTGTCCTATTTGGAAACAGCAGTGCTAACTACCATAATGCACCTGAAAGCTCCCTATTGTAATCTAAGGACATGCTGTAAAGGCTGAATAGTGCTGAATGGCTTCATACCGCAGGGCAGATGAGGGATTGCTTTTCACTGCCTCTCATTAATTTTCAATAAAACCTTTGTGAGAAGGTTATCTACAAAGAGAGATCAGCATTTTTTTTTTAATGCGTACATTCTTCTGGAAATATGAGACAAAAAAGAGAAGCCAAGTACAAAAGACCACTGAGAGAGAATAAGTAGGAAGGGAGTTTACATTTTCCATGTAGCAGCTGTTGTTTGCTGTGACTTCTGGTTAAATGTGTTACCCCTGAGCATATGTTGATCGGAACGCAAAGTCAAGATGCCGTTATAGTGAATGAAACAGAAAAATAAATACAGTAGGACTCACAAGCACAAATAAACACGTCAAGCAGTTTGCTTAGCAGTGTTTTTACAAATATAAGTGGATACACAAAAACGCGCTCTTACATCCAAAGCCACCGACTGCTTGGCCCAAGACTTTTTCACCTGGTCGTACATGATGGTGTTGTTGATGCCCAGTCCACAAAAGATCACAAATGCCTAAAAGGATAAAACAGAGAAACTCCCATGGTTTCCAAAATGTTTAGAGAATTGCTAATGCTGAAAAAAATACACAAGCAATTGTAATACCTCAAAAAGACGCTGGTCTGCGTCATCGAAGGGTTTCCCATCGAGCCTGTTCAGCACTTGGGCAACACCTGTTACACAAAATAAGTTTACCCATACCAACAGCATAGCAGTAATGCTTTAAGGTTGATACTGGCAGACTAGTATCAGGATCAATATTATGAATTATTAAAGAAAATTAAGGGAAGAGGCAACAATAGTGCACATAAATGTGGTTAAGAAACAAAAGTCTGCAGTGCAGCTATCTCCTGTGTTAAACATTTGGAAATCAGTGAAAACAGAAGAATAAAATGATTGTTTAATAGTGCTGAAGCTGCAAAATAGATAATGTTATCTTTGACCGAAAATCCAGTTATTCTCCACAACCCTGTAGTGGGGTTTAACAAAGCAGTCTTTCCTTTTTAGACCGCTTCTCTCATTGTCTAATCAAAACAGAAAGAACTCCGGTAATAAAGGAGAACATCCAATTAATACAGCAACTCTTATTTCCACATCATTACAATTTTTATTTATCTGCAGGAGGTGAAAGAAGCCTGTCAATGGGATTATGTGTTCATTTCAACGAATAGTGTGAAAAGAATTTACAATGCAACTATGATCAATTTTCATTTTGGTGCCATTAATTTTTAATGCATGGCAAACATTCTCTAAAATCTAATTTTGCTCCTTCTGTATTGAGCTTGTAATTTGTGATGAGTTGCAGCATAGACAAGCTAATTGGTTTAACGAGGCTATATTCCTAGTGCCACAAGTGTTTCATTTAAAAAAACACACACACACACTATCACAATGATCACAGCACTAATACGGGTTTTTACGCAAACGACTTATGGTCTTGTGTGACTGTACCGTACAATTTATTCACTGCTCTGGTGGTGTCAAATTTTGCTTAGAGCTTCACAAAGCATTGGGCCAGACCTGAGCTGCAACCAGCTCAGCACTACATTAATCCAGGAGGAATTACAGTGTATCAAAGAACTAACCTAAACTCAAAGTCATCTTCATCCAGTAACTGGCAATGTTACATTCTGTGAAGCAGCAACCAGAGCACTGTTAACCTATCCCTCTAAGAAAGCACATTTTAAGTCAAAGCTCCACTTGATTGGCTTAGAACAGCAATTATAATGCCAGTTTTTTATATACATTTACCTACAAGAAAGAGTTTCTGCTGGTCAAGAAGTTGAATGAATGAATATTTAAAGTTATCAAGAGTTGATATAGCCTTTATTCAAGAAACACACATCTGTAAGTCAGAAACTTTAAAACTTAAATGTTCCTGGGTAGGTAAAGTCTTTTCCAGTCCTGGAACTGGTAAAAGCAGGGGAGTGTCGGTTCTGATTCATAAAGCAGTTAGCTTTACTGAAACAAAAGTAATACCAGATAAGGAAGGTAGATTTATATTGGTTTATGGACAATTACTGGACACACCAATAATTTTATGTAATATCTATGCACCTAATGCGGACATACCCGCCTTTTTTCATAACCTGTCACAGTATCTTTTGGAATTAGAAGGTGCACAAATAGTGGTAGGAGGAGATTTTAATCAAATACTGGATCAAGACCTAGATAGATCACTTCCTAGGAGAGGCACAGAGAGTAAATCTGTAGTTGCCATAAGGCAGATGACCTCAGATTTGGGTCTGAATGATATTTGGCGGACAATGCATCCAGAAGGCGGGGAATATTCATTTTACTCTCCGCCTCATAATGTTTATACTAGAATCGACTACTTTCTTATTTCTGAAGCCTTAGTGAATAACTCTATAGATTCAAGTATTGGTAATATAGTAATTTCGGACCATGCGCCAATTTTTCTATGTCTTGGAAATATTTTACAGATTCCTCCAAGCCGCAGATGGCGTTTAAATGTGTCCTTAATTAAAGACTCTGGTTTTATTAAATTGATAAGAGATGAAATACAATTTTACAAACAGACAAATAATCGAGAGGACACTACATTGGCTACTTGGTGGGATGCTATGAAGGCATACTTAAGGGGGAGAATAATTTCTTACGCTTCCTTTAAAAAGAAGGCAGCTAACAAGAATATCATTACGTTAGAAGCCAAATTAAAGGCACTTGAGGCAGTACATTCCCATACAAAAGACAGAGTTACGTTGAATAAAATCGTTAAAGTTAAATATGAGTTGAATGTACTGTACAACAGAAAGGCAGAATACGCTTTATTTCGCATTAATCAAGCATATTGGGAAATGGGAGAAAAGCCGAGTCGTTTATTAGCATACCGTCTTAAACAGAAAGACAGTATGAACCATATCCCAGGCATACGACAATCAGATGGGGTTATTTCAACTTCTATTAGACATATAAATGATGGATTCAGGGCCTTTTACAATAATCTTTATTCTACGCAAGGTAGTTTAGATGAACAGAAATTCGAAGCATTTTTTACTGATTTAAACCTGCCACAGCTTTCTACTACTGACCAGCAGATTATAGATGCTCCAATTACAGTGGAGGAGATTACCCGTGCAATTAACAGTATGCCACTTAATAAAGCTCCAGGATTAGATGGGTTACCATTGGATTTCTATAGAGCATTTGAAGATATGTTAAGTCCCCTGTTGCTCGATGTTTATAATGAGGCGTTCAAAGTAGGCTCATTACCTCAGTCAATGCACTCTGGACTTATAACATTTATTCTTAAAACTGGGAAAGACCCTTTAGACCCAAGTGGTTACCGCCCTATATCTTTGCTGAATTCTGACCAAAAAATCTTGGCAAAGGTCTTAGCGGGCCGATTAAAAGCAATAATGGCGAAAATAATTCATGCAGACCAATCTGGTTTTGTTCCAAACCGCTATGGTCCAGATAATATTAGGCGGTTGGTTAATTTGCTAAATTATGTATATGATTCAGTATATCCAACAGTGGCCCTATCGCTGGATGCTGCAAAAGCTTTTGATTGTGTTGAGTGGGATTATCTGTTTAAGACATTAGAAAAGTTCGGTTTTGGTGATAATTTTATTAGGTGGATAAAGATATTATATGATTCGCCTTCAGAGCGAGTATTGACGAATGGGCTCATATCAGACCTATTCCTTTTACAGAGATCCACAAGACAGGGTTGTCCCCTTAGCCCCGGTCTCTTTGTAATTGCTATAGAGCCTCTGGCACAAAAACTGAGAAATAATGTAAATATATTTGGAATTTCGATGGGTAATAGTCAACATAAGCTTCTATTATATGCAGATGATATGTTGTTACTTATGACCCAGCCTGGGAAGTCAATTCCAGCCCTATTAGAATGTATAGAAAGCTTTACGCTGCTTTCAGGGTATCGTGTCAACTGGGATAAATCAGAGACAATGCCTATGTCAGGACACTGCCCCCATACTTTATTTAAACAGTGGGAGTTTCGGTGGTCCGTGAATGGTTTGAGGTATTTGGGGATACAAATTACCTCGGATTACACTAAGATGGTTCAAGCAAATATGGAGCCAATGATTGAAAGAATAAAAATGGAATTTGGTAGATGGTCTAGAGTGTGTCTCACAATATGGGGTAAAATTAGTTGTATTAAGATGATGACTGCACCCATGATCTTTTATATTTTATCTAATATTCCATTACACATTCCAGATAAGTATTTCAAAGATCTAGACTTTTTGATCCGGCAGTTTCTTTGGGGTAGTTCACCACATCGTTTAAGTATTAGGAAACTTCAAGCGAGTGTAAAACAAGGAGGTTTTTCATTGCCTAATTTCCAATGGTATTATTGGGTGATGAACGTGAAACAACTTAGAGCTTGGTTACCTACTGCACCAGTTAAACCCATCTGGTCCCATATAGAGACGGAAGTTAATGGCGGTATTTCTCCTTGGAGGGAGCTGTTTGATACCAGTCATAAAACTACCCATCCTATAATTGCAAACGCGAAGACATTGTGGTGTAAATTACATAGGGCAGGTCGCTGGGACTTTATTAAATCACCTTCGGCAACCTTATGGGGGAATAAAATAATTTTAATTGGAGGGGCAATCGGTTGACTGGCTACAGTGGCGTAAAGCAGGCATCCTTAATGTATCAGATTTATTTGACTGTGGGACTAAATGTTTTTTAAGCTTTGATAAAATTGTGGAGTTATATAAGTTGAAGCGTAATCAATTCTGGAGATATGTCCAAATACATAGTTCATTATCGAAGTGGCTGGGAACCCCCTTGAGTTGTCCTGTGGGCAGCCCTGTGGAAGTCCTGCTCTCAAGATCACCCTTGGGTAAAGGCATTACCTCTAAGATTTATCACTTATTGCAAGAACGGTCAGCTGACCCTCTCCTTAAAGTTGAGGGCTACTGGGCCCAGGACATGGCATTGGACATATCTTCAGTTGAATGGGATTCATGTTTTCAAAGTGTTAATACTATGTATAAAGAAACAGGCAGTAGATTTATTCAACTTAAGATAATCCATAGGTGGCATCGAACACCACAACAATTGTATAAATGGAACCTGGCCTCTACGGACGAATGTTGGAGATGTGATGGTCAAAATGCCTCGATTTTACATATCTTATGGAGCTGTTCGGCACTTCGAGATTGGTGGGAAAATATAATGGAGGTAATTTTCAGTGTTTTAAAAAGGAGATTTGGTATCTCACCAAAACTGTCCATACTTGGTATAACCACAGAACTTTCTGATGGAGATTTTTCTAGTTATACAAAAAGATGGATTATTCTGGCTCTTACTACGGCCAAACGGGTCCTACTAAGACATTGGCGGAAAAAGAACCCCCCTCCCTATGAAGAGTGGCTAAAGACAACGGCTAAGTTGGCGTCTTATGAAAAAGTGACTTATGGTTTATTAGATAAATTGCATCAATATGATTGTATTTGGTCCCCCTTTACAAGCTGGCTTTCTGTAACTTGAAGAACAGAAGAGTAATGATAGAGTGGTGGTGTGGGGATTGGTGTGCGAAGAAAGAATCCGGTTGTTCAGTGATGACGCGACGAATCCTACTTCCGGGTCTAAAGTAGTCTGCGTTTAATATGGCTTTTGTGTTGTTAACATGTTTAATGTTATGTATTTTCTTCTATTTGATCTCAAAAAGCTCCTAAAACAGTCAGTGATCACTGTTGATCTCCCTCGGCTTTTATTACCGCTAATCATTTATTTAAGCTCAGTTTTTAAAACCTTAGGATGTAACTACAGCCCAGCCCATGCAGCAGTATATGAATGACTAGGGTTGCCAACCGTCCCTTAAAATACGGAATCGTCCCGTATTTCGAAACAAAAGTACACGTCCCGTATTGAGCTAATAAGGGACGCACTTTGTCCCGTAATACAGTGAGAATCAAAAGTAGTCTATAAATGTTTATGGAATTAACACTTTGTTTGAAAACATAATTCCCAGCCCCTCTCCTGCTTTGTGACCAATGAGCTGACAGCACACTTATGACAATTCGAGTATGACAATTCAGATTACCGCTCATCTCATTGGTCGAGGAAAGGTCGCTTGCGGAGAAAATACCGGAAGACAACAGATGACCACAACAAGAAGCATGGCCAACAGGGGAACAAACGCCGACTCTGCGGTGCAAGTCTCGGACGACAGTACACCTAAAGCTGGGCAGACACTGTGCGATTTTTTTCAGTCACGTTATTCAGCTCCTGCTCAAACTGCACGATTGACTCGCAGGGGTTAGAAGTTCGTATGTCACGATGTACTCTCACACTATACGGCCCGATGCTCTGATGCGACCTGAGTGCGCACACTGTGCCTCCATAACATGAAGGTTATAACAGAAAATCTGTCGCTCGCTCTCTCTGTCTTTCACTCACACAGACACACCACTACCATCAACTTTGCTAAATTGCTAATGAAAAACATTGATCAGGCAGCTGTGATTGAGCAGCAGTGTAAATCCAACTATTTTCACGGTTGTTGTGGTCGTGATAATTTTGTGATGCCACATCGAAAAGGCTCGGATGAGCTTTCCAAAGTTCTACAAGTTGTGCCTCCATCGCTTGTGTCCAGATCACACGCTGCACAGCCGTGCTGCTCCATCTTTTACACCAACGTTTACGTTTGCGCGTGAGCAGTGTGAGCGCCTGTGGTGACACCCTCACGAGCGATTGATGATCGGGAGCTGGTCGTGAGGTGTTAATCACTTCTCGTTACCCCACGTATACTACACGACGCACGATGAAGGCCAAAATCGGTCCGATCACTCAAAAATCGGCTCAAAATGGGCCAAAAATCGCACAGTGTGAGCCCAGCATTAGAGCAGCAATGTTTGTTCCCCTCAGAGAAAGGGAAGAATGGGAAAAGCAAAACACCTGGCTGGAAAACGTTAATATGGGCATGTGCAGTGAATATCAGCGCTATGTGGCCAGAAGTGTGATAATATAATTTATTTTGTGTAATAAACAACTGCAAGGATAGATGATTACAACAAATTGATGACTAATACATAAAAGTAATACATAGATGAATAATGATGATGAGTTAAGATGCGTAATCATGGGAACAAGCGGGTTTACAAACAGGAGCAGCTGATTAGCATTAGAAAAGCTGAAATAATACCTCAACTGAAGCCAATTGTACTAAATGCACTAAATGTGCACTGTTACAAGAATATTTTTCTTTCTATTGTTTTCTATTATTTTAAGTTAAGCAGGACAGAGTGCTTTTAAAGAAAGATTTACTTATATTCTCAAAAGTTAAGCATGACAGGCTTCTGTTTAAGAAAGAGACCTGTTTTACTGTGTTAATGTTGTCATTTTGAGCTAAAAATAAATGGCTAAATGATCATTTGTTTCACATGTGTTCATATCACAAAGAATAGAATATGCATCTACTTAAATCAACTTCAAGTCAAATGGTTAAAAAAATAATTTCACACACAAAAAAAGAGCTAGAAAATTCACCACACTGGGACGGGTGAAGACAACTGGGTCGCCCGGCCCTGGCCACGAGGTGTCCCTTATTTATTTTTCAGGGAGTTGGCAACCCTATGAATGACTAACCTCGTATTGTGGATGGATTATCTCAGTTGTTCTCCTGGCTGAAGTTTGGTCCTTTTACAGCATCCTGCCATGCGATTACATTTGTTCCTGACCACCGAGAACACTCACGGTAACTTTTATCGAGTGGAAAAAAAGTTAGCTTGTTTATATTATGCTAACGTAGCTGTGTCGCTAGCGGTCACGCAGCACATCATTATATACCAGCTAGCCCAACTTCAGTAACCCTACAAACGTCACTGCTGTTTAGTTTTCTGTCTTCATTTATGCTGGAAGTGATAACAGAGCTGTACGTTTTAATTTGTTTCCAAAACCCCGCAGTCAGGACATGCTATATTGTATTTAGATAGAAGCTAGCGAGCTAACTCCCTGCTAACTTCTAACTCCGTTAAATGTCATAAATTCCGTTTTCATGGATGCCTGGATGTTAAACTCAATTGTTACACCTGGTAGAGCAGAACGCTGATCATTTTATTAAAGATGAAAGACTTTAGACAGTTTTTCAACTCTCAGTAATGCCATAGTGATCGTTTGATATATGGACCTGCAGCGGAGTTTAGGCCCAGACACGGCTAGTGACGTCAGACTGAACAACCGGATAGGATAACTTTCCTTTGGGTTTTTTTTTTGTTTTGTTTCTGTTGTTGTGTTTTGTTTTGTTTTGTTGTTGTTTGTTTTTGTTTGTTTGTTTTTTAAACTATTTATTTATGTAGTTATTCTTAAGTTCTGTTATTGAAGTTTAAAATGAAATAAATAAAAATTGTTGATGACAAAAAAAAAGAAGTTGAATGAAAAAAAGTTTTCCAATAATTTTCCTTATAATTTAGATTGAATTCCAGAGGTTATTCATTTTAGCTCCTGTAGAACATCCCAAAAAATAAATGAATAAATAAATAACTGTTAGGAGAAGGAGGCCTTTAGTGCTAAATGCTAAATGGAAACAAATGAACTGCTACAGTTTTAGATGCGGGGATAGCGCCTGTGCCGATTCTTTGTACCATAACAGATGTGTTTAAATCTTCTACCCAATGCAAAAATCCCAGAAAAGGTGGAAACAAGCAACAGTGCAGCAATGAGCGCTTGAGTCTATGGCAACTTTCTATAAAGTGGACTCATGTCAAGTCAGATTTATTTTTACAAAACAGTTTTTAAAAAAAACAGCTGATCCTGTAAGTGCGGCTGAAATAATAAAACAATATAAATCAAAAGCAATCAAAACGCAGTCTGGTTTAAAAGCCAAAGTATGAAAGTGGGTTTTCAAGCGGCTTTAAAAGTTTCTAATGTTGGGGAGATCCTGATGTGATGTGAAGAGGCAGTTTGTTACACAATTTAGGAGCAGCTTCTGTGAAGACCCAATCGGCTCCATGTTTTATTCTGAACCTCACGACAGCTAGGAGCATGTGTTCACCAGACCCCACCGGTAAAGTGGGAGCATGCAGGGGCAAACAATCAGTGAGGTACGCAGCACCAACCCAGGCAAACACTTAAAAACATCCATCCATCCATCCATCCATCCATCCATGTTCTTCCGCTTATCTGGGGCCAGGTCAGCAGCCTAAGCAGAGAAGCCCAGACCTCCCTCTCCCCAGCCACCTCCTCCAGCTTGTCCAGGGGAACACCAAGGCATTCCCAGGCCAGCCAAGAGATATAATCTCTCCAGCGTATCCTGGGACCGGTACAACATCCGCATCACTGCGGCCGCAGCACCAATCCGTCTGTCGATCTCCGGCTCCCTTCTCCTGTCACTCGGGAAAAAACTAAGAATAAAATCTTAAAATCAAGATTTAATTTTGAGAATCATCTGCATAAAAAGGAAGTGAGGGGCCACGCTTTCTCATGATTGAACTTGGGCCAAGAACAGACACCTGAGGAACCCCACATAAACTGAAACGCTTCTCCCAGTTAAATACAGGGATACTATGGAAATAAAGAATTTAGAAATTGGTCCAAAGTTGGGTAGAACTGTTGGGCTGTGGTTTTTGCATTTTAAGATTGAGAAGGTGCTACAAACGTGATTCAGACTTCAGACAAAACTACGCTGTCAAAACACATACTACACAAATAAATAGGTAGTGTACACAGTGTACTACATTAAAGGGACTAGGGATTTAAGTATAATAAAAAAAATGTTTTGTTCTCTCTGTTTATCTGGATAGCAAAATAATTGTTTTTTTTTAAAAAAGATATTCATTAAATTCAGGAAAATAAATCATTAAAAATACCTGGTGAGCCATCTGCTTTTATTAAAGTCAGTTTCAATGATGCATAATATGCTAAGATGGATTTCACTAATCATTATTATTGTTAAAGTATTTATTTTGCTTATATTTTGAATGAGTCTGCTGGAACCTTGCGGATGACACAAGGGCTTTAATTTTTCTAGCTGAATGTAGCCTTGATATAAGAATTTCATCTTCTGCTGCTTTGTTTGTTTAATGGTTTTTCACTCCAGATCCTCAGGTGCCACCCACACACTGTGTTTCTTCCTCACTCTTTGTGTTCTTCTTCCTCTCCCCTCCCTGACAAATGCACTTACACCTACGCAAAGATGCACACAGGTCTTCACCAACCATCTGCACCAGATATGCTGATCACTTTGCACTCAAATAAAACTAATGGCTTCCCGCGTCAGATCTCAGTGGACTGAATAGAGCCGCTATCGTCGCTCCTCCTTGCAATATCCAGCGCCAAAGCCAGACGAGAGATCAATGATTTATCAGAGTGTCAGTGTGGTGTTAGCCTGGGGCTGATTCACAAACACAAAGCACGCTGCCAGAAGAAGGGAACCACCTCTAAGTGTGGCGTGATGGTGCAGCATGGAGTTAATCATGCAGTCTCGGCTGGACAAATTTTCAAGCCCTCCCCCTCTTATATTCTCTGCCTTATGCAGCAAAAAGGTGCATGCCTGTGCAGTATTAGTGGTAATGAAATTACTGCAATTGAACACAGCATGCAGCCAAAGGTATGTGGAATGTGGTGATGTTTTATGGCTTGACTTCTTGCTATTGGTTCCAGCTAGGGACCCTTCTACAAATGACTTTTAAAATGATA